>NC_048905.1:4287985-4618203 GCF_011077185.1 Oxyura jamaicensis
GGGAGCCGCAGTCCGCGGGGAGCCGCGCTCCGCCTACAGCTCCCGGCAGCCCCCGCGGCAGCCCCGCCCCGTCACCCCACGGCCCCGCCGCCAATCGGGAGGCGCCACCGCCGCGCGGGGGGGCGGGGCCGGAGTCGCCTGAGGGAAGGCGACGGCCGCGGGGGCGGGGCCGGCCCGCGGGGGGCGGGGCCTGGAGTGAGCTCGAGGGCGGTGCCGGGCCGGGGGCTGGGAGCGCTGGGGACGCTGACAGGGACCGAGCCGCGAGGGCTGGGAGAGCGCTGCGGGACCGCCCGGCCCAAGCGCCCCTACAGCAGTGCCACCCGCTGAGCCACGTCCCTAAGCACCACGGCCACTCCCCTTGAGCGCCCCCAGGGGCTGAGGGACAGACGAATCGCTCAGCCGCACCGAGCGAGGCGTTGCTGCGCAGCCCTGCGGTGCCGGCCCAATGCGCGGGGGGGACGCGGCAGTGCAGAAAGACTGTGCCGGTCTGACAGACATGACGGGAGCATCTCCCTCGTCTGCCTAAGGAACTCATCTGGATAAAGCTGGCTCTGTGGTCACCAGCTCAGCACAGTTGACACTGTGAGGTGTGCATGGTGAGGAAGACACCCGGCCCTCATCCCCCGGCCCTCAGCAGCCCACCTCCACCACCCGCCGCTCCCGCGCACGGGCCGGACCGCAGGGCGGTGCAAACCCCGGAACTATTTGCGATGTCCCCTCCCTGCCTTTCTTTCATGCCTGTGTTTATCCCTAACGATGCTGAGCGCGCAAGCTAGGTGGAGCTATCCCCATGGCGCCCGCCGTGTGTGCGCGGCGCTGGTAAACATCACTGCTTTATAACCGTCCCGCGGCTACGGGGGCTGATTTCCCCAGCGCGGTTGGCACCACAGGCGGCACCTTCCCCACCGGGCCACCGGGGTCGGTTAGGGCCGGGACCCTCCGTGGCGCGCCCCGGGGATTTCCCGGGGGAGGCCCCGTCCCCGAGCGACCACCGTGGGCTAAGGCAAGGAGCAGGCTGGTAGCGGCCCAGGTACGTATGGGGGAAGGGAGACCCGTAAGCCCTAGCGGACACGTCCTACACAAGGTAGCAGCTTGTGCTTACTCCTAAGGACTGGGGTTTGAGTCCCCGGGAAGCTGTGGTAAAAGGTTTAGATGGCTACTTGGGAGCTCCTGGCCGTAGTGGCTGGAATGGGTTGTGTGCCAGCCACACTCCTTGCCATCTGTTGTAAGAAGTCGGTGCCATGTGTATTGTGCTAATTCTGGGTATTTGTGACTGCTGGCTGTGTTGTGTGACCGAGAGGCAGCACAGCTGCAGAGCCAGTGTGCAGGCCTCGATCTGCGGTCCCGCATACTCCACACAGAGGCCAGCCGCAGATGGATGAAGAGAAAGTTAATTCTATGTTTTTTTTTTTTTTTTTTTTTTTTTTTTATTGTTGTTACTTGGTATTATTGTTATAATTTTTGGAAAATTGTGTTAGTCCTCACTCGTCAAAACTTACTCCAGACTGACACTAAGACAGGCGAAGGCCAAGGTCTCCCGCTGAGACTTGTGGTGACTGTCACCGTGACGTTTGTGGTAAAACTTGGTCACTTCAAGAGGGATCACATGAAGTAAAGTGGGAGCTAAATCCAGAAAGGAGATTCCCACAAGATCTCCCCTGGGGTGCATTTTGTCCCATTGGCGGGAAATAGTGGGGGAACGAAGGGGAACAGTAAACAAGGAAAGTCTGATTAAGTCTTGTAATCAGTGGTGGCCCCTGTACAAATTAGAGGACAGGGAAAAGTGGCCACCGACAGGGGGAACAGTTAATGTAACAACAGCATATTACAGCTAATATTATTTTTGAGGTGGGAAGTATCATATGCTGATATATTTTTCACTCTCCGAAACCATTCTGAATGGCAATGAGAATGTGGGATAGGAGTGCCCCAAGATCCCATGGTCCTAGCCCTAGAGAAGGAAAATAAGGGAGGGCTCAGATGTTGTTGTTCAGGTTGCAGTACAGGACAACGCTGCACTAATCAGGAAAAGATGAGGAGGAGTTGACTGATTTTTATGCCCCCTCCCTAAGCCAGAGAACTGGGAGATGAGCCTGAAAGGGAGGGATGCTCCCCAACACCTCCCAGCAGTCCCACGGCAGCAAGAACCAGAAGACAACAAGGGATAATTCAGGCTCCGCTATGGGAAGCGGTAGGACCAGAAGGGGGACCGGTTCTTATCAAAGTACCGTTTTCCTCCTTTGACTCAGAAACTTGGAAAGGGGTGGCAAAAGGGTATCGTAATGACCCTCTGGGAGTGGCCTGCCACATCCAATTTCTAATCAAACAGCACGATCCTGGCTGGGGTGACATCCAGTTACTATTGGACCATATGACCAAAACAAAACCAGTTAATTCTTAAAACGTCTCTGGATCTGGCCCAAGATAAGATGGGAGGAGGTGATGTTAAGGAACATTTTCCCTTACAGGACACGCATTGGGATCCAAACAGAATGGCTGAGCGAAGGATGTTAGATGATTATAGGGACTGGGTTGTGAAGGCAATGGAGAGGGCGATTCCGAAAGCTTTAAATTGGTCAGCCCTGTATGCTGTACAGCAGGGACATAAGGAATCACCACCAGAATTCCTGGATAAATTGCGGGATGCTATGAGGAGACATACTCCTCTAGACCCCAGATCCGAAGTGGGAATACAGCAGTTGGTTTCATTATTCATAGGCCAGTCAGCAACAGATATCCTTTGGAAATTGTAGAACATGCGACTGACAGATAGTAGGAACCTAGAGACACTTAGACACGGTTACATCCCTAACCCCACCTTGATGATAATTTTGTTACTGTAAACGGGGCAGCTGGCCAGAGTGAAAAGGCCTATTTCCTTAAACCCCTAAGATATACATTGGGAAAACAAGTGAGAATACACAAATTCTTGTACATGCTGAACTCTCCAAAACCTCTGCTGGAATGGGACTTGTTAGAGCAATTAGGGGCAGAAATAAAATTTGAATCAGGAAAAAATGAGTTTAAGGTAAAAGATGACCAATTAATAGAGATATTAAGTTTAGCTCTTGACAGCGTCCCAGCTCAGACAGGGGTACCAAAGGGGATTAAAAACCAGGTTTATCCAAGGGTGTGGGCTATTGAAATGCCTAGCTGAGCCAAAACCACCGCCCCCTATAGTATTTAGGTTAAAGTCAGGGGTTCAACCTGTAAGGATAAAGCAATATCCCTTAAGGATTGAAGACAGGGAATTCAAACGATAATTGATCAATTTATCAAAACCAGGCTGCTAAAAGAATGTGAATCAGATTATAATATCCCTATCCTGCCTGTAAAGAAACCAGATGGGAACTATTGGATTGTACAAGATTTGAGGGATGTAAATAAAATAGCCGAATATTTGCACCCATTGGTGAGAAATCTGTACACGTTGCTCTTAAAATGAATCAATGAATTGGCTTGGTTTACCGTGTTGGATCTAAAGGGCGCCTTCTTCTGCCTGTCCCTTGCCTCAGACAGTCAGCCTATTTTTGCATTTGAATGGGAAAACTCAGATTCAGGAAGAAAACCACAACTAACACGGACTGTTCTCTCCCAGGGGTTTAAAAATAGTCCCACTCTTCTTGGGAATCAGCTTGCAAAAGATCTTGAACAATGGGAGCACCCACCCGGGAAAGGGGCGCTTCTACAGTATGTGGGCGACTTACTGATAGCCACCAGTGAGAAGGAACAATGAGAAAATTGGACAGTTAGTTTGTTGAACTTCCTCGGTCTTAATGGATATCGAGTCTCTCCACAGAAAGCCCAGATTGCCTTGCAACCGGTGACCTGTTTGGGATATGAAATCACTGCCAGGCTGTGACCCCTGGGAACAGCAAGGAAAGGAGCCATTTGCCAGACTCCTGAGCCATGAACAGTTAGGGAGCTCCACACGTTCTTGATGGAAATTTTGGAGAACCAATATCACATGGCTGCTTGGAAATGATTGAGGCCGTGTATTCAAGCCATCCAGACCTGAAAGAAGAACTGCTGGAGGATGCTGAGGACACCTGGTACACCTGGTACAGCTTCGTGCGACAGGGCACACATAAAGTAGGATATGCGGTAACAGCTACTGACCAGGTAATCGAGTCAGGAAGCCTTGACTCCAACTCCTCAGCACAAAAGGCAGAAATAATAGCCTTAACCCGAGCTTTGGAACTAGGAAAAGGAAAGAAAATTAACATATGGACAGACTCAAAATATGCTTTCGGAGTAGTGTATGCCCACGGGGCTACGTGGAATAAAAGAGGAAGTTGGCAATGCTCTGGCAGACAAAGAGGCCAAAAGGGTGGCGGAGGAAGGGGAGGCAGACATACAGTCTCTGATCCCAGACGGTAAAATCCAAACAGAATGCGAGCCTAAATGTTCTAAGGAGGATCTGAAATTGATAGAGGATTTAGAAGGGAAGGTAGGAAAAGGGAATTGGGCCACCACACAGAATAAAACTGTGGTTCCCTTAGCTCTTCTATGGTCAGTCGTAATGTCTGAACATAGACCCATTGGGTTGCAGAAGCCTTGCATAAATACCTAAACCAAGGGATAGTTACACGGAATTTGTACACCACTGTTAGACAAGTAATGCAACAGTGCAAGATCTGCTTACAAAATGACCCTATGACAGGTGTTAGGGCTCCGTTAGGTCAGGCAGGGAGCGGAAATTACGCTGGGCAGCAATGGCAGATTGATTTTTCAGAACTGCCAAGGAGGGTTTCAGTATCTGTTGGTTTTGACAGACACCTTTTTGGGCTGGCCAGAAGCATTCCCTTGCAGAACAAGTAAAGCAAAGGAAGTAACTAAAATATTACTGCAGGAGATCATGCCACGGTTTGGAGTGCCAGCAGTAATATCAGATAGAGGAGCCCACTTTATCGCCAAGATAGTACAACAGATAACAAGATTGCTGGGGGTACATTGGCAATTACGTACGCTGTATTGACCTCAATCAAGTGGTCACGTGGAAAAGATGAACCATTTAATCAAGCTCCAAATTGTTAAGTTAGGACAAGAGGCTGGGATGCCTTGGCCACAGGCCCTGCCATTGGCGCTTTTAAGAATCCGCACAAAACCTAGAGCAAAGGAAGGGGTAAGCCCGTATATACGAGCGACCATATCTGGTGCAGAAGGGGGTTTCTAGTCTAGTGGGATGTGAAGTATTAACAGGGTACTTGATAAGTTTACAGAAACAGCTACGAGAAATTATTCCAAGGGACTAGGGCAAGGGGGCTAGATGTTCCTGCACATACCATATTGCCTGCAGATTATGTGTACGTTAAATCCCTCTCAGATTCACCATTGGAACCTAAGTGGGAGGGCCTGTTCCAAGTGCTGCTGACTTCTCACACTATCAAGATAAAAGAACAAGCTCCCTGGATTCATCACACCCTGGTTAAGAAGGCACAGAAGCCATCCTGGACAGTTAAGCCAACAGGACTGCTCTGACTATCGCTCAAGAAACAGAATGATTAATGTTGTGTTTGTAGTGTGGGGTTTAGGGGTTGCCGGGGCATGGGAAGGAAATTTACATTCTAACAACACCGAAGGAATGGCGAATGCCTTAAATCTATCCTCTTGCTGGACATGCACAGCCCTCCCCAGAGGGAATATGGAATCTCCCCTTTTTGGCGTTCCAGTGTCCTATGCAAATTGGAGTTGGCCATATGACAATCTAAAAAATTCTACCCTGCCTACCGGGGAAAGCTTCCTCTGGAGGGTGGGGGAATCCTGCCCTCCAGGACAGCAACTAAGCAAACTTCCAAATGGGGAGACCCTTTGCTGGGGCTTCTCATCCCCCTTACCAGCTAGAGGAACCCCGGTGCCGTCTTACACTTGCGGAAACAATAGCATTCATTCTCTTAAATTTGAGTTACGGGAACTGGGGAAAACAATATTTATACAAAGGAAGAATGACACTGCCCCAAGAGTGGGACACTTTAAATTAAGTGCTCTTAATGGAGCAACCGTATGCAGCAAGGATACCCAGTCAGACTCTTCAGGATGTCCGGCACCAATCATGGCAGGACTACTACTCAATTACTCCTATAGTTGTGTACCAGATGGATTATGGTGGCTATGTGGGGATGGCCATGCCAGAAAATCCTTGCCAGACCACTGGGATGGGACCTGTACTTTGGGGTATGTTATCCCTCAGAGCAGAGTGTTTAATCAGACAAGGCCACCAGCAGGATTATTAAGGACATTGTGGACAAAGACTAAACGACAGCTTCCAACCCGCTAGTCGATAGGCCAACGGGATATCACAGCTTTGTGCGTTGGCTCATTCCGTCTCCAGGAGTGAGTGAATTAGAAAAGGCATTAGTAAATATTTCTGCCACATCGGAGAAAAAAGACAGTTTTACCATAGACGCACTGAGAGCATTACAGGTTGAAGTGAGCTCTCTGCTGTAGTACTGCAAAACCGAATGGCATTAGACTTGTTGATGGCCAAAGAAGGCAGACTGTGCACTGCAATCAAAGTTGCTGCTCATCCATAAAACAAGACAAAAGAATTGAGAGAGATCTTGAGAAATTTAGGGAACAATCAAAACTCTTCCATCTAGCACTGATGGATGATACCATGTGGGGTTTTCCAGAAATTTGGGATAAGCTTACCAGGTGGTTACTTCATTTTAGGATCAGGCAGCTTTCTCTCGCTTGCATTGCTGTTATTTCTTGGGATTTTTATATTCTGTATTTTATGCTGTTTCCTTTTCCTATGTCATCAAACCGGGAGTAGCTACGAGGAACGGAAGATGCACAGGCTGAGGCAAAGGATAGAAGAAGGGAAGTATTTTCTAGATAGAAACAGAATAATCTGTCAAGGAGCAGACAGATTTTCTAGATTAAAAAGCAAAGGGGGAATTGAGAGAAAGAAAGACTAATTGATGTCCTTATAGTGAGGGGCCCAGAACTGAGCACAGCACTCGAGGTGCGGCCTCACCAGAGCAGAGCACAGGGGAACCATCACCTCCCTGTGCCTGCTGGCTGCACTACTCCTGATGCAAGCCAGGATGCCACTGGCCTAAGAAGCCTCCTACGTGGGGAGGGCGCAGGGATGTGCTTTACTGGTAAATAAAGATGGTAAATAAAAATGGTGTGCTGTCTTTTCCTGAGAGGGGCTGGAAGTGCTCGCACAACTTCAGGATGTCATTCCACTTGTTTGCTGGGGCCTGGACCCCAAAAGCTTGTGCTCATCATGAGGAAGGTTTTGTGCCAAGGCTGCCACTGCATGCCCCGCTGCCGGCAGTCAACCTGGCTAGGGCTTGCCTGCTGCGCACAACTTAAAAGTTTCACATCAAAACTCAGAGCAGGCATCCATTTCCCCCTTCTGTGATAGAATGCCACACAGTTACATCAATTACTCAGATCTAAGATTGCTCTAAGAGCTGTGGTCCAGAAGGAGGATTTGGCTATCGGCTCCTTCTTGAAAGCTGAAGTTTCCCCATCGATGTGCCTGGACCTGCACCAGCAGAAGCGTTCGCTGCAGCAACCCTTGGCAAAATGATTTGAGACTAGATCAGCTTCCTGGGCAAGAGGTGTGCTCACTGTTACTGTGTGGCAACAGGAACTACCAAACTACCACCTCCTCATCCTCTGCTCTCCACACATACCAAAAAAAAAACCTTTTACTACCTTAGCTTAGTCCTGGTCACAAGCACCTTCTCCAGGGGAGGATTTTCTTCCCTTTTTTTTTTCCTTCTTTTTTTTTTTTTTATAGCCCTACTAAAGGAAGATTTCAGATGTAGCCCTGCCCTCAGTTCCTGCTCGTTAGGGCCAGGCAGAGCTTTGTTCCACGTGCTCGCCACCTCTTTGTGCACTGTGAGGAAGCCCCGTTGCCTTGCTAAGGGTTCTGCGGTCTACTTTGAGCACCTGGTATTTTGTTAGGTCTCATTCTAAAACATGTCATAAAAGGATATATATCCCTCTATATACATTTACACACAATACACACACATATATGTAAAATGAAGCTAAAGTTTTCCTGTGGATACAATTCCCCATTTATCAAGTTTCATTTCTCAAATGTCTGCATCTGAAAAAAATTACTCAAGTCTTTTTAATGTTTATTCTTGCTCTTTAGAGGAAGTTACAAATATATAAACAAAGCTGCAGAGTTCGTGTCTTCCTGTAAATTGTATGTAATCGTGGAAAGTCCACTGGGGTGTTCTGGGGAAATTTTGATGTGGCTTTGCAGTTTTCCGTTGCGCTATAACTTGCATCTGGCATTTACATATGTGTTAGGGAATGCAAAAACTTCGCTGCTACCTGGAAGCGAATTGTGCCCTTTCAGAAATACACACTGATTGTAAGATACGGGCTTTCATTTCCTGCCCGTACCAGACCGTGCAGTGTGGAATGTTTTGTGTAAAGTGATCTATGCAGTGTCTCACTGGCATCTCTGGAAGGGTTGGGAAAAACAGATCGGCAATGAGATTTTCAGTACTTTAATCCTGAGATATTTTTTTCCAGGGCTTGCACTCTTGACTATGTTTCCTACATTCCTTTTAACTTTAACAGAAATGATCTACTGTCTCTGGGAAGTGTCAGTAATAAACATACACATACCACCAGGGAAATCAAAAACTGAAAAGTCTACAGACTGACAGATGCCCAATTCCTGCTGTCCTGTATCAGGCAGAAAACAGCCAGACCCAGCCTTGTGCTGAGGAAACGAACATTTATAATTCTCCATTTCCAGCACTGCAGACTCAGTGATTGATTTCCTAGTTTTTGTCTCTGACTTCAGAGAGAGACAATATATATGTATTATAAATTATATAATATATATAAAATATATATATATTACATATTGTAATATATAATATATATTATATATATATATTCTGCATGGGTTCTGAGGAGCAAGTTCTGAATACATATGCATATGAATATCATGGGTGACCACTTTAAGCTATTTTATGTAGCAAACTCTCTTAAATTGTTTTCCCATGTAAAAATGGGAATAAGTAAAGTGCTCTGTGATAATTACTAAACCAAGAGCTGTTCAATTAAAAACAAGATGAACAAATCTGAAAGTTTGGTTTGAGAATTGCTTCACAAGAACACAAAATACTTTGTCTAAACATCATCAAGTGTGACAGAATATATGAAAAAACAAGCCAAGCTCCACTCACAGCTATCTTTGTCTCAGAGTAGAGGTTTAGCTCAAACTGGAAGTTTAAAAGCCTGCGATAGGCTCCAAACACTTAATAATTTGCAAGTCAAATTGATCTGTAGGTTATGAGCACTTTTAGACTGGAGTTACCTGCACATTAGTCACTACATTGCCTTGACTAGCTCGTAAGTAATAATACATCAGAAAGTGAATCGATGGTCATCCAGAAATACAAGAAATATAGTTCTTGCATGTGTATATATAAATATGTGCATTTGTACAGCCAATTCCAAGTGTTTATTGTTTACAACTATGCTAAAACATTACACAGTGCCCAGGTGGGATGAAACCACTTCAGAGGATTTTATATGAAAGACACACCCAAAGTCAGGGACTTTTTTTTTTTTTTTTTTATCAGGCATTACTTACATAGACGTTTCAGGGCTTGACAAAAAATGTTTCATCACTGTGTTATATGAGAATCTCATTTTATCTTGCTATGACCAACTTGATATATTTGGATCTTTGTGACATAAACCATATTTTGCCTTTTATCTCAGCACAGTAAGATATATAAATTTAAATAAACAAAACCACCATCCCAGTAATTCAATGAGTGCTTTACCCAGAATAAACTATGACAGTTTAAGAGATCGGTGTGATTAAGAAAGCTTAAGCTCCTCATAGGTACTGCCTGTTGTGCATGCTCTTATCTCATGGTAAGCGAAAGCATGATAGCATCTCGCATGCTTCAAAGTCCCAATGTAAATTACTTTGTGGTATGTGGTTTCCGTAACCTGGCTCTGCATGCAAAGTATCTGAGGCAGGGCTAAGTCAGCCATTAATGACACTTCCCAGTGGAGGACCATGGTTTCAGTTGCTTGTCACCTCACAAAATTTCAGGTTTCTTAAGTTTCATGTCTATTACCTGCTTTGTGATATTTCTTCCACATTTTTAATTCTCAGATCAGTTTCCAAGGATGAGTCTAGGGAAGAACAGACCTACTCTGGACTAGCACCTCCTGGCATTTTGCCAGGGTGATTGAATATGTACCTAAATTTTGCCTTTTCCTGCCTTTGTAGAAATTCCTCTGCCTAGCTAGGCCAGGATCAGCAGGCTCTGGGTCTCTGCACTGGAGACAAGGAGGTGGCAAAGGCTGAGGGTGCCAAGTGCAGGAGTAGGGTGGGGATGGCAGTGCACGGCCTGGCAGCCTTGGGTGGCATGCCTGCTGCGGGTTCCCCTGTCCTACACAGTGGCAGTAGGTGAGGGAGGGCTGCTTGGGTCAATGCTGCTGAAACACTGTGAGGACCACTGAAAAGTGTAATGGCCTGATTTGCCCTGAGTTTTGAGCTTTTCCCCTGAACACAAAAGCCATTGATCTTTTGGGACTCGTATAACTTTTCCTTCCTTCCATGTGTCTCAGACATAGGATTTGTACTCTTCCTCCCCACGTAAGATGTGCATTTGTAAAGGATTATTATTAGGGAAAAGGAGTGGTCCTTGTGCCATGGAGACAAGTCAGAAGTGGTAGGAGAAGGCATTGTCATCCACAGACTACCCTGAGGATCACTTTACTTTGAAAGCAGAAAAGCCCTGAGAGAGGAAAAGGTCAAGAGATCATGTAGAAACAAGATGCAAAGCTATGCAAATCTTGCAGCAATGTCTGTTCCCCATGCCCATGAGATTACGGGATGTCCCTATCTGCAATGGTGTACGTTTAAACTTCCCCATACTACTAAGTACTGCTTGTACAGCATGTGCGCTCAACTGCTAGCCCGAGGAGTTACTCACTGCCTGCAGGGCCCTCTGAGGGCTGGAGGCACTCAGAGGAACAGCTGGACTTGCACAGAAAACAGGTAGCACTTGTGCTGCTGCTGGCTCAGAATACAGCACTGCTGGGTAAGAAACTCTACAGACACACAGCAGTTATATCTGAACATGTATGAGCAAACTACGTAAGAATTAGGGTAGAAATAGCAGAATTAGTTGGTATTCCATAAGGTGCTAGCACATAAATAAGCAGTGGTACCTTCAACAACAGCAGCCTTGTGACACTGCTGTCGTGACGTGGTCCTGAGGTCCCTGCGGCGCGCAGGCAGCAGCCAGCATGGGAAGCCATCCATCCATCCTGCTGCAGGAGCGATGGTGCCAGGCGAGCACTGTGGGAAGGCACTGGACATCCCGGGTCCCACACACGCCCTTCCAGGGCTTGGCTGGGTCATGCTGGCACCGCTGGTTCCTTCAGATTCCCAGGATGAAACTGCAATCTCCTGGTCACAGTGACCACAAGGCCTGTTGTAGTCAGTGGGAAATGCAGGTGCTTCTTCCTCACGGGACCAATACGAACAACACTAGCCAGCTTATGGCACAGGATCAATGCCTATTTTATTATTTAAAACAAAAATGATTTAACAAAACCAGAACAGGTGCTGACCCCTGCTTCTTGCCTGTTGTCCCAGCCAGGACAGAACAGGCCATGCTGGGCACCGCTGCCATGGCCTTGGCCTCCCAGTGGCTGGCTCTGCTCCCCACAGCTGGGCTGGGCCAGGCTGGGTACAGCAGCCCTGCAGCGCCCGTGTTTGAAGGAGGCAAATGGACCTACAAATGAGGAAATGAAAGGCCATGAGCCCCTCAGCAGGGTGTGGGGAACACACAGAGCCACCTAAGTGGGGTGCTCCAGGGCTGCTGCTTGCCTGCAGGCCCACGGCCTACCCAGGGACCCCAGCATGGGTGGCAGTGGTTGGCCCCAGCAGGGCCCCATGCTCCAGTGGTCCCAGGGCATTAGAGCCAGGCCCCGGCATGGGGCAGAGATGTGGAGGTGGTGTGAGGTGAATCAGGGCTGGGGCTTGGCTCACAAAGCTGAAGCGTGCACCTTAAGGCCTGAAGGCCTCTACCAATGGCTGGCAGTACAGTCTCTTGGCACCCCTCCGGTTTCAAGGGTGGGGCCCCAGTGCTGTTTTGGAACATCTTGTTTTCAAGTTCTCTTCAGTTGCACTCAAAAGCTATACGGTATGTCCTGGAAAAGCTCTCTGGCTTGGCTCACACACAGAACGATACTGGACTTGCAAGTCACTTCATTCAGTTTAACATCTAGTTGGCCTTAAACCAATGGGATTTCTCAAGACCACCCTAAGCTTGGCAAAATCAAGCCAATTCCTGCTGCCTAGCCCACAAAAGTAAGAGGCTGTCTTATAGAAGCCTCATAGCCTTATGCAAATAATTGGGAGCTAACTTAAAAAATTACAGACCAGAAGTCATAGGACCCACAGAGACTAATGCAAAACCCATGGCAAAACACCCTACAGGCAGGAACATAATCTGACTAGTCCCTGCCAAGTAAACAAACAACAACAACAACAAAAAAGAATAAAGGAAGATAAGATAAACTTATTCTCTGCATTATTTGCCACAGACCAATAGATAAAAAGTGATACCTAGAGGCACTGCAAGCAGGAGCATTCTGCCCTTGGGCCACAGCTGCCTGTACGCCGAACCTGCACACCACGAAGCCATGAGCAACCCCAAATCATTATGGTGTAAAGCAGTTACTTCAGCCAGTACCTGGACATTTTTGAATAGTCCCAGCTAGCTTTTTTAGTAGGCTCAGCTGGGTTTGCTTTAGGTGAAAATGCTACCATCTGCTACAATTACATAATTAACCTTCACAGTTCAAGCTTAATGATACTCATTAAGCTGGAGTGTTTTTATTGGCTGAATGCTGTCACCAGTTTTTCATGAAGTGGCAAAGACAACCATAAATGCTGTAGTTTGAAGCATAATTGGCAATATGCAAGTGTTAAGTAGGGATACAGGCCAGGGAAGGCTGAGTGTGAGATTCATTTTATTCTATCCTGAGGTTGGAATGTAATGAACAGAAGTGATCTGTTACATCTGGGGCACTAATAATAGTCAGCTACAGAAATATAGCAGCAAATTGGAATTTAAGTATGTCAGGACATCACAAGATCCTGTCATCCTCTGTTGGCTGAGTGACTTCCTTTTCCTCAGTCAGACCTCCCGTGACCCTGAATTCCCAATATTTCTCCATTTATTCTATCATTAGTTAATGAGTGCACTTTTGCTGCAGGCATTTTTTTTTAAAAGAGTTTTAAAAAGGCAGCAAAGAAAAGCATTTCATTGAAGAAAATGCCTAGGGTCAAAAACCATGTGGCTTTATTCATCTGTGCTTGTAAGACTGCTAAAGAATTAAGTTTGGATCCCATCAAAGTATGTTAGACCTGTTAAGAGTGTGTTTGAGTTAACTGCAGCCATTCTCAGAGAGGAGCTGCCCCAGATGAACTTGTGTTGTCTCCCAGCGCTTTCTCTGAGCTACTGCACTGGTGCTAAACTCAGATACCTTAAATACACATAGAGAGAAATAATCTGCATCACAACATAAGGTATGTTACAATCTTCCATAACCCAACAATTTATTTAAACTTATATCACAATGAGAATCTATTAATAAAATACATCAGTTCACACCAGTCTGCATTGCCATTTTTTAAGGGTTAGCATCTTTCTTCACTTTATATTAAAACTTTATAGAGGTAAAAACTACTGCACTGTACCCACAGTAGTTGAAATCTATTGTAACATTAGGCAGGTTACAGAGAAGCTTTCAGAGCTAATTACACTTTAGTTAACCTCACATTTTTTGGCACATCTGAATGCTTTTTATTTTCTTCTTAACATAAAATAATTCTATAGCAAGTCATAGAATCATTGACATAAAGCATCACTATCCAATGGCAAGTGCTGCCTAAAAGCATACAAAAATTGCATCATTTGGTTACAAAATAGATATTCTTATTTCTTTGTCCCAGCACTTAGCATTGAAATACCAGGACAGAAGGGGCCAGGAACAGGGCCAGCCTTGCCGAGTTGTTGCTGGTCACTTTGCTGCAAGGCCTTGGTTAAATAAATCCCAGAGTGATCTGTTAACAAGAAGTTGATGGCTTTTGCCTTGCCAGTCAAGGTTATTCCTTTTAAAGCACTCTGAAGCAGGTGTGAGGCCACAGGTAAATGTTACTTCCTTCTCGTGTGTGTTGCTGCTCAAGGGACAAAGCGAACGCAATTTTGGTTAGTGTTCAAGAGGGGCAGCATTTCTGCAGGCCTTGGCAGTTCAGTGGCCATAAGTTGTGCAGTAGAGCACACAGCAGGCTTGTAAGCCGGTGCTTACTCTGGATTTCTTCTGCCTGGCGTAACAGCAGCTGCTTCTTTAGGAATTAAAATGCATTAAGCAGGAATGAAACATTCATGGTAGTGGTGTGCCAGGCACATCTTTGTGCAGGTGCCTACAGTTACGTACATGAATTTTTAAATCTGTGGGTTTGGGTGATTTTTGTTGTACACCACAAACTCCAGCTGCTCTGAGATTCTGATGCTATATCCAAAATAGAAAGAAGTCCATAGCATTTGCAACCAGGGTTAGTTTTCCCCTGGCTCTTGAACTCTCCCGTTTCAATCAGATTTCAGCACTAACTAGAGATCGTTTTTTGTTTCACCGATTGCAGGCTCCACGTACTGATACTTATCTTGAGAGGAGGCTGTGCTATTGATTATGTCCCTTCTACTCAAGTTGCTCTGGTAGTAGCAAAGAAATATGAATGAACTGCTGCAGTTAAGGAGGGATTTAAGTAATAGAAGAACAACAAGCATGTTTTTGGTTGTGCGATGCCTACATGACCACTTTTCATTTGCGGGAAAAAGGTACAAATGAGGATCATTTGTACTTTTCATGGCAGGATTCCAGTCTGTGGATCTTTCTGAAGCCTCATTCAAACAAAATGTATGCATTTACTTGATTCAGCTTTCCTACTTGTCCGCTGCTGGAGCCCATGATCTCTTCGGTGAGACCTGTGAGTGTTCCCGAAGGGGGCTTTTGGCTGCTAGAAATATCATCTGATTTCATTAATCTCTCTTGGAGAAATTGAAGAAAGGACTGTAATACTTGGTATACATGGGAATGAAGGAAATTACACTGATAATGGAACAGTTATTGATAGGGATGTTTAAAATTTATAGTAAGAGGAACTTCAAGGTATTCGTGGTACTCTTTGCACATATTACTGACCCTGAAACGTAGCCCTGCCAAAAACCTTCAAAAAACCAAACTCACTCCCAAAGAGTCAATTTTTGTCTCACATTCACAGTGAGAATTTATCCCTCCAATGACTTCTGCTTCCTATTCAGCATTTGTTCTGAACACACCTCAGGCTAATGGGAGCCTTTGGGAGAAACAAGTGCAGGATATAAAATAGTGCAGATGGAAAAGCTTTGGCTGAATTGGTCAGTCTGCACCAAATGTGAGAACGGAAAGGGATGTAGCTGTAAATGTCTCTCCCAGTGCAGAGAAGAGAGCGCTGCTAAGATCAACAAATATTGGCTGAATACCTTCTCATGGCTATAGTGCAACTTCTGCTCATTAAAAAAGCTGTGGAAAGGCAGCCGACTGCTTGGCACCTGTGTTGATGAACAGGCAGCGACAGCCCAGCTTACATCCATGGCTGAAGTGACAGCAAGGGCAAAAGCCATTACGTTGCAGGGGCATTCTGGCACCTGCAATATTTTCATGCTATTTATGACCTTTGCAAGTTAAAGTGTCAAGGCGTGACAAATTACGTAGCAGTGCATTCCTTATATTTCATATACAAAAAAAAAAGGGCTCAAGGTCAGGAGCAAGAAGGCACAAACCTGGGAAATAACATAGCTTAGGAGTTAACACAAAGCTACTATGTCATTTATTAGGCATTACTTAGCACTTATTTCACATTTTGCCCCCAAATTTCCCAAAGCATCATATATTTCCCCACTTTCTTTCTCTTTGTCCCCATCTTTTGGATAAAGCTGCCTGTGCTCTATAGATACAATTGTTGAAGAATATATTGTGAACACAGATAAATACAACATACACAGCAAAAACGTATTACAGTATTACAATAGTCAAATAATGTAGTTAGCCTTCAGCTACGGCAGTGCCTACGTGCTATAGGGAACCAGTTCAAGAACATCGAGCGGAGCCACTGTACAGGAACAAAACAGCATTGGCAGTGTTAGGCAGAGCAAGGGACCAAGGGGGAGGCTTTTTCAGGGTGCCTGGGTAGGTGAAATGGCTGTCACTTACGGGGATCCACTTTCTTACGAGACCCAACCCAGGACCTTGGAAATTTCTTCAGCCCATATCAATGCCGCGGCAGGTCCTTGGAACACCTTTACATTTGTCCATTGTGCATACATATAAAGTCCACTCCTCCCCCCCATTTCTCCTGTTAGGCTATGTTTTCTTTATATATAGTTTTTTAAAATTTTAACTTTTTATTTTTTTTTTCTTACAACCGTTAAAAAAGTTTCATGGTAAAAATAACTCACTATATGATACATATACCCAAAGTGGTGTGATACTTTATATAATAAAAGATGAAAATAGTCACTTTCCATAATAAAAATAAGTTCTATTTTTTGTTTATTTTACAATATACTTAATAATTCTTTTTCTTCTTCTTCACTCTGAAAGTAAATAGGTCCCATTTTGATAGCACTTCTGAGCTGATTAAAGTGGCAAGAGACTGGAGAAGGGCTTATGAGCATTTTGAGCAGCCGCATTCCACATGTCTCTCCAGTTCTTCTGTGAAGGTGGAGCCATCCACGCACTGGAAGAAGTATTTCCGCCGTTTGCTTCGGAGGGGAACGCAGCACTGCCCATTGCTGCAGCCACCACGGCATTCCATGCGGGGTACTTTGGAGGCAGTGACGCACGACGTGTAGCCCTGCTGCTTACGGACTACTTCTCGAATTATCTCTCCTTGGCAGAGATTCTCTGATAAGACAACAGAGATGTCAAGGAAAAATGTGTAACTATTTTGCCAGATATTCCCCGCACATCAGCAAGCAGCCCTGCGCATGTAATGATACTCAAGGCAAACAGATGCTAGGAGCAGGACTAATCTTTTACTGCTTTGTACCTGCCATCAAAACAGAGCTTGTGTTACACAAATGTGCAATATCCGGCACAAAGCAGAGGCCACGCGGGCCTGCTGGCTTTGATCAGCAGTTCTGGAAATGCCTTAATGAATGCTGAGCGTTGAATCCTGCAACATTCCAGCAAAATATGAATTAATTTGACATCTGCTTCTCAGGATCAAAGGTCAGCCTGCTCTGCATGACACCAGCAATCTGGGATACCTGAAAATGTGTGTGCTGTTGTGCAGGTACTTGGTCACAGCCAGATACATTTGGGTGAGACTGTACATTATAATTTGGAAAGTCTGTGGTTCGTTCACAGACAAGGCATAGCCTAAATAGCAATAATACAAGCCAGCTCCTTCCTTCTGTCCAGGAAGATACGAGGGCAGAAGGGATGAAGTTAGACCTCACTGAGTTCCAGTGAACCTTTTCAGGTCAGGGCAGAAGAGGTGAGCCCCAGCCCTAAAAGGAAAGTGCAGCGTGATCTGTGGGATGCCCCATGAAACCTGCCCAGCTGCAGCAGAGGGAGGAAGCTGGGAATCTTTACAGGGGAGAGAGGTGAAAACAAAGATGTAAACCAGAAATACAGCAGACCAACCTTCTGGTCCCTGTGGCCAAGCATACCTCTGTCACAATGTTCTCCACTATAGTTAGGGTCGCATTCGCAGTAGGGTTCCCCGTGCTCAGAAATTTTACATTGCCCATGGCTGCATTTCAAAATCCTGCAGGGGTTTGAGGAATTGTTCTTCTTGTCACAGTACATGCCTGTGTAGCCCTCCATGCACTTACAGGTGTAAGCAACATTGGCCACCATGCACTTACCATGCAGACACCTGGAGAAAGAGAAGTATTTAGAGCTGGCCTGTGCTAGATGTGAAAGTTCCTTCTCCCAGGGATATTTAATTTAGGATTTTGGCATTTCTGCCCATTTAATACCAGGACAGGGATCCAAGAAACAGCAGTTGTGTCAAACACGGTGAAGGAATCGTGAGTTTTCAGTGAATACTGGAAAATATTCAGAGAATGGAATTTGTGATCCTAAGTGATCTCTTGGAAAACATCAGGCTCCTCTGAGAGCATGGGCCAATACTTGGCATCCACACAAGACAGCTCAGGTTTACAGGATCACCACATGGAACAACGTGCCAACAATCAAGCTGCATGCCCAGGCTTCCTTAGCAGGATTACTCTACAAATATTATCAGGTGATGAAAAACAGTGTGATAAATAAAGGCCCTCGTGGAAAAGCTAAGCACAGACTTAATCAGGCAGTTCTAGCTGAAGGACTCCCTGGCTCATGGGATTTGCAATGAGCTGTGGTATATCTGAGCAGTACCACAGGGAGGGGTGCTGATCCTCAGCAGGCTCTCTGACACCATCCCCGCTTCTGGGAGAAGGACAGACTTGGAACAGGCTGAGGACAGGAAGAAGGAAACACCATCCATTTAAGGGAAAACTGCCCAGGGCTTATAAGCCATCAGGTCCTACTGGACATTAACCAATGCTTGTCTTTTATTTATTTTGTTCTTGGTCCTTTAAAATTCTCTCCTGTTTATGTTGAACCCTTGTACCTTTCATTTTAAATCTAAGCAACTAGAAAGCACAAATAGTAAAAGCAACATCAGGTCAACAGTGAAAGCAAAAGCAGGTCAAGACATGCAAAAGACTGGAATAAAAAGGGTCACGGTCTGTGAAGCAGTATTTTCTGTCCCACTAACTAAAACAGTGCTTGGAAACTTATTTGTGTTACCACCAGCTACCTGTTCCTTACGGCTGCACTACCTCACTGAGATGAATCTGTGAATGTTGGAGCAGACATCTGTCAGCGGGGTAACGTACTGCCCTGGACACAAAGGGCTTGTCTCTAAGGAGACAACTCCAAAGGTGACTTAATGAAAGGTAGGACCGTAGGACTGTATTACAGATATGCACAGCTACTTTCTTTAGCAAGGGGGCTACATTCATTATTGCATAACCCTCCTTGGATCACAGGAGAAGCAATTTCTTATCGTGTAAACATCTGGAACTCCCTCATTTTTCTCTGTCCAACCAGAACTGCTTCACATTGAGGTTGGCAGTTCAAGGAATGATTTGGGTCTCTGAGTGTTTCTTTATTTGGGTCTTCATACCTTTGGTCTGTAACCTGTCAGGTGCTTCTCAGCATCTTCCAGGGTTCAGTGCTTTGCAGAATTAGTCCCAGAAGCAAGTTTAAAATGGTACTTCTGAAAGTTAGATTGGTTCCCTCACTGACCGGAGAGATTATTCATTACGTCAATTTACCTGTCAAAAGTATGTGCTTGTGAAAAGCCCCTTCCAAAGATAGTGCAACCAAAGTAGCGTCTAAAGCCAAAGTACTTCCATCTGCTTATGAAACAGCACTGAAGTATGCAGACTGCTGGTCTGGGACTGTTTCCTTGCGTACTTGCCATAAGCAAGCTATTCATCCAGCGTTTCTGATGGAGATGTGGTTACTGAGCCTTTGAACTATGAATGCTTTATATGCCCTTTGCATGTGACTCCATGCTATCCTTTAAACTTCTGCTTTAGAGGGAGATTCAGAGTGCAATATTAAAGTCAGCTATTTGAGAAATGTAAAACTGTTCACACTGGACTGCATAGTGGTCTTCAGGGAGTTCATCTGAATTCCGTGTCCAGTGCTGTTACAAGCGTATCACTAAAATGTGTACCTCCATCTCATAGCTAGCTCTCCTCTGGATAAATGCACACACCCTACCTCAGAGGTCATATATAGCTATTAACAGAAGCTTTCTTATTTTAATGCGTGAAGTATACACGCTCTGGAAGTATAACCAGCAGTATTAACAACTTAGCTCCTCCAGGAGCAAGAGGCCATTCAGAGAGTGAACAGCATCAAAACAAGAAATGTAAATTGAAAGTTGCCATGGATGCTGACTCACAACTATCAATAATACATGTAGGAACCCAGCACCTCCAAAAACAGTCATGTGTGTTTTTACAAGATGAGATGTGAAATATGCATTAGGTATAAAGCTTCTGCCCTTCCATCAGCATTCGTTCAAGCTTACTTGTGGTTAAGACATGGATCTCCAATTTCCTGGTCACACAGCGGGCCTGTCCAGCCTGGGTGACATTCACAAATCACACTTGTTTTCTCTAGGGACCGGCAAATGCCGTGCTTGCAGATGTTACAGGATTTGCAGCCAGGAAGGACTCCTAGTGACTGCTGCGGTAAATCCTTGAAATCCTGCAGCTCATTATTGATGCGGACATCATGAATACATCCATGGAAACCATTTGGTGTCTTATCTGCACCCTGGCGCAGTGAAGATAATCCAGTAGAGGTCGGGATCCCTTGAGATAAAAAAGAAAAAAAATGGACAACTTGCTCACAGTTACAATGATAAGTTATAATAGCTAACATTGCTTTTGCCACAGCCCCTTGTAATCTTTAAAGAATTGATTTGCATGGGACCTTTGGAGGTAGCACAGCTGTACTGTCATTCTGGAAATGTAGAGGAAGAAAACTAAAATCACTTGCCCACCTTATGTAAGAAGTATATTAAAAAAGAGGGAAAAAAGAAAATAAAAGAAAAAAGAAAGAAAAAAGAAAAAAGCCCAGATTTTTGGGTAACAGACACGTGTTCATGTCCTTAGATAATGCTCATTCTGCCTATAGTTCAACAGAAATTATCCTTCAGAAAGATTTAAGAGTGTTTTTACTTGCCAGGAAGTAGTTACTGCCTTTGTGGTACAGCAAGACAGTTACCCTTACTCCATCATCAAGTTAAGGGAAGGAGTGAAAACGATCAAAACTAGCATAGGAGAAATCTAGAGACAGAGAACAGCACCTCAGGAGGCCAGGCCATGTCTTTGGGGTGAGTACTTCTGTCTTGCTCAAGCTCTTGGAAATGTTCACAAGCTCAGATGGCCAGCAGATTCTTTTGCATGTCATGTCTGCTTGAGCTGCTTTCACAGACAAGTGTGCAAATGTATACTGCCGCCACATGTTATCCGTAAGTAACTCCACTGTTGAAATCTTAAAACCAAAAGAGCATTTTTGTTTAAGTGTGCTTTAGGAGGAAGGTTGCTAGATCAGGTGGAGAGGTGGGCCAGATTCTGGGCACGTGAAGCCTCAGATCTGTTTTAAAGGTTAGTGTAAGTATACTTTAGCAACAATTGCTCTGGGGGCAATTTAATGACTTAAATTAAATAGTCTGAAGTGGAAGGGCAGCTGGCATTCGTAGCAATGCAGGATGCAGAGAGGTGACACATGCAGAAGAGTGGCCATTTAAAAAGACTCAAAAGGAATTGTAATGGGCAATAAAAATGTCTCATCTGAGCCCCACGACTTCTTCTATCAAATAAAGTCCTTCATTTCAAGTCTCCGATTTGTCCTTAGTAGGTACCTTTTGATTAATAATAACCAATTAATATTGATCCACAATGCTCATCCATTAACAAAACTTTTCCCACCAGATTAATTCTATGTTCCCTGCCACAGGGCTGGTATCTTCTTTTTGCTGAGTTAGAAGGACAAATTGTCATGGCCTCACCAGCAGATTATCATCGATGCACAGTGCTCTTTAATAGCCTGTGACATTCTTAACAGAAGCCAATTACAAAAATTCAGCTCTGTACAAAGCAGGATTAGCCACTTTTCTCTTTTACGAGGGCAATATTCAGGGTTCTTTTAGAAAAGGGTTATTAAAACGACTTGTTTATGAAAGACTTGACCAGCTCCAAGTGGTCAAGTGGTTTCTACTATTGGCTTTGTTGATCTGGTTAGAAAAAAGCTTACAGAATAGACTTTCTGAGTCTATTTTTGCTCTGCTGAGTTTTGTGTTTAGAATAAGCTGTCTAGCAAAAAACAAAACAACACAACACAAGAACTCCATGTCACATAAAAGGAGAGATTTCAACATTCAGTCCAGAATGGAATTGGCGGGGGTCTGGCAAAAACAAAATCAATCAGGCAGAGCACAGACTTCATCCTGTCTTTCATTTCCAGACACCTAATCAGTGGGATACTCATTATTCTGGGCATCTGCTCCCTGCCCCACTTGGCTCCTTCCTCCCCAGAAACTCCCCTGAATGTAAAAAAAACTTATTAAAGGAAGGTCAGTCAATTCCAAAATCTTTCAAGCATTGTTCTGGCTTCAGTTTCCAATGAGAAAACTATTAGCCAAAACTGTTTAGTCAGCTGGTGTGCTACTACTGTTTGGAGGATTTAATTTTTTTTTTTTTTTTTTTTTTTTTTTTCTCCCAACTGTTAAACCTCTATAAAATATCCAGGAGACAAATACCTCATTTATAGGATACTTAAACCTACTGACAATAGACTTGCTTTTCTGCAGTGGCTGTTTGCAATACTTTCATTTTTTTTTTTTTTTTAAAAGAGTCTCCATGTTTTTAGTTTTTATAGATTATAAACAACATCTCAAGGTCCAGAGCAACTCACTGTACCTCCAATGTAGAGGGGTGTATTGAGGCTGACAGAAGACTGTTTCTGGAGTTTTCCTAGACTCTTGGGAGTCCCCTTGTCCACCACCAAGTTCAGAGTTTGATTCAGCATCACAAGTTCCACACTATGAAATTGCCCATCATTTACTGTTTCCACACTAAAAATAAAAGAGAGAAATGGAGGATGTTAACAATGAACTGCCTGTGCTTCTGTGACATCCTAACTCCTTATATTACGGCTTGCAAAGCAGAACTCCTGTTCCATGCTCCCTTATGGGCACTGTGTTCCCAACATTTCTTCCAGCATGAGCTTCCAAGGTACAAATTTAAACATCACTGGTGCCTGACTTGAGAAGGCAGTACCTACAGATATGTAACACCAGAGAGAAGAGCTCCTCACTGCAATTGAGGGTTGTTATCTGTCCATGAAACTGACTAAAAGCTTGTGCTTACGCACATGTTCAACTTGCTTTGCAGTCTGGCAGTTAATCCTCACAACTGTCCCACAAAGTCAGAACAGTAACTATTGTACTTGTGTTTCCAAAGGCCTAAGAACAGAGATTTAGCCACATGATCTACTGGCTTTGGTGACAAAGCTAATGAAAACATCCCGTTTTCTGCTTTTAGATTGCTGCTCTTCTGTCACTCTGCTTGGTGCCCACGTTGCAAGCCCAATCACTTAAAATATTTAGTTTTGGATGGTTAGTTTAAACTCAATTTTTTCACAGAGCCTGTGAGAGATGGCAGTGTAGGGCAAGAGACAGCAGGGGCTTCTGAAACCAGTGTTTCCTTACAAAGCCAGTGTCTTGTAACTAAAATCTGAGGCAGAAGGACAGGATCAGTTACTTAAAGCCAGAGAAAGAATTCAGGGCTTTTGGGCTTGTAAGGGACTGGGATGCTTTGTTCGAGACAATACAGTCCTACCCAAATGCAAGGAAAACTGACAAATTGCTCCTGCTCTTTGAGAAACATTTAGGTGTAGACTGAGGCTTGAGAACAAGCAGGAAATCTGGGGCAGGGGGGAGGCAGGGACCAGGCAGTCATCTGAGCAGGCAAGATATTAAAGGTACTGTGTGTTTATTGCTCCTGTATTTTGAACACTGATTTTTGATTGCATTAGGCTTGCAATGAGTCAGGTAACTCAACAGCTGTTTGCTCGTCTGTGCCACAAACAATCCTCATCTTCAGTTCAGTCTCACAGAAATTAACAGGTGCAGCAGTACAGTTCAGTTTGTATTACTGTATCATTTTTTACTTTCTGGGCAGCTTCAGCTCTCAAGCATGCTAAAATTTTCTGAAACAACTTGATAGCTTCACTGTACTCCTAAAAAGAGGGAGAGAGGTTGTGATTACCTGCTCGAGTAAAAGAGGGTTTCAAATTAAACTGGTAGTTACAGAAGCAATGTGACTTTTCCACTGCTCTGCATGTAATTAAATGGTCCAGCCTCTGTTTCACACACACGCAAACACTAGTGCATAAAGAGACTATAACAGCAGTAGTGGCTACAGCAGAAATTAAATTATGAGCTATGTAAACTGCCCACATGCACAGTGTTGCCAACCCGCCTTATGCACGGCCTGTGAGCCTCTTGCCCAGACTCCCACTGGCAGCTCACTTGCTGGTTCTGTTGCCTAAGGATAGAGACACAACACAACAGCTGTGGGATTTAGACATCCTGAGACACGGCTGAGCTGACAGCCTGGGTTTGGGATTGCGACATAAGCGCTAAATACCATTACAAAATGTAAAAGGTAGGTTTAAAGGATGGGTTTTGCTCATTCAAATGGCCCATATGCTCTGCATCATCTCTCAGTAAGTTACAAGTTCGAAGGTCAGATTCCTTTCAGGTATTTTGTAAACCTGCAATGCAGATGTGGAGGTCTGAAAGCTATTCAGCCAGATTTTCTTTACTCTCACTGGAAAATAACAGGCACACTTAGGAGTAACTCATCTCTAAAGAGGAATCACCTTTTAGATGGACCCACCTCTCAAACTACGTGACATGCTGCCCATCTGTAGTGCCCAGTCCTGCCTAACCAATACATTAAGGAGCTGTGGCACGGAAATATGCTCTCAACTTCAGAAACAATTACCAGAATAATTGTTTTTCCCCTGGAATAAGTTTAATTTTGCAGTGTTTTTTACAGGGGACCTGACATAACCAGTTATACATAAGTAATGTCAGGCAGGTCAGCAGTGAGGCATTTCTGAGGACCTGCTTGTTTGAGAAGACAGCACTGCTGTTTCAGAACTGGAGTAATGTCCCATGACAGTGCTGGGGTCTGCACAGGTTTTGGGGATGAATCACAAACACATATGTCATTAAAAGTTTACATATTATTACACAGATTACAAAATGACAGCAGTATATATGAGTATCTTTACTGACTGGGTTTACATAAACTTAAGGTAAGTTAGATCTGCCACAGAACAGCTAGCAGGAAGCTCTGCTGACTGAGCTGCCTGTCTGTGACCCGCGCGAAATCGCCTGGGCCACAGCTGCTGTCCACCCGCAGACTTATGAGAGCATCCTGAAGAGGCAGGGCTCAAGAACCTGGAGCTCATAATACTGATATAAGTACTTTTTAGGGGCGAAAAAAAAAAAGGCTTGACATTGTACAAAAATCCAGCTCTGGCTGATCCAGTAGACGGTCTGGCTCACAATACAGTTATATCAGGACAAATGCAAGGGCAGTGAATTGCATGGGTAGAGATAAGAAACAAGGACTTACACAAGATTTACACAAGGTTGCATACACTTTGCATACACTTCAGAAAAACAAGCCCGAATTTGCCTTTACTGGGGCCCACACCTCTAGCAGACTACTTTATGGATTGACAACTCTAATAAGTTTGAAAACAGCTGGTCCAAGCTTGCTGTTTAGATATTCTTGAATTCTGCTAAGTATCTGCCACATTACGAGAAACAGCTGTGTAAAAGCAACGTACCAACTGGATGATCCCGATGTGCTCCCTGCATATCTAACTGCTGTGTTGCAATGCTTAATTCATATGTAGAAAGTACTTAGACTTTCAGCTGAAAGGTGCTAGACAAATGGAAATGCACATTTGTAATGGTTAGTCTACGCAGAAGTGCCAATGAAAGGAAGAAGAATAGCCAAAACCCATTGGCTCTGACAGCTGAGCACTGAGGAGGTGGGATGGATGGCTGCACGACAGGGAACCCTTCCCTGGTGGGATCAATATCCAAAGCTAGCGCACAAAACTACACTGTTATCTGAGGAAGGCCAAGCTATGGCCATTTGTCAGAGGACAACATTATCACATCTGGCAGTGCTGGCTCTTCCCTGGGCCAGGATTTCACAGGCATTAATCACCTACTCCTCCACAGGGTGTGCTTTTTCCAGATTATGCAGGAGAGCCTTGACTAAGAGGCAAACAAAAGTCTGTGTGTCCTGGCAATGGAAGCAGCTACCCCACGCGGTGCTCGTGCCTGTCAGCATACCCAGGCCTGGTATTTTCACTGGAAAGGGAGTGAGGTGTCCCTGTCTGTGTGTTGTTGTGGATGAAAATTACTCAGTTCCTACTTTTTCACTTTTTAACTCTGAATAAAAATAGTCCACGCCTGGACCGTGAGAAACCGTGCAACTTGCAGCCATCATTCAACACTGCAATATTGTAAAGCAGATAAAGTCAAAACAGGAAAAGCACTCATTTGCTTTTTGAAAAGATGCTAACACATGATAGAAAAGCTGGATGTGGACAGCCAGGATGGTAGAAAATCCCACCAGGGGATATTTGTGTTAAAGCACATCGCTGTTGCTGACAGAAAGATGTTATGAAGTCTTTGGATTTTGAGAGAGACAGAGACAACACTGGGGGAGAAACCAATGGTGAGGGAAATGTTACGCGAACTCTCCTCAGAGCTTCTTATATAGCTGGGCCTTTAGGAGACTCAGCAATCGTCTGAGACAGTTGGAGACAGTGGCTTGGCTGGAGATGAAGGGAAGAAAGCCACAGACGCTGAACAGTGCATCACGATGCAGCTCCCAGCACAGACTTGCTGTGCTCGGCCTTTTTTTTTTTTTTTTTTTTTTTTTTTTTTTTTTCAAGGGGCCTCTTCCTGGCCCAGCTCTCTGCAATGGTTTTATTAAAATCTTAATTGAATTCTTTCTGGGGATCAGGTGGGCTCGGGCCACGCACGCTGTGGTACATAAATGCCCGCCCCAGAGCCCGCCATTTGCTGAGCTTCTTCGGCCCTCGCGGTGCTGAGGGCACGGGCTGCGCGCTCCCGGGCCCGGCAGCGGGTGGCGAGCACGGGGCTGCGGCGGGGACACTGCGGGAAGAAACACGCCGGGGCCCTGCCGAGCCCCGCGGCGACGGCTAAACCGGCGGCCAGGGCGGCCCGCGACCGCCAGAGGGAGCCGCGGTACCGCGCAACGCGCCCAGGGCCCGGGCTGGGGCGGCCGCGCTGAGGGGATCGCGCTGAGGCGGCCGGGCCGAGGGGGCCGTCGCTGCTTCCCCTCTCCCCCGAAGTCGTCCCGCACAGCTTCAGTCACAGCTCAGCACCGCACTCGCACCGGGTACCGAGTCAGAGGAACCTTCACAGGCTGCTTTACAGCAGCTTTACCTTGGCTCCCTGCTCAGAGTGTATTTACTGAGACCTCGCAACATCACATACCTGGCAGCTGACTTGACATTACCCAACTCCTTCCCTTTTGCAAGGGTTTTTGTGTTGTATGATTAAATTAAAATAATACTTCTGAGTAAAGCAAGGGAGAGGGGAAAGGGCCCACAGGAAGCAGCCAAACAACTGCTAGACTTGAGCCAGCTGCTTTTCTCGGGGGCACCAACAAACCACGTCCTAGCTTTTGAGATTTTCCAAGCTATTAAAGAAGACAGTCACAAATTTTTAGCCGACTTCCAACTGCAGCATTCTGGGCCACCACTACTGGATATTAGATAGTTTATAACACATTACTGTTGAAAAAAGGAAGGGATTACATTTTAAGTGTAAACATTTGAAGGGTCAGCAAGGATTTCCAGTAATTTAACAATGAAAGTTGCTAAAAAATAACAAAACCAAATAAAAAATAACTAATATAAACTCGAGTCTTGTTACAAATCTGACAGTGAAGAACCATGTCTGTTCCCTTCCAAACGTAACCGCTTCCGGTGCCTTAAAATACCTACCTTGAGGATAAACCATTAATGTGCAGCCAAATGCTGAGGGCTGGCGGGCAGACCTCTCCGATCAGTGGTGCACAGAGCAGATGCCGGTCGAAGCTGGCTGCCCCTGGAGCTAACGTGTGGCAGCCATGTCCCGCCGTGTCCCACCGCCCAGGCTGCCCCCCAGCACCCCGCACCTCTCTCTTCTTTGGCACTCTCATTACCCCAGTCATGTCTTGCACAATCCCTTATGCTGCTTTTGTTAAGGTTATCCTAACCTTTTGTTAGCCTCGCTGACACTGGCCATGACATCTGATCGGATTTGGCCAAAAGAAGAGGGAAATACTGACAGGATCAGCTTGTTACTCCCTGATAAAAGCACCACAGAAGCAACAACATTATACTCAGGAATGGGTTTCAGTGTTACTACAATCGTCGAGCGACAAATAGCATTTCTTCACGTTACAGTGAAGTCTGCATATTGAATTAATATGAAAATGGTGCCTTTTATTACCCATCATTGCTGAACCTCATATGAGAAAGTTCTGGAAAGTATCACTTTCAACTGCTTATTGATCCTGATGGCTTAACTCATAAGACTGTGGAAATTACAGCTTTTCCAGATACAGGCTCAGGCTGTATGCTGTGATGTCCCGTTCAGATCTGTGTAGCCTGTTACTTTCTCTGAGGTCTCCTGATTTCTTCTTTTCCTCATGGGCACTGAATCACCTGGTTCAG
This sequence comes from Oxyura jamaicensis, assembly GCF_011077185.1. Taxonomy (NCBI): domain Eukaryota; kingdom Metazoa; phylum Chordata; class Aves; order Anseriformes; family Anatidae; genus Oxyura; species Oxyura jamaicensis. The sequence continues at coordinate 4,316,417 of NC_048905.1, forward strand.
CTGCTGTCCCACAGCATTTCAGATATGTGGTCAGGTACAGATAAGCACTATGCAGGTGCCTGTGCCTATTCACCGGAGGGAAGTAAACACTTCCAAAAACCTCTGAAAATTGATTCAGATGGTCTAAATCCTACACTGAGAAAAGAATCAGTGAGAAAGAGCACACAAGAGAAAGTTAGACACATGGACCTGTGTGAAATTTCAGCCACCTGGATATTGCTTTTAGTTTTTGTTATCTGGGTAAGATTCCTGCAAATGGTCGACAACTAAAGCAATCCAAATGAGCAATGCAGGTAAACTGAGCATGCAGGGAGAGCACAACTTTCAAAACTCATGAGAACACCTCTGGGTCCAGCACCTCCTGCTCCCTCTGTGCTCAGGCACAAAGCTTGGAGCTGCCCTTGTGGGGAGGGGGGCACTAGAGAGGGGTATATAAAAGAGCCATTAACATTTTATATTGCTGGGAGCTGGCCTCATTTGTCAGAGCCATTCCAGCAAGATGAGCAAAAGGACCCATGATAAGGGCACTGCATACCTGGGCCATGGCCATGGCCTCCACCAGGGCTTAGACTCCAGAATATGAAGAAATTAAGGGAAAAAGATGTGTATTAAACTAAAATTCCCAAGGAATGTGTGAAAGACCTGACTTCCACTCTCATTTTTGATCTCTTTCTCATCTTCCTCTTATATTTTCTTTCCCCTCTACTCCAGCTCCAAGCATACACGGACGTTGTAAACACTGACTCCCCTTGCTCTAATACACATGGGAGATTTAGAGCTGAGCCACTGTAAATAAGCCAGTGAACAGAAATGCATTAAAGGATTAAAGCATTCAATTTTAACTTGTAAAATTTGGGCTTTGGGGTTAGTTTTTTTCACTGACATGTAATATACCTTTAGTGTAGGCAGCAGGAAGCAGCAGGGCAGAGAAGTCAAAAACAAAAATAACTTTAACTATCACAGCAAACCGTGTCACTGCGGAAATGCATAACCATCAATTATGCAAATGAGGACATCAATTCATTAGCTACAGTCTCCAGATTTTCCTGACCTCAGTCTTAATGGGGACATGCCTCATTTGAAGCACAGAACAAAGCAAACACAAAGAAGGTATGTGACTGGGGACACTGAACTTAGGCAGTCTTTGAAAGCATTCAGAGTAGAAGGGAATAACCAGAAATACCTGTCCAAAAGAGCTTAATGAGCATACAACACATAGGAAGAGCAGGCATTAGAGAAGAGGTACTAAAATCAAGAAAGACAAGGTAGAGCTGCAGGGAAATGCAGTGAGATATTAATGATTTGGGATTTGCAAAACTTCATGTATCAGTGGTGATGATTTTTTACCTTTCCAAGCTACAGTTACCTCCTGCCCTTAGTTCCAGCTGTAATCAGTCCTCAGCCTAAAACAGATTTAAACTCCATGGCAACAAAGGCAAAATCATAACTGGAGTAAGTTTGTGCTACTTTTACAATAACACATCACTTCAAGCGCTATCATCTTCAGAAGCCAAATAAAAACCACATGTTGAGAAAAAAAGCATGAAAATGCTAATGAAACACAAGACTAGGGAAATAAGAGGTGAAAAAGATATATTAAAGCACTCAAGTTCACTTTCAGCTTAAAATACACTCTCTTGTTATGTTCAGTCCTGTTTTACATGACTTGAGTGGTAGGTCTCCTAGGCTGAGAGCACTCAATGTTAAGATTTTTCTTCCTTGCTACCTCCATTCTCATTTGCTTGGCTCTTATACCTTTTCTCTTACTACTCTGTAGACCACCCAAATAAGCCATCTTTCTCTTCTTGGTGTTTACAGCCCTTAAACACTGGCAGCTGATTACCGTATCTCCCTTAATGATCGTTTGGCTGGGCTATGCATATCTAATTCCCAGTCATAATTCAATTCCTGCAGCACCCCTGCCAACTGTGAAAGTTATTGTATTACAGACCTTCTAACGGAAAAGCAAGGACCTTTTTATACCCCTGCAACATGCAATTAACACAATCCTGACCCCTTTCTGTAGATTATTCATAAAAGGGGCAGATTCATGGCCAGGGTAAACACTCACTGTTTGCAGTAAATTCTCACAGTGCTGCTGATATGGACAAAAAGGCTGACACATCCCTCCAGCCCTTCTGCTGAGGAGCTGAAGCCTGTGCCAGTCTCCTGTAGTATCACTATGTCCCTGCAGAGCTGAATACTTCATTCTGCTAACCAAGAATTTGTTAAACGCAAGCATAATAGCAATAAAAATAGCCTGAGCTCTTCAAGTCTGAGGCCCTCCCGAATGAGGGGTCACAGTACTGATGCCTTCCCATCTGACTTCACCAGAAGAAGTCTGCACATCATGGCACACAGTGTACTGCAGTGCAATGAGCTATTGTTTCACGATATATTCACTGTAGCATGCATTATATAAAATAACAAATCCAGGAATGCAGAGTGTAAAAATGATCACATATAGATTCTGCAGTACCAGTGGGACTCAGTAAATCATATACCCTTCCAAAAAAAAAAAAATAAATAAAAGGACTGCAGACAGCACAGAGGAAGGCAGGCGCTAGCACAGCAGCGGGGCCAGTCACAGCACCGAGTGCTACATCCTCTGCAGCGAGAGCCATCACTGCACATTTATGGTTGTGGCACATGCCAGGATGTGCTGCAGCACAGCCCCAGCTGCTCTGCCAGGACTCAGAACAAAACAGGGTACTTGGATTTGCTCCTTAGCTCCAGGAGCACACACTAGTGAAAACAGCTCTTATGTTCGGCTGGGTATCAAGTGTCAGTTTCTGATGAGGAAAGCTATCAAGTGTCTTCACAAAGTCAGTTTGTCAGAAAGGACACTTTACACCATCTAACCTCTTTTTAGCTCTGGAAAATATCTAGGTACCTGTCATTTAACATGAGGGAACAGGGCCACTACAGAATACAAGTAAAAACGCGCTTCAAATTTGAATGATATATTTTTTTCCCTTTTAAAAAACAAAACAAAACAAAACCTGCAATTGGAGGCTAAACCCCAAGTAAAAAAAATAAAAATCTGTATCTATTCAGAAACCTGACACATGCTCAGGAAATGAAATTGTTACCACCTTATCTGTGGCAGTGTACCTACAGTACCTCTTCTTCCACAAAATCAAAATGTATTGCTATCTGACAACCGAAATAGCACTTGCCTTACCTACCTTTTCTAGCAGCATCGGAGCATGCTGGCAAATGCAGAGCTGTGGGCCACATTTCTACACAAATCATTGTGCACAGAATTCTGCTGCACCTTCATGATCAACCTCAGTGCCAGTTCTGCATGCACATCCTCCAGCAGTGTGTCTATTGAATCCAGAGCCTGGCACTTGGTGTAAACAGGCTATATACCTCTATCACACATGGTACACATCTATACTTTGTGTTAGTCATCATGTTTACAAGAAATTTATAGGCAGAAAAAGCCAGACTTCTTGTATTGGCTTGCTACATTTTTGTTGTAAGGCAGAAACCTTACAATTCAAGACACAAGCCAGCCATTAGCAGATAGGAAATTTCTAAAGTTACTATGACTAGGCTTATTCCAGCATTGTCTATTATGGGTATTCTTCAGCCTTCCTCTGAAGTAATAAATATTAACCAACTCTGGCAATATACTACTGCACCAACAGCTTGTGGTACAGTAAGAAAACACCTTCCTGCTCTCCTCTGCAGTGGTGTGGCCTCAGCTCCAGGACTATGGGCAGCTTTGGGCACCACAATATAAGAATTTAAAACTATCAGAGAGTGTCCAAAGGAGGGCTAAGAAGGTAGTGAAAGTTCTGGAAGACAAGACGTTTGAAGAGCGGCTGAGGCCCCTCAGTTTGTTCAGCCCAGAGCAGAGCAGGCCGAGGGGAGGCCTCATGGCGGCCTGCAGCTCCCTCAGGAGGGGAGCGGAGGGGCAGGCGCTGAGCTCTGCTCTCTGGGGACAGCGACAGGACCCGAGGGGACGGCATGGAGCTGGGACAGGGGAGGGTCAGGCTGGGGGTCAGGGAAAGGTTTTGCACCCAGAGGTGGTCGGGCACTGGGAAAGGCTCCCCAGGGCAGTCGTCATGGCCCAGGCCTGTCAGAGCTGAAGAAGCACACATGGTCTGATTTTTGGGTGGTCCTGTGTGGACTCAGGAGTTGGACTTGATGATCCTTGTGGGTCCCTTCAAACTCGGGATATTCTCTGACTGTATGACTCTTAAAATACCTTTGCATGCCTTTCTCCTACTGGCTACTCACTGGAAACAGTTCAGCACAAGAGCAGGTTTCCAACATGCAGAAAACAAAGTAGCTGCTCAGAAGGTGGACTGATACCAGCATTGGTTTGTAAGGGCTTAGGAGTTGCCAAGGCGACTGTCATGGTTTCTCTGATGCTCTCACTAGAAGAAACATGTTACAACAGACCACTGCCTAAATGAAGTTACCTACTGAGGTGGAAGAACTAGTTCACATTTACCTTTAATTTGGCTGGGCAGTTTTAATGCTTGAATTGAACTGACTAAACTCAACCCAGCTACTCACTTTAACAGGGAAAATCTACATTTGTAATGTGGATTTCCACATTTTCAGCAGCAGTTGTCTTTTGGTTATAAGCTATACTGTTATTTTTTAGACACATTCAAATCACTGTAGAGAACAACTTTTAGCATCACTGTTCATTTTTAAATAAACCAGAATTCTTCCAGTGTGAAAACCAAGTACCTCCAAGGCACTGAGCTCCTCGTAGAGCTCAGCATGATTCCAAGAGCAAACACCTTCCTTCTTGATGCTCTTGAAAGTACTTTGGAATGATCAACTCTCTACTGCTGAGTAAAATGTCATAACTGGGAAGAATTTACTTTCCATCTTTAGGCCCAATCCTCTGAAGTGTCCATTACAGTGAGGTGAGAGAGGCTGTATGAGACCAGTATGCTGCAGAGTTACACTCTAACTAGAGGGTATTTTAACACTTTGATTCCTTTTGGATCTTTCCCCCTACTTTTTGCTTAGTTCTGAACTATCTTTATCCTGTCACTCTCATTTCTTCCTGGGATTAATACTGGTATCCTCCTGACTTCATTACATTTTATTTTTTAAAATTATTATTATTATTAAGTGCTGAAAGAAACCAGCATTATAATGGCAAACTTTTACGTACATGTGTGTGCTGCAGTCCTGTTTTGCACAGACCTTCCTAAAAGGTGATCAATGAAGCAGCCAGTGGGGATGAACATGGCTTGCCAGCTCCTGCTTCCCTCCTGTCCCCTTCAGCTGAGGGAGAGCTACAGAGCACTACAGAGCTAGACAGCACTGGTGTAGATGACCATATTCCTAATCAAATGTATACAACTAACATCTCTGCTTTGACTTCAGTTAGTTGTAATATGAGTGAATTAAAATTCTTAGATAAAATGGTACGAAGGCCTGTGTGTTTATTGCCTTCAGAAACTGTGGCTTAAGTTCTCCAGAGTTCAGCAGTGAGTGCTGAGGGGAAGACAAAAACACCCGTGGCTCTGCCTCAGGCACGGCTCTGGCAGATCAGCAGCCCCGTGCGGCCCAGCCTACTGGTGTGACAGACCAACAGGCCCAAGCTCTGGGCCCTGCCAAAGGGGGCCTGGGTTTTGATGCAGCTTGTATTTGTCACCAGCACAGGGCAAGTGGTTTTAGGCAACCCATTCCTAATTTCCCATGTCTGGTACATGGAGATGCTATCACTGATTTGCTTTGTGAAAGGTTTTGCCACCTTCTCATAAAGCATCCCCCTGCCCATACGTATACAGTTAGAAATGACAGCACACTGTTTCGGGGTATTCAGGTACTACACTGAAGAGAATGATCTCGAGGGAGACAGGAGGAGAGAAAGAAGAGAAATGCTATCATTCTTGCAAGAGATACTAAAGAGAATTACAAGGAAAAAAAATCATTCAGCTTAAATAGATTTTGTCTGTTAAGTCATCAGGCAGCCTGAAGGACAAAACTTTACTCTTTCTGAGCTTCATCTCTGCAGAAGAAAGTTTCTGAATTTCATGAAAGCAAATATTTGATTCTGAACCAAATGACAAAAGTTGGATGATATTTAAAGGTCATGGCCTTACATTTTCATCGTCGTACTACAAAAAAAAAAAAAAAAAAAAAAAAAAGTCTGTGGAAAACTACAGAAATCCACTAAGAAAAACACTTGTCTTTTTTGTCCTCTTCAGATACACCAGAGCTCTTTATAAAGGCAAAAAATAATTCATCCGTCCTTCACCTTGTCTCATGCAAGATGTATATGTACATTCAAATTTTACAACATTTGCTGTGTAGGTCAGAAATTAATGCTGGTTTTGCTCATTATATTTGATGAAAAATCCCTAAGGATTACCTGAGTAAAATAAGGCGTGGGACAGAAAGAATAAAATGAATTGCAAATACCTAGAATTATTAAGAGCTCAGTTATGTCTTATAGAAATCTGTGAAAAACAGTCTATTTAGAGACCATCCAGAAGTATCAAAAAGGAATCCCGCGAGGGAAAGGCACAGCACAAGCTGCAGAAGGTATAATCTGAAGGTTTTAGGAAGGAAAGGACCGGCATGCAGTGAGATCTGCAAAGAAACTTTTGGTAAAACCTGGGTTTGACAAGCTCTAATAATGATCCTAAGAATTAATGCTTTCACTCCTCCAGCACATTCCTCCCTAGAAGGCAGTGTATTAATGAGGAAACCTCCCAGGCTTCTTTACAGATAAGTGACTGCAGCTAGGGAGAGGTGATTACAGAAGAATCCCATCTCCCATCTTTGGCAGATGTAGAAATTCTTCCATCACAGAAGTAACTGTTAAACCTCAGCGCCAAAAGAGTGGAAGAGGAGTCTATGAAAACTGAATAGAGGGTCAAAATCCTTGAGTTAAAACCAAAATTCAGCTCTTCAGAGTGGCATGCTGTGGGCAGAGGCCAAGCAACAGAGAACAATGCAGGCAGCTGGTGAATGCCACTGGGGTAGGAGCCTTGTCCTGCTGCACAGCCTGGTGGAAGAAGGAACCTCATCTCCTGGAGACAAGGATTTGTGCATTTCTGTACTTTTTGTGCATAAAGACCCAGATTTAATTTGTCATGCCATAGTTATCACAAATGAGGCAGATACAGGAAGACCTTAAGCTCTTCTGACTTCAGGCTTTGTGCTTTAACCACAAGAACATCCATCTATGCTATGTAAGAATTAGGCAGACTGCAAGAACTGCATGATACAATCTGTAAGGAGTATTTTTAATGATGTAGCATTTTTGAAAATGGATTACACAAGGATACTTTTATAGAGAACTATAACGTAATTTGGGCGTAGGCTCGTCAGAAGGACAAACACAATTAATTCTGTTATTTTCCTGACTGCCTCCTTTTCATTGCTGTCAGGAAGCCTGCATGAAAACACATGATTATACACCAATGACGTCTGCATATCACCCTTTACCATTTATGACAGTCTGTACGCAACAGAACAATCCAGGAACTCTGGAGGAAATTACACCAGTAGTTTGTGTCAAATTTCTATTTTCTATTTCTACTGCAAAGGATTAATTTAGCATTCAAATCAATACAACTATGTAGTAGCATAAAATCTATCAGGAAAAAAAAAAAAGAACAGATGCAGGAAAAGAGACTGAAAGTAGGAATCTCTCCTGATAGAAAACAGTTAAACAGATACTAATTCCAATGACTGAGACATAAATTATTATTATTATTCTTTTTTTTTTTTTTTTTTTTTTGTTAATTCAAGCTTTTAACAATTGGAGCATGGTCATAAATAAAAGCAGTGAATTCCTCATCAGTTGGTATCTCTAAGTTAAGGTAGGATATCTGTGTAAAATATTTATTTCAGCAACTAACTGTTGGCTGAATGCTAGGTACCGTCATGGTATCGAAGAATAACTTTCACCAGTGTAGGAGCCAGGAGGTTGATAAAGCGCTCAGAACAGGTTTCTGTTCTCATTTGTACATATATAGCATAAATAAATTGAATAAAAGAACCATGTGGGAATCTTACTTTAAAAATATATCTTCTATAGCATAGTTGTTACGAACTTCAGGATGCCTTTATCATGCAGCCTACAAGTGAAGATTTCCTGTAACAGACCAGTCAGGTCTTCTTTCAAAAGGACAATTTTAATCACTTCATAGTTGTGAATTAACTTGTATTTCTTTCTAATTTGATGATAAATGAAAACGTATTTCATGTAATCCTTTCCATTGGACTTTTACTGACTTTTCTTCTGACTAGAATGAAAGAATGACTGTTGATGACAGGACACCCAGGAATGGCACAAAGCTGTGCCAGGGCAGGTTCAGACTACATTATTAGGAAAAATATCCTTACCATGAGGGTGGTCAAACACTGGAACAGGCTTCCTAGAGAGGTGGTTGATGCCCCATGCCTGTCTGTGTTCAGGAGGTATTTGGACAAGGCCCTCATGAATATGTTTAACTTTTGGTTGGCCCTGAAGAGGTCAGACAGCTGCACTAGATGACCTTTGAAGACCTCTTCCAAATGAACTACTCTGTTCTTTATACTTCTACACTGGAAGTCCAACATCAGCTTGAACCTTTCCATCCAAACATAACATGGGAATTAATATATGAAGTAAAGCTGAATGAACAAATTGATCTTGGGCTTTTCCAAACTAACTTTGTCCTTAGATCTACTTAAATCTGCTCAGAATTGCTACTGAGATAGAGGAACAGGTCTGCTTCAAAAGCCAGAGACAACTTACCCTCGCAGAGCAGATAAAATGAACTGCCGCATCCTGGCATGCCTGCAATCCAATATTATGTCACATCCCTGTCCTCAAACAATTTCTGACAATAAGTTTGCAAGGCAATGCCATCTGCAGAATATGCTACAAGCGGTAACTTCAGAGCATGCAAACAATTTGTCTGGTACAAACCTTCACCCTGGGTAAATCCTAAGGGCCTGGGAGAAGAGTTTTACAACATAACATGCTGCGTACTTCGTTCTTCCAGCACCCTTTGCCTAATAGTACTGAAAACTACCACCACGTATGCCATACTCGCTGCTAGCTTCAAAACTTATCTGGTAACAGGCTTTTATCTTATCCCTACAGGACATTATGTATATTAGCCAAGTACTTTGCTAATTTTACTGTTCTTAAACACTATTAATAAAACCCATTGTGGAGACCCTGATGAAGAATTACAGATAATGTGGCTTGCCAGGGACTTCCCACATCCCATCAAGGGAGTACCTGAAATAGTCAGTAAAACATCTCAGTTACAGCACAGGACATGGTCAGTTATAGATTTCCTGCAGCTGTAACTGGTGCAGTACCCACCAGGCAGTATTTTAAGGCCTCCTCCTCTTTTGGCACACACTTATGAGCCAAAGCAGGAGCCAAAGCATTGCTCATCTATTCTGAGAAGCTTTGGAGGACAGCAGCTCCTGATACTGCCTGTGAAAATGAACGTGTCTTATAGCAGAGCCCCTCAAAGTCAATCAGTCCACCTTTGCCAAGGATGACATTTAAATAAGGCATGCAAACAAGAGAGCAAGGAGGAAGTAATTGAGATGGCGAACGGTTTTTCCAATGGTGGCACTATCATTTGAATGTTTCGGGTTCTCCTAGTAACCTTATTTTTAATGAAAAATGAAAAATAGTATAAGTTGCACAGAAGTCACCCAGTTCTAAAGGTTTAGATACAATACACCACACTGAATCAACTACTCTTTTCAGTACAATGCAACGTAGGGTACAATGCAATTAAAAGTACAGATAAACTCATGGGAGCCAGTACCAGATGTTTTAGCCTCTAAAACATCCAGAAGGTATTAGCAACATTCAGTTTAGGAGTGATGGCCAATGCCTGAATAATGGAAATGATTGACCATTGTCCAAGCTACTAAAGGAAGTAGGGGATTTTCCATTATTTGGTGTTTTCCTGTGAAAACTCGGGGCCTAGCTGGAAGTCATATGTTAGCCAAACACAGCTTACGCCTTAGCTGAAAGTCAAACAGGATATACAGGGAGGTCAGACCAGACCCACTCATGCCTCCTACCCTTAAATCCTATGGTTGTAAGGGGAGAAGCAGGTTTCCTTCCCCTTTCTCAGCCCTTAAGGAAAACAAGTCTCTTAATCTATTTAGAGGCCCTTTTTGACATTCTTTAGCTGTAGTTTTTCTCAATCAACCTAATCTTTTCCCATCAAGCTCCATGCTAATCCCATTTTGCTCCACTCCTTAAACTAATAAAAGATTAGAGTGACATTTCAGAAAGGGCATCGTATTAAGCAGCTACTTTCCCATCTCAACAGATCGCACCGTACCAAATGTAGTGAACAGACCATTAATCTTATGTTAATGAGGTGTCAGTCTGAATGGAGACCTCCTCCTTGATCAATATGAAGGGCACAGGAATAATGAGGACACTGCTGCTTGCCATCTCTGGCAGCTTCACCAGAAGGCAGCAGATCTATAAAGTGTTGTTGATGGTGGCAACAGCTCTTGTCACCACACCACTCTGCCCTCGACAACAGAAAGCAAGCATCCACGCCGATCTGTCACCTCGTGTGCTGCCCACACATAATAAGCTTCCCTATGTTCTAATTAGCGGTGTAAAAATGTTTAACAACTTCAGCTTTGCTCTAACATGAAATCAATTAGGATTAGCAGCCACACACAGGGGAATTTTTCACACCTACCCAGCTGGTCAAAGTCACTAACAAACCACTTCCTTCATTCCTACAGTGGACAAGCCATTTTTCTTTCTGGGGACATCTCTGCATTGATACTATCCAATTCGCCTTTATACAGAAATCATTGTCTCATTTTCTTAAATATATCACTGTTCCCCTTAAAGAAAGCTCTGCAGAACTACCACACTTTTGGAAGACTGTGGTTTCACCAAGTGCTGAGAGAACTCTCCAGCACAAGTATAGGGCACATCATGGTTAGTCACACTGGCATCCTTGTACTTGCCTTAAGGGAAGGCTCTTCCTAAAAGAGTGAGGTGGACTGGAAATCCACCTCTTCTGCATATACAATGCAATGAAATTGCACTGAACCCAGAAGGGCTCCGTGTGGACACAACTGCATGCTTACAAAGAATGAACTGGAGCATCACAGCTTAAAAATAATCAGAGAATTCCTCTCCCAGGGGAGAGGGTGGCTGAAAGGTAGTGGAAGACATGAGCAGCATGCCTCTCTTTCCCAAGGAAATTCCCTTATGCATGGACTTCACTTCTACATTTTACATTGCTATTCTTTCTTGTGACTAAAAAAAAAAAAAGGGGTTGGTATCCCCAAAAGTCAAGTGTCTGAAGGTCAAATTGCCCTACAATCTACCTATGTAATTTGTGTTTTCTCATGGTTTGTGTAGTTACTACTGATATATGTACAAGATGTTCGAAAAACATTCATCCTGTAGAGGAATTCAACCCTTCTCCTCCTATTCTGCAAATGGTCTAATCCTGCACTTGCACAGTCACTGTTCTGTCCCAGTACCATAAGTTAATGCTCAATATCAACATCAGAGAAACTAATTGCTTGGAACTATTTCAAGGACAACAGTCACTTAAATTTCTACAGTAAATGACAAAGCACAAGATTTTTTCTGCAACCACCATAGGACATAGTATCATTGGCATTACCTATAAATGACAACTTTTAATCATGCAGCCTCCAACTAAGACTTTATTCTGATTTTATCTAATTGCATACATAAAAGATGCAGTGATGTGAAATAAGTTTCTTCTTCCATGCATATTTCTTAGAAAGATCCTACCTCTCCATCTGTTTTTGAAATAAACTGTCTTATAAAGCTTAGATATTTACCTATACACTGTGGTAGGTGGAGAATTCAGTGTGTCATAGATGAGCCTCACGTGTCCTTGGTATAGCTCCAGAGCCAAAGGATCATTGTCTCCTTTGTATAACAAGATGCCATTGTCCTTGTCTGTTGCTACCTGTGAAACATTAATAACCAGGTAAGGTTGCTTGAGAATGATTAAAATGGAAGCAATAAATTTGTATTAAAAATCATGCAGAAATCATATATGATATTGAAATACAATTTAATGAATCATATATATGAGCAACAATGAAAGCAAGAGCCATGAGACACAAAAAGGTCTCGGTGACATTGAGTAGGTTCATACAGAAACATGTTAGCTTTGCGCTAACATGGCTCTCTTGTTTCAAGTGAGAACTGGTCTTCAAGAGGAGAAAGCTGTAATATATTTGGTTCCTGTAAATATACTGTGAATGTATTTTTGGCGACTCATGAGTATAATTCTCAATAAACTGGAGTTTTTGAAAATCAACTCTGGCAGTGGAAGAAGCGTGCCACAATTATAAGCAAATGAATTTCAGCAAGCGCTGATCTGTTCACATACTTTCTGTGAACATGAAGATGGAAAGAAGGACCCACATCTGGTTTAACCATGAGTTACCCACTCAACTCAAGTTAATTAGCAAGTCATGCTGACATTTAGAGAGTCAGGAGAAAATAGAGTAGCCCTCCTCCCTCTGGCTTTCATACACATCAAGAAAAAAAAATCTTGAAGGCAATCAAAAAACAAGGACTCCACTTTCAGTCTCCAGCTCTCAAATACTGCTATAATACAAAAGAAAAAAAAGAGACTTTTTTTTTTTTTTTTTTAGATGCAACTTGCTTACTTTCTACAGGATGAAAGACAATGCTGTAAATCAGTAAGAAGACAGGGAAGTTTGCTGAATCATCTCTAGTTATATTGCCAGTCCTGGGAAAAAAAAGAGTGGTGAGATGCTGGAGGCAGGATGTGTGTCCACACAGGCACAGTGGTGCCTTAGCTGCTCCTAAATGTTTCAATACTTTTAGAAGAGCCAACTGGCTCTAAAGTTGACTCTTTGTCAGCATCTTGGCTGACAGGCCCTGTTCCTTCAGGATGAAAATACGTACATATGCGTAGATGTAGATGTAGCATTGCTTAGAAAAGCAGAGGGTTGGCAATGGATGTTCTGCATGACATACCTGGAGGGAAATGTTTGCCTGAGGGCGAATTTTGGCTGACGGCAGCTCCACGTAGGAGTCCTTCCCGACGAAGTTGACTGTGATGAGCTTCTCGCACTTCTGTCCAGCAAAGCCGGCGAGGCAGCGGCAGACGGGCTCCTGGTGTGCCACGATGCACTGGGCGCCGTTCTGGCACTCGTAGTTATCGCAGGGGCTCGTCTGGAGCAGAACCATCGGCGGAGGAGTTTCACAGAAAAGTCCACTGTACAAAGTAATGAAAAAAGCAGCCGCATTTATTACAGTTTTTGTAAGGAAGGAAGCATTTTTAGATGCTGATGTTGTACTACGACTGTGGTACAGTCACTCTGAGATTCATCTACCATGTGTCAGCTTTGCTGCGTGAAAGCTATACAGCAAAATACTGTACAGAAATCCCCACGCTGGGTTTGAATGAGCCAATTAAAATACTGAAAACAATTTGTTCTGCACTTTGCGCTGGTTATTTAGCTCTGCAAGGTACGGCAGTCTGTCTAAAACAGCTTCCATCCCACACCGTGCCATGCAGACATTCCCAGCCAAAACTGGGAGCCATTTAAGCCCAAACCTGAGTTTTGGCCACCTGCTCTCCCTGCCATCCTGGAATGTGCAGCACCCATCAGCCAAAAATCCCCATCCTAGGCTTTGTGACCTGAGTCTACCTCTGGTACCGCACATGGGGGGAGAATCCTCTATTTTTAGTGTCTCTTACAGTCTCCTCACTTGCTGTACTGCAGATCAGAGAGCATATAATCAATAGGTGGGCAACTGCTAAAAATTCTCAGAAGCAATGCGCTAACACCATGCAGCTTCCCTACGTTGGTTGTTTCTGATGGCAATGGGATCATCAACTTTATTTTAGCTGAGTTTGTGGTTGGCTATGTCGCAGAGCAGAAACCTGCAAAGGAGAGGGAGACCTCCCCGAGTCCGAGGTAGCTGCAAAGCAAATGCTTGATCTGAGTACTTGTGAAGCCAAGTTATATTTGGATCTGTAGGAAAGTGCTATGGTTTGGTCTCAATGATGTAAGAGGATGAGAAAAAACAACATTATAGGAGCTTCTGAGCTCTGAGGCTTGGGCCACAGCTCCTGGGAGCAGCGACGGCTCCGTCCCCAGGCTGCCATCCTGGGTGCAGCAGGGCTGCATGCCTCCCAGGCTTTTTGCTTTGTACAACAGACCAGAAAGTGCAAAAAGCTGCAGTCATCTTTCACAGTGATGCCATGTGTCAGACTAAACTGCAAGAAGTAAATGGAAAAAACTCTGCCCTGAGCACCCCCTGGGCTGCTGCAATCTGTGGGTGCTGCAAAGGGCCGGGCCGGGCTCTGGGTCCTGCTGGCTGCTCACAGCAAGCCCTGCACCATACCTCAAATTTCTCAGTGCAAGGCACTGTCCAAACCCAACAAACGCGTACTGGGGCTGCCTGAAAATGTGTAGACAGCAAAATGGTGAAAAATGGGTGGCTGGGGAGTAGGGAGCGTGTGTCAGGTGGGGCAGCTGCGGGTTCAGGTCTCCTGCACTGCCTCTCGGTGTCGGCACGGGGGCAGAGGGCTTTCCAGGAGAGGGCTGCAGCAGAGCCAGTCATGCACTGAATAACCCCTCAGCACAGCCTTGCAGCAGTGAAATCCCACTTGTCCCACTAGGAATTTCCTGCCATTTGGGGAGCACTATGTGGAATAACAGTGCTAGTATAAAAACAAAGCAAAAATGCCCCAAACCTCACTCCTCTTGGGTAACACAGGTGAGACTTGGAAGCTCAGTGAATTTCTAGGCAATCTTCCTAGATACAATTAGAACTGGAAATGAAGCCATTACCCTGCAGCAAATAGTACCAATAGTAAACGTGGAGGAATAGCAAAAAAAAAAAAAAAAGCCACGGCATAGTCAGGAATAATCTTGCTCAGCCATAGGAACCTGCTGCTTCTGAAGGAGAAGGAACTGGGGATGACTGCTTTCCTTTTCTCAATTTCTGATGTGCAGTTTTGCACAGAGTCCCATGGCCCTGCCCTAAGAGCTGTGTGGCACAGCATGAGAGCCCAAACCTCTCCCTGCCCTGGTCTCACAACACATGCTGCTCCCTGGTCTGCCTCTGGGAAACTCTTTGTATCAGACAAAAGAAAGGCAAATTCACAATGAAATACGGGTGGGATGAATCCTGAACTGCATCAACACCAGCGGAGCTGCTCTGCATTTATATCATGCCTGACAGAAAAGACCCAGGGCATTACATTACTGTTTTTTACAAACAGAGGAAACACCAGGAGGGCAGAGTAAAGCATTAATTGCCTTTGGTTTCTTCATCTCAACTTGTTTCACAATGCTCTGCAGTTGTCATGGTATCCCTGCTTTGGGACAGCTACACGTTACAGAGGAACAAGGGATTTCATTTCTGTTTTGTAGAGGAAGTTTTCATCCTTTTCCTCAGGCAAACCAACCTGAAGAAAGCCTTGAAAGATGAAAACAGTTGAGCTTGGCACCTGGGAGAGGAAGAGAAGAGCTCTCCTTTCCCCACAGCCTCTGTAAAGTGAGGCACATCCTAACCAGCTCCCTCTCATCACCCAAATCTCTTGGCCTCACCTGTGGTGACATGTGTAGGGCAAATAAAAACCTGTTACAGAGGAACATGCACGAGGAGGGCAAAAACCCCTGCAGGAGGATTTCCTGAGGTGCAGCACCGTGCTGGCAGCTCGCTCAGTGCTGTGACACTTGGTGCTGTGAGCATGCACAGTTGTAAGCTGCTAATGCTCTCAGGAAGGGGTTGGGAAAAACAAAAACCACCACAAAACCCTACCCCTCCTCATCAGGCAGCGGTAAATATCCTCTACCAGAAAAACATAATCTTGCACGGGAACAAGCCAATCTATTAATTTAGACAAACATATCTCCAAAGGGTAATTTGGCAGGCAGTACTGTTGGCAATCAATAAACCCCACTCGCTTTGCTCCAAGGAGTATTTGGAGAGGTTCACGGGGTCGGTGCAGAGCTCAGCCTGCTGGGGGTGTGGTGGAAACGAGCATGGAAGGCAGCGCGGGCTGGGGGCATGGCTGCATGTAGGACTGACTCTGCTCAGTCTTAGGAACACCTCTTTGTGAGCACACCTAAACTATGAATTATTTATAGACTGGGAGCCTTTCCCTTCCTGACTGGACCCCTTGGCCACAGCAGCTTGGCAGAGACCCATGGCCACCGTGCTCCTGGAGGGCAACTGCAGCACCTCGGGGGCACGGCCCCACTCGCCAAGGTGTGGTTCACATTCAGCTTCCTGAGAAAACGAGAACGTGAAAAAAATAGCAACAGCCTCATGGGAAGATAGATGCACAGAAAGCAGTTCCTGCCAGTTTAAGCTGGTTCCTGTAGTAGCTGCTTATCAGCATGGCAGCCAGCGTGGACGAGCTTGGGACACATCCGCGCTGCGTCCCAAGTGCTAGCCAGGCACTGAAGTGCCCGGGTTGGAGCAGCTTCCTCTCCAAAGCCTGGTTTTGTTAAGCATGTGATGTCTCTCTCCAGTGCAGGGCTTTGCAGCTAGTCGGCAAGCAGGTCAGGAGAGCCAGCAATGGGAACAAGCTTGGGCTGATCCCACAAATGGGCTGCCCCCACCGACCTGATGTCAGGCGTGATTTGTTTTACCGAGATGCCCAGAGGAAGGGAGCACTGCTACGCCAGCCAATTAGCTTTGCTCTACCTAACGCCGACCATTTTGTTTTGTGTGTGAGAAACAGCCAGAAAGCAGAAGGGAAGACAGTATATATAACTCTTGTTTCATGGGAGTTAAAAATAATAATAAAAAAATACATGCAGCCTGCAACAGCATCCGCTAACAGAAAGCAAATGTTGCGAGAAGCCACTGTGTCTCTGCGTGGTGTTGCTCAGAAAGATTTCCCAAGCCCTCCCCATCCAGCTCCTCTGCAACCTTTCCTTGCCATGAAACCCTTCCAGTGGGTGGCTCCACAAACAGGGCTGTTGTGTTGTCGGCATCTAGACATTACATTTGCAACAAGTGTTGCAAGCCGTTTACTTTTTTATTTTAACTTTACAAAATATATTTTTAGAAATCATTAATACAACTTATTTCCTTAGCAGAGGAATCTGGAGCACAGCCTGAGAGGCACAGCTTGGCCAACTCCTTCCTGCCTGGTACAATCTCATTTATTTAAATAATCATTGTTGAGTTTCTTGCAGCAAACTGTCCCAGTGGGGAACTCATTCTACACAATGAAGGAATAGTGCTATGTACCAAGCTCAGCAGACCTAATATGTGATTCCCTACTAGAGCAATATTTGTCAGGACAACACTACTGTGAGGCTGATTGCTGGAGGGAAGGTTTGGTAAGTTAGCTTTCATCCAGCAGGGGGTCACAAATTCTTGAAAATGTTTTCATCTCCAGGAGGTTAAAAAAAAAAAAAGTCTTTCGATAGAAAACAGAAAACTTTACAGAAGGAAAATGTATTATGTAATTGCAAAAGGTTGCCGAATGATAAGCTAAGGTGTGGGGCACAGCTACAAATGAACAGTGAAAAGCAAATGTCAAAATGGAAAACCAGGTGTGTGCACGTTGGTACTACTGCTTGTCCGGGGCTGTAATCAGAGGTGTGTAATTGTGCATGTGAGGCTCACCACTGTTAAGAATTACCAGAGACTGCCATTTGTTCAACTGTACGAGGATGTTAAGTTTTAACAACCTTATTACCTGGTGAGTGCAAGTGGCTTTGATGTACAGCATAGCGACAGCCATAAAATTGTTAGAGGTCTATGCATTTATTACAACAGCATAAGCTCCAGATGACTGGGAGGTCACTGTAAACTAACTGCTGGGAAATGATTCCTGAAATTTAGCCAAAAAAACTTTATTAATCATAATAATAGGTCTCCTAGTTACCTTTTTCAGACCACCCACTTGTGTTCTCTCCTTCTCATCAACACTTGCAGCCTTCAAGTACTTACGCAGTTATCTCCTCGCTGTACCGTCAGCAGCTGAAGCACACTTCGTGAACTGAATCAATAACCCTGCACATCAGAAGCCTGAATTCTGTCAATCACTACCTTGGCAACTGCAATCTTACAAAAAATTAAATAAAAAAATCAGAAACCCCTTCAGAGCAGCAGGCCTTTAAACTGTAAAAGGTTAGAGTCATGGAAAGAATAATGAACAAATGAGCAGACCATATTCTGTTAGCAGAATTTTAAACCTGAAATCAAGCAAGACCAGGAACTGCTTTGTGTGGAGAATTCTAGGGGCTTCAGCTTGCTCTCTGCTTTGGCAGATCCTGTTACTGCCCACTGTGATGTTTTTCTCCTAAAACATCCGCACTCTCTTGCGCCTTGCACAGGAAATTTAGAGATGGCATGGAGCAGTGCAAAAAAATGGAAACAAGCACGATACCTCATGCTATTCCTGGCTCTGCAGTTATCAGGCAGTGGGATTACTTTGCTCCTGTAAGTCTACCTTGGGCTGTGAAGTGCTGTCTGAGCTAGTAGGATTGTTTTGGAGCTGCTTGAAGTACTTGTATTTTAATGAAACCCCCCCATTTAAGAGAATTAACAGACGGTTGCTCCAGATCCTGCTCCTGAAGTCCCTGTTGTGAGAACAGCCAGCGAGGGATGCTGCCCAAACTGCCCAAAGGGCTGGGACCCAGACCAGTCCCCCACCTACCCCTGCTGTTCAGCTCAGCTGTCACAACTCAAACTATCCCTATCAAACATTGTGATCCTGTCTTAATAGAGAGAAGAAAACAAAACCCAACCTAACCCAACCAACCAACAACAAGAACAACCACATAGCCAAAAAAACAAAACACGACAAAAAAACAAACAAACAAACAAAAAAAAAAACCTTGTGTTCATCACTGCCTAGTCCTGACATGCTTCAAAAATCAAGGCACCTGCAGCAGAGATCTACGGGTCACTACTGTCTGATGACAGGCTTGAGTTAGCCTTGCCTTGTGGTATGACTTTGCAATCCCATTTCTCAGCACTTTAACAATTAGATAACACTGAGCATTTACAACTCCTCTGTGGGGCAGCCACTTGTTACGTAGCCAGTCAGCAACTTGGAAGAGCCCATAAGCCATCAAAAGGATTGAAGCAGAGAATGAAATGTACTGAAAATGGTATGAATTAGAAATTGAAAGGGTATCTGATATCCTGTAAATAACAAGTCTGATTCAGTGAAGCCATGGGTTGACGTCCTGTTATATATCAATGCCTATTCAGGGAAGTCTGTCTGCGATTTGCAATAAAAATGTGTGTTGATAAGGGGAAAAAAGACACCCAGCAAGGATGAAAGCAAGAAGAATGAAAACAATTGTAGATACAAGGCAGGGAAAAGGATCTGTAAGTGTTCATGCAATTTCTGCTTTGTCAAGACTGATCTTTTCAGGTATTCCTCTTTGTCTCATATGTGTATTTCAAACAGAGAAAAGGTTTAGCTGGAAGGAAGCCAGTACCCAGCCTCAGGCAATGATTAGTGAATCCATTTGGAGTAGCACACTTATCTTTGACAGACAGTGAGATTTCCAGGAGTTAGATTTATTGGCACATGTCAGAATCAGAGACTGAAAATTTACAGCCCAAACTGTACTGAGCCTGTCCACCAGCAGGCACAGAGACACAGGCACAAAACCTTTGGAATCTTATTTTCTTACAGCCACGTCTGAGGGTTCATATATATAGTTTTATTAGCCTTTGCTCTCACATATGTAGAGCTTATCTCCATATAATTGATGTGAGTGTATTACCACCTAGTGTTTCACCAGGAAAGGCTGGGGCAGGCAGGCAAGCAAATTGCCACAGCACTGCACAAAAGCCAAACTATTTTCAAAGCAAGAATCCTCAACCCTCTGTATTCAGTTCAGCCTTTAAGACCTACGTCAGCTACAAGATGGGAAGCACTGAGCCATCCATCCACGTAGGAATGACAGATCAATACCATATCCAGAGGGTGATCAGCTCTGAGGATGAAGATAAGTAAAGAAAGTGCCCCAACAACCTGTATGGAAGAGTCTGTAGGGGAGCTGACTGTCACATACCTGAAACCTTGAGGACAGATGCAGGTGTAGCCATTGACTGCATCTACGCAGACGGCTCCATGGCGACACTTATGGCCCACACAGTCATCGTCATCTATTTCACAGTGTTTGCCGCTGTAACCAGGCAAGCACTCACATCTGAAATACAAGAAGACTGCTGTTAATAGCTTGTTTCAACGACCATAGAACACACAGGCTACGTAGCACCAATCTGATCTGAGATGGGAAGGTGTTAACTGTTGTTCCTGGAAGCATCAAGCACCGTTCCGACACCCAGAAACACTGACTCCTTCTGAACTTGTGCAAGCTGCTTAAATTCAAGCCAAGCAAACTAATCGCACACTCCTGTTTTTTTATTATTTTTTTATTTATTTTTATATTTTTTTTAGTTCACAGCCAGGTGGAGAAGGGTGATCAGATACTGGTCTTCCTATGATATTAAAGATGACATCTTCCCTAACCTTACAGACTCGAGGGCAGTTGCTCTGATGTCTCACACTATGCAAGAGCACAAAAAGCTTTTGCCTGTGTCTCTGCGCTGCTGAATGTGTGAGGTTGGCTCTGTGCAGCCACACGGAGCACAGTAAACTTCCACCTCCCAAATGGAAGCAATCTGCAAGCAAACCATAAAACTCAGCAAATATAAAGAAAAACACCATTAGTTTGGAGCCCACCACCTGTTTGTCATTCACTTTCAAGGCATGGTAAATGTTGCTTCAGCTAGGGAAAGTCATCTCTGAAGCCTGTCCTTTCCTGTGGGGATGCTCAGGTAGGGCATGTACCTGCTCCTATGAGGTAATGCCACTCTCAGGAGCAATGCAATGGGATGCACCCAAACCTGAAAACATTGCCTTTTTTTAAAAATCTGGTTTGTTGTATGAAGGTAGCATCAATATTTCTGTTATAAGCCCTGCAGATATTTATAACCTAACGATAAAAAATGCGTCCCAAAGTCTCTGACTTGGAACAGGCTTTGGGGATTGCTGAGCAGCCTCTTTTTGAGCCTACAGCATAGACAATATTTAGTCATGATTTAGTCCATAAAGCACATTTCACTCCTCCCAGCTGGATTTTACTGCACATCTGGAAAACAAACGGCATATTGCTTAAACCAAAACAAGGGAAGAGCTACTCTTCACCAATAAAAGAGAGGTCTGTGCTCTTGCCAGAGCCCCTTGTTTGGATCTGTGTGCTTGCCACTGAGAGCTGGAAGAGGACAGACCTCATAAAGTCTAGGGAGACGGCATCAGGAGAGAAACTGCCCCACTGCCCTCTTCTGTTGCCCTTCTCCTCCTTGCCAGCAGCTTGGCAGGCTAGGGACAGCAGACAGCTCCTTGTGGAAAACCTCTTCAAAGGACTTGGACGCATGGGAGCTGACAAGGAAAAAGATACTTCCACTTTCCAGGCAACCATCTCCGTGTTGAAGCTGGTTCTGAGTGGCAGCGTGTTTTGGCTCCCAGCCTTCCCCAGCCCCCAGGACATGGCAGCCAGTGAGCTCCACGTGGCTAATGACGGACGAGCAGCTGCCGCAGCAACGGGCTTCAGCGGCCACCTACCCCCAGCACTGCGAGCAATGTGCCCCCCAGGCTCCATTCTGAACCACGGCTCATAATGACCGGTTAAAACAGGGGGAAATAAGGCGAAGCCTATTAACTCGCGGGCTGTAGGAGGGATAAAGCTATGTAGATGCATAGACTTTCTTTCTCCATCCTTCCTCTGGGAGGTGCCCCCATCATGACCCTCCACAGACACAGGGTGGTTGATGCGACAGCTCCGCATGTCTGAATTGCTTTCTTTACACTGTGGTGGCTCAGGGAATACCGTGATTAACTTAACGGAGATGACAAAAGAAAGAAGTAAAGTGTTCCTTCCCCAAACCATAAGAGGTGTGCAGTACTTTTCGGCACCACTTCGGTCACACCTGCAAGCAAATAATGTCAATCACAAGACTTTTGGGGTGGGGGTGGGGGGGAACTGGCAGCATTTAATCCTGTTGCTTTTTATTGATCCCTGCAGTCCTAATATAAAGTGATGTAATAATGAACGATGTGCAGTGCCTTACTCGGGGCTGCCATGCATCAATTTTATGATGTGTATTGGCTATCTCAGTAATGACAGAACCACCACTTTTCTCTGCAGGGCTGCATTAAATCAGCATTTTAAGCTGTCAGGTAATAATTCCAAGCTTTAGAAAAATAAAGTATATTTATACCGTGCTCCAACATCACTACAGTGAATGGAAAAACATGCTCCTTCGCTTAAGTTATTTTTTTAGAAGTCATTTCATTGTGTTAAATGTTTTGCCTTTTTTAAAAAAATAAAAAAATAAAAAACTTTTCTGGCACAGAGGAAGCTCCTCTTCTTCTCTAGTAACAGCACAGTAAATATGTGGAGGCTGGAAGTGAGGAAAGCCACCTGCAATTTTAGCTTAAAAAGCAAAGAGCTCTGTGCAGCTAAACACACACTGAAATAGGCCAGTTTGCTTCCAGCCTTGGCTTTCCCTTTAGAAACATAAAATTAATTTTGGGTCTGTCATCGTTGAGCTCTCATGGTGTAAAATCTAGGCTGAAGCTACCAAAAAATGCGTGCCTGGCACAGAGCAGGTGAGACACGCAGCCACATGAGCGCCTCACCCAGCATCATTGTGGAAACTCAAGGCCCTGCCCTCAGGGAATGGTGGCACTTGGGCTCTGTCCCTCTCCCACATAGCACTAGCAAGTGACTCAGTATCAGTAAAAGTCAGATGCAGTAAAGATGGAGGCAAAAAAATTTTTGTATTGAAGCCCTGGTAAGAGTAATCTACACGAGTAGACCAGTTATCTGATTTCCCAATGACCGTATGACACCAGTACAGTTGAAATCCTGTTTTCTGCTACAGCCCTGTAGTGATGGCAACATTCCCAGTACTGGATAGCCTAAAAACATGTCTTGTGGTATTCAAAATGTTGGCCTTTCCAAGGGGATTTGCATCTGCATGCACTCAATGTCTATTGTATTAAAGCCGTGATTCATGGCTTCTATTGCAGGGCCAGAACGGAATTTCCTTCTCCATATGAATATGTATCTTGGCTTTCTATTTTTTCCTCTCTTTATCATCTTTTCCTCCCTCCGCAGACATGCAGGCTGACTAAAGCTGACGGCAGGACGGGCAGACAGACTGGAGTCCGTGCTTCTATGATTCTCTTCAGTGGAGCATCCCACTTGTGTGCCCATGGCCCAAAGCTGCCAAGTGGACAGTCTGCTCAGGAACAAGCCTGAATCCTACCTTTAACATCCCCTGCCTCAAAACAGAGCAGGGGAATGATGCCTGAGCCTGACTCATTGTGCACACAGCTTTACACTGCCCCATTACATGCTAAGGACATGGTGCATCACAGGTCAGGGCACCAAACTGTGCAAGCACTGGCCCTTGCTTTGCATGAGACCCAACAGCAACCACACGTCACCGCAAGACCTGCTGAAGGCTCTTAGCCTATTTCTGAATGGTTTGGTACAATTCAGGTATGCAAGAAAAAGCAATAGTGGGACAAATCTACTTTCAGGACTGGAAAGGCTCCTTCACGTTTCAAGTCTGGTCTGCGAGAAAGCAAAATGGGATGGAACCAGTAAAGAAATTTGGTTTATCATTCTCTGAATAGGTGGAAGATTAAGTCAACAATAGCGGGAAGAGTAACTCAACAAACAGTAGTAGAAAATACTTATGAGTATTTATTTAGGCTTCTCCCAAGGGTTAATGGCCTCACTGCAAAGAACACTTTTCTAGCAAGCAAGCATCAGATTTACTCAAACTATTTGGGTGGCAGGTATGAAAATGTTTCCAGAAAGAGTAAAACCATTCCATACCACTGTTGTCTGCATCCTTTCATATGTCTAATGACATAAGGCAATCCGAGTTACAAACCTTTGCCTTGTAACATACTGTAGCTACCAGATTAGCTGAATGATGGATTAACTGAGAACGATAGCTAGAAAGAGCATCAGGACTATCTATGTATCAAGCACACGCCACCTTTTCCAGCCCCTATGCATCATTTCAAGAACCTTCCTAATCATTTGACAGTTTCACCTTCCTTGATAGCTGGAAACGTGTCTGTCTGCAGGTTTTTCACCCAAAAGCAACATTTGAGCAGTACAGACTGTCTAGCACAGATTCAGCTGCCCTCTAGATAGTCAGCGTCACTAAAACTTTCTTTTGCTTCCTTCACCTACACTGCTAGTTGCTTCACAGGGCATAGTCTGTCTGACCCAAACTGCAGGTTACCAAGAGGACCAGAGTGCTCCTGTCTCTCCCCAGACAAATTGGGTGTGCTGGGTGAGGGCATGCCTCACTGAAACCCCTGCCTCCTCCCCAGGAGGGAATGGGTGAGCCACCAGGAGAGCATTGTGGCTGTGAAAACAGCCTTAGTAGAAAGCACACAACACAGCTCACAGCTGCACTGAGCCCTCTTGAATTTGTTCTCTTTTCTTACTGCTTTGATTCAAAGATCTTTCCTCAGAAAGCTCTCCATAAAGTCAATCGAAAAGTTGAGCTATTTGCTAAATTGCTCTGAAATTCCCTCTTCAGAGAAGTGATGAGTGCCGCTACTATGCACCTCTCAAAACACCCAAACACCCAAATCTCCAGATGTTTTGTTATTGTGAGGCTGTCGGTGTCATTCCTGCTGTGCATATACAAACACAGGAGATGTTAAAAAATCTGACATGAGCCAAGAGAAGCTCACTTCCCTACAGCCAGTAGAAGAAGGTGGCTCCCACGCATGAGCCATCCCATTCAGATGTTTTCTGCTGTCACCCAGGTGAGGGAGTGCAGGGACCTGAGCCCCACTGCAGTCCAGGCCAGCTTTTTCTAGAGCACTCCAAGACCACTGGCCATACCAGAAGTCAATAGCTGAAATGGGAATACAACAGGAAACTTCTGCCTCCCACAACATCATGCTCTACCCACCCATTTCTCTTCCTTCTCAGTACCATTGGAACTGGATTTTAAGCACTGAGCCAGTATAGCCTGAGGAGAGCTGCATTACCTCTGGTAAAGCTCCTCAAACTTACGCTGTTTGAACTGATGGGTAGCCTAAGGAACACATAAGGAAACTGTCCTCAGTTTCTGATACAGCGTAAGATACTTTGCAGTAACTATCCCAGAAGTGCATCTTTTGTCATGCTCCATTCCAGAATAAATTTTGGGGTTACATCCGTTATTTGCAAGCAAACCACAGAAAGATTAAAAAAAAAAAAAAAAAAGTATGTAAGGTTGCACTAAAAGGTGATATGATCTGAAGTATACGTAGTATTGCATTATTTATTTCTATATTTTTTACCTATTAACCCAAGCTCACAGACAGTTCAACCCCAGTCAAGCCAATGGATCTACCCAGTGTTTGGAGACCAATAGGACATGCTCACCTGGATCCTTTGTCAAGTGGAAGACATTTGGACTCATGT
Organism: Oxyura jamaicensis; assembly: GCF_011077185.1. NCBI lineage: Eukaryota > Metazoa > Chordata > Aves > Anseriformes > Anatidae > Oxyura > Oxyura jamaicensis. The sequence continues at coordinate 4,341,881 of NC_048905.1, forward strand.
TGGCACGGATTTAGTTCAGGAACGCAGTGGTTAATCACCTCATCACACAGTTCACCTAAGGCAAAAGAAAAGCAATACAACTGTAACACAACTTGGATGACCCTGAAGAGCTCCAACCACGATGTTCAGGGATGGTGGATCTCCCTAAACAGAGACAGCTCAGTAGTTCAGCAGCAACAATATTGCTTGTGAGGGCCTGTGGGACTTCATTACATTGGGTTCCTTTGACCTATTATGTCTGTACTGTTTGTATCACACAAATTTGAGAGACTGGTATGAAAAGTACTGACATCACAACTCTGCTTGGAGACAAGGTAAGGACAGAACGGTCAATTCCTGACACAGGACCTCCTACATTAAAGCAGGAAAGTGAGACAAAAGTGAAGTTACTCTTTGGACTGTAACATTTTTCACACCAAAGCATACTTTAGCCATAGTCAATACTCTGCCAAAGAGGCTGATTGGACATCTTTCTGGAAAAGAACAACAACCCACAAACCCTTCCCCCCAAACTCTGTGACTCTCAATAATAGGAACCAGCTTTAGGACTGCATATAATTATAAAACATTCACTACTTATAAGAAAAGTACTAGCTCTATTGTGCTCAGAAGAGATGATGTCTTTTTAGAAAAAAACCATCACATGTAAGCTCAACTCAGCTGTTTCTAGGTATTGTGTGTTACATGCCCCACCCTGGATTTGTTTAAATTTTAATAATTAATAGCTCTAGAATATTCAAAACTAGATAGTTTATTTAAACACCACCCTTCTCTGAGTCCTAAATTATTAGGTCACACTTCAGTACCTCAGGATTTGAGATCCAGCCAAAGACTACAGAAATCTTTGGCTTCCCATGATACCAACAGAAACCTACCCCGCATCTCCCAAAGCCTTGCAGGAAAAGCAAAGGTCAGGTACTCTCAACATAGAAACCCTCAAAACCATAGTCCCAAAGTCCCCTGTGCAGCTATATCAAAGACCACATCTGCAGGGTTTCAAGGTTACGCATATTTTGTGTGCCTATACACAATACGTATCATTATGTGAGCAACAAGTCATGTGGATGGGGTGGGAAAAAAGATAGCGTGGGAGGCATGGGCGGGCTGGCAACGTTTTAGCAGAATTGTCATGAAACTGCAGCTCCACCTGTCTTAGGAGAATCTCTGTTTTCAAAAATAATTAAATTTCTAACTGTAGTGGCTACGCAGAAATAAATGATAATACAACACAAGAGAAGCACAAAAATCAAAATTCAGATGGCAAACAAATCAAAAACATCTTTTATTAGTCCTGTGATCTGGCAGGATGACTGAGAATACAGTTTTGAGGAGGGCTCCGGTGGTGAAAGGAATGGTTTGAGCTGTTAACATCCCCAGCTCCCTCCTTCAGGTTATTTCTCCCACATATCCAGCCTCCCTACAGTGCAACCTACACAGCTCTTCATTTGATTCTTCCTATTAGAATGGAAGAATAATGCATATTTGCAAAAATTACTTAATAAAAATTTGTTTCAAACATAGAACATCCAAGATATCTGCTTTTGAGAGTGGTCAAGCATAAATGAGAAAGAGAAGTGGTAATAAAAGCCCTGGAGGCATGAGAAGGGGTACTAGCAGCGTAAGCCCTGTATGCACGTCCCATAAATACCCTCATGACTTTTAGTGGGTTGTGTTTGGTAACACTGGAGAGTTCTAGCATGGCTATCCACAGTGGACAGTTTGTTGTTTGTAATAACAGTTGCAAGACAAACAATTCCTTCTGGAGCCAGGGAATCCCAGGAAGCCACCACTATTAAATACTACCAAGTCTTTTAGCAGTCCTGGACAAATGTCGGGCAAATGTAATGAATCTATGCAGCTCAGGAAGGGGGACATGCCAATAAAACTGAATACTGCAAATCCATGGGAACCAGGGAAACAGATCATTCCCTGGACTTGAGGTTTGTCATTGTACTTTGTTACTCCTTAACAGCAACTAGGGACATTCAATTCTTATCAATCTGAACATTGCTGCCATTTGGGGACACCCATTAACTCATTTTTGAGGTCCCAAGACTGGAGACAGGTCTGTTTACTTAGCAATCCCAAAGCTCGTAGCCCACAGACCCTCCCAAATACTAACCACCAAAGTGACGGCCTCGGCCTTTGGGCACATGAACACGAGCTGGGCAGAACCTGCTGTGATGTCTGGAAAATTGCCAGTTTGCCTTCTTGGTGTATCTCCTGTCTCTTACAAATCTTATGTGAAAAAAAAAAAACACATGAATAAAATGTAACTGGCTGGTGACATTAAAAGAATGCAATGATCTAAAGCTGGAAATATTTTCTGAAGACCATTTACTAACTGAATACAGTGCGGACAGATGCCTTCAACTATCCTTTCACTAAAAACGTTCAGTACAGACTTTTCAAGTTTCTATTTCTCTTTTTGCTTTGAAGAAAAGGAAACAGGCTTTAACAAATAAGAACAGTTTCATAAACTCTCAAAGGAAAACATATTTCTTCTTAAAATATTCTTCTCAATAGTTTTGACAAGTACTTAGAGATCCAGTAAAAATCTCCCCAAATGTCAAATATTATGACTCACAGTGTCATTCTGAAGGCTCCACTATCAAAATTTAGGAGAATTCCAGGCTTAGTACCAAACACCACATCCAAAAAATTTATCATTTTTCATGCAAAACTTGGAATGTTTCAGAATCCTTCCTGTTATTTTTCCTATCTATCAGTCATTAGAGAGCTCACTTGGGAATGCCTTGCAACTAGAGCAGCCTCATCTCAGGAAGAAAATTCTTGATACATTATTTCAGGCTCCACCAATGTTCATTAGATGTTGCAGAAAACATGCCAGGGAAATAAAACATTCTCTGAAAAGCAAAACCCAAGGCACCCACTACACAAGGACTTTCTCGTATTTCATTTACTCAGAAAATATTTGAGTCAAAAATCTGCCATCAGACCTGAGAATGCAATTTTCACTGACCACATGAATGTCAGTATCAGAGGAAAACTCTTATTATCTCCCTTCTTTGGAGTCACACAGGATTGATTCTCTGTGCAGCAACTGAAGGTCTAGTCCAAGTTTCTCACTGGATAGCTATGTGAATTGAAAATGAACTGGAAAACAATCTTAGGCAAACTTCTAGCATCATTAACTCTATTAGTGGAAGGTAGTTGATCATGCTAAAACAACAGAAGACTTCAGTGTAATGCTTTCCCAAATGTAGCAAACCCACCCAACTTTCTCTGTTCCATGTCTTCTCAAATTAGAACTCTGATCTGGATACACAAGCGTTTCTAAAGCGCTCATATAAAAGATAAGAAAAGAAAACAACATATTTATTTTCTAATCAGCTAAGCAATATTTTTATCCCCAAACATGTTTTTTGTTTCATCAAGGCATACTCATATTCTTCCATCAGAGCCTAAGAATATAGGTCAACATGTAGTACACCACAATGAAGAGCAGGTTAAGACTATGTCAAACATACAAGAAGAAAACCACTGATGTTGCTTATCATAGTAGCTGAAGGTGTGAGCTCAATGATGTTCTGTGGTCAGCAGAACTGAGACATGATAATGAAGAGGGAATCTTCATAAAGATAGGCCCATCAGCTCTGTGGGCACTGCATTTCGAACTTCTGAAGGCTAGTGGTAACGTGCTGGTAATTAGTGCTTGTTTAGGAGAAGCAAGCATTAGACAGATGAAGCAAGCAATGTGATCTGCCACAAAAATGCAACTTTCAGATTCGAACCAAGTAGTACTGACAAGTGGAACACTAGCAGGTGCATCTCCCACTGCTGCTGTTTCAGGCATTAAAAGAAATAAAAAGGAAGGAAAAAAAATCCCCACACAGCAGAAAAGGTATTTTGCCCCTTTGAAACTATTTCCCTTGTCTTCTTCACTAGAATTGCTCGTTGCTTTTTAAAAAGCCACATCAAAACATTTATTATCTCATACAACATTTCTCTGTTTTTCAGCAAAATCCTGATTTTCATGGGGCTTTCCACATTCACTTTTCACAGGGCTCACTGCTTATGAAAAACTGCCAAGAAACATGCTTAGGCTTTTCTGTAGCCTTTCACACGTCTCAGAACGAAGCCAAGGCAACAACAGAGCAATAAAGAAGACTTTTACACACAGTTTAATAATCTTTTTTTTTTTTTTTTTTTTTTTTTTTTTTTCCCTCCCCCCATTCTGAGCTGTCAAGACAGCTATTTATTTCATGCCACACTAGACTTTTAAAACTAGGATCGAAGTTACACTCTTCTCCTTAATCAGTAAGAGGAATTTGGCTGGCAATAGTATTTTGTTTATTTATCTGTAAGTAAAACCACAGTTCTGAAAATACCATCAAAACCTCCAATTTGCAGCTGATGAGTTCTATGATTTTCTTTTGCCTTCTGTGTCATTTGGATGATCCTCTGTTCCCTTATTCCTGATATTCAAGAAAGAATAGATAAAGCAACACAGAACATATTCTCACCATCACACGAGAGGAGCATTTGTAGGGCCTGGAGGACTAAGAGCAAAAAAGCTGTTGAGAATTTCACAATAATATTTGAGAAAAGGAAAGAACTTGCAGTGAAGAAACAATGGAGAAAACCTGGCCTTTATCCACAAAGAGCAAACTTTTACAGCCTGCACAGGGAGACAATATATATTTGAGTCATTAAATAATATGTTGCAATTTTCTGAACATTGCCAGGTAAGTTGGGATGGAACTCTTCCTTTTACTGGTAATAAAATGCACTGCACTGTTATTCTCATAAGAGACTACTCATTTGGCATCTAATAACTTGTATCGCTAGAAATGTTTTTTGCATTTTCTTTTTTCCCTTCTCTCTTTTCAGTTATTAAAAAGAGGTCAGAGCCAACTGGAAAACTGAGGAAAAGACAGAACCTAAAAATGGCTGGGTGGACCAGACATCGGATGTCCATACAATATGCTAGTAGAGATATTGCCACAAAAATAATTTGGCTAGGAATGTTGTTGTTAACATTTGATGCAAAAAAAAAAAAAAAAAGAAAAGAAAAAAGAAGCTTATCTTAGATTTTTTTCTCCCTTCCAAACTGTTTAAACATGCAATGAAGAAAATACAAACACTGTCAAAATCCTTCAGTTGTAAATACACTTGGTCTGCTAGGTTAGACACCAACAATCCGCTAAACACAAAAGAAATTACCTGTAAAGCACTGTAACTGAGTTCTCTGTCTGGATTATTAACGAAGAAGTTTGCTCTGGCTTGATGAACACTGCCCACAATATTTAGCAGACAAAGAATTAAAAGACAATTTATGCTTCTTGTTCCGTGCTAATGCCATAAAAACATTAAAGCATCAGCTTTAATCTGAGTGTTCACATATCAGGTTTTGGCCTATTAAATAGTAGCCTGAAGTTGGACTCCACATTGAGATTTCAAGAAAATGGCTTGTTCCAAAGTAAGGAGCAATTACCTCTAATCTTAAGGTTCAACCAAGGGGTAGCTGATTAAGTAGCAAGATCTAGATAGGGAACTAATGAGCTTTTCCCCAGTTCTGAATCTTGAACAAAGAACATGCTGCAGTTCTATGCACTGCCAAAGAAAGAAAAATCACATTCAACATCACAAAGGCCACAGCAACGCAGCAAGCAAAACATTAACTAAAACAGAAAAATTTCCAGTGCTCTTATAAGGTGGTAACCTGCATATAGTGTTACCCCTCAGAACCACTACGTCCAGAATATATCCTAATTTTGCTAGACCCCTTGTATTTTGGAGCTGTACTACCTTGTAGGAATGCTTTCCAATGATGTGATTTGTCTGGAATCTGTTAAGGATCAATTCAGTTGTTTACACAATCTAGTTCACTTAGTGGCATCCTTTCTATCGTGATTTTTATCAAAAACAACAACAACAACAAAAACAAATCAGCAACCACTGCCACCACCACCAAACAAAACCAAAACAAAAACCAAACCCCAAACAGTTAACCAAGCCCTGCTCTAACTAATAAGCATAAGTCATAGAGACATTGAAGTCACACATTTTTGTTTTTAATCCGAACTCTAACAGGCCCAACAAAAAGATAATGAACTGCAGATGGTCTTTCAGAATGCAGCTTTAAATGCAGAGGTCTTTGAAGAATACTTTACATGCAGAAATATCTACTTATTTCCTATTGGCAAATCTAACATGGCCGTCTTTTCAGCATCAGATCAGAATTCACTGACTATCCCTAGGTGGACTCTGTTCCTCCCAGCTTTATTAACTACACGCTATGCATCACCTGCAGGTAAGCAGGTAAGTAATGGATGGGTGGTTAACTTCTAGTCCTCTGCTGTGTTTCCTCACAGATTGGATTTAATGAATCATGAATCCCATTTGTGGATGGTATTCACTTCATCCGTCCTTTAAGAAAGCAGCAGCTAAATGTGTGGGTAGTTGAATATATGGAAGCTGAGATTACACTTTCTTAGAGACTTACTGAGGTCCTGATTAACAAGGAAATTCTCTAGCATACCTGGTTCCCAAAACATTACACATTACATTTTACAGCAAGGAATCTTACCAGTAGAAATCCTGGAGCTGAGAGCTCCAACGTGGCAGGACACCCATACTGAGACCTACAACTAAGGCTGCAGCACTGCTTCTTTGGTCGCAGTACAGTGAAGTAAGGGGGGTTCAGACTCATAACAGAGACATGGCTCTCCTCTAATAAAACAAGGCTGGAAGTGCACATAGGCTTTTGTACAATGTAAAGAATCACAGAATAGCTGAGGTTGGAAGAGACCTCTGGAGGTCATGTGGTCCAAACCCCCTCCTCAAGGAGGGCCACCTACAGCAGGTTACCCAGGACTACATCCAGATGGCTTCTGAGTATCTCCAAGGAGGGAGAACTTCCAGCTTTCCAACTCTTCTCATTTATGATTATACACATAGTAGGTGTAGGTGCCTTTTTAGTTTCTGCACTGTAAGCAACACACCATGTTTGCCAAGCAACTAATGTTGAGAAACTTCTACATAAGACAGAACTCCTTCAGGAACAAAGAAAATACACCAAACTTTGACTGTAATTTTCTGTTTGTCTCAAAGAAATTTTAAAAGAGGCTGATCGTTAGATACTTGTTTAAGGCCTTCAGTGTTCATTAGGCAGTCTGTACCCTTGCAGCACCACATCAGGCTATCTAAAAACCTTCTGCTGTTTATGTCTAACACATAGTTAAAGACATGAAAGAGGGCAAAACCAACCTAGAGTGCAATGATTCACTTCAGCTGCCTCTGATGCCCACCTCAGGGATTCTTTCAAATCAAGCTAAGCTATGGGAAACAAGCTGGAGAGCTCCAGCAGTGAGTGTCAGCCACAAGTCACCCACAAAACTTCTTTCTTCTAGAGTCGTTTGGCTTGACTAAATGCTTGGCTTTGGCCGTGCAACATTACCACAATAAGATATGCCAGAAAAAAAGGACCATAATCACTAACAGTGAATAGCGTTCTGTCTAAAAGTAGCATAACTGCAAAAATCTCAGATACCATCTACCGCAGGACACCGCAAGGTCCCCTAAGGTAAAATACATCGTGGTCTTGTCTCCCAAACACATAAAACCAAAAATAGTTTGTAGCTTCATTTTTGAGATTTTTTTTTTTTTCCTGTGATACAAACGGCTTGCAGTTGATTTTACTTTTTTTCCCAGGGAAACAAACTATTTTAAAACATTTGCTTTTTTTTTTTTTTTTTTTTTTTTTTTTTTTTTTACCATCTCCAGGGGATGCCATTTATTTTCGAAAAAATCCTACATTCTGTATTAGAAGCTATTGTTAGGTTTCAGAACAAAGAGGTGTGTCTGTTTGCTGAGGCTTTTTAGGATTCTTAGCACAAATTGAAATATTTCCTGATTTTTATTCTTGTATGAGAACTACATATTTCTGCTTCTGACAGATAGGAGAAAGGAAAAGTAATGGCAATCACAAAACTAAGTAAAGTAGCAAGTTAAGCATAAAACAACTTGAAGTACATAGTACCTATTTGGTACAGATCAATCAGTCCTTTATGCAGGTGTGAATACCTCTTCAAGTGAGAGTGCAGAGGACAGTGAGACTGAGGAAAGGAGCTCTTTTTGGAGGTATAAAATGCTATATTTAGATCTAGAGCTATGAGGAAATCAGTGATGTCTCTCAAGAAGGTCTATGACAGCAACGAACAGAAAAATGGAATGGAAGGGACAAGGAGGTATGAATTTTGTCCTACATTTCTAAAACACAAAGCTAGGGAGATAGTGTTAAATATTAGTCAGAGATGAAGCATGTTACAGCAACAGATTCAGAAACAGATAAGGAAGCTAAGAGATCAGGAGAATGGTGAAGATTTAAGAGATCAGGACAATGATGAAAAAGGACAAAGATTAGAAGAAGGGAAGGGAAAGGAAAGGAAGGGAAGGGACAAATCCATAACTGCTTCTTTTGATGTTCTTATATATGTTTTTTGAAGAGGAGGAAACACTACAAAAATATAAGATGGAGCTGTAATCCATCAAGTGGTCAGATCAGGTTATAAAACAGCCCATGAACTGCTCAAGCATTAGAGCTGGCAGGACATAGGCTACATGATTATCCTGGAGCAAGTACATGTTTTTAATTTAGCTTCAGGAATAAAGTAACAAGCTGGGGAGAGGGAAAACAAGATATCAGCTGACAAGCAAAGGCCATCAGGACTCAGCTACACAGCACGAATATTGGTTCAGTTACATAAATACAAACAAACGTTGAAAACGTTGACTTAGAAGAACGGTGAGGGAACGTGGTGGTTCAGGTAAGGGCTTGACTAAGGAGAATTTAGTCTACTATTTCTGCCACTGATTTTTATTATTATTATTATTATTTTTTTATGGCAATCAGCTATCTGCCTACCTTCCCTTTGATGGAAAGGAAATAGGAAGAAGGTTATTGCATTTTTTTTTTTTTTTTTTAATGAAAGTGAAATGGGGCTGGAGTGTGGGAAATTCCTTCCTTCAGCTGTCACTTAACAAATTGGTCATTTTTTATCTACAACCTACTTTGAGTGGGGGAAAAAATGTCAAAGAATTTGAAAGGAAAACACTGTAAAAAGCTATTAATTGAAGAAAGACTTCTGGCCTTCATTATTTCAACCAATGAAAGCAAAATTTATGCTTCATCATTTGGGATATTTTTTCCTAAAAAGGCTATAACAAGTAAAACTAGACAGACAGAAGATAAAGCAGGAAAATATTAAGGTATGGAAAAAAATAAACCCTGGATACTGTGAAACTGTCATTAGTCAACATTTCCAAAACATGCATTTTTAATTTGTGTTTCACTTCAGAACATAAGATTTACTATCGTTATTTAACCATTAGTCTGCCAAAACAGGGGGAGATCCCAAATATTTCTTACAAAACAACACACATGTTCTTGGATCTTCTTTTTCTCGCTATTGACACTCTTCTTTATAATACAACATGCATTTATTTCATACTTGCAGTGTTTACTGTAGTATGGTTAGTCTTAGCAGTATTATGGTGTCCAAGACCACATGAGCGATGTAGGATTCAGACTACCTGCTATGCAATGCTACCAGAGCTTGCCTCCCTCTACAGCCAAGAAAAGAAGACATCTGCAATAGCTGAGCTGGGCATCTATAACGAACAGCCTGAATGCTACTGAAAACATCACAGATTATCAAAACAGAAACTTCTAGTCTGAACTTCAGTGTAATTTAGACTGTTCTTAATATAACTCATGTTTTTATTACAGCATGTGCTGAGAAATCCATTTTCTATCTAGAATCAACAACTCTTGGATAAAGTTGTATGGTCTGGATTTGTTCAGCCACAACAACCAGCCACTGAATCTCTTAAAGAAATTTCTGTCCTCCACAGAAGCTTTTGTAAAGTAAATCTTTCTCTGCCTACTTTGTTAAGCTAATTAAGATTTTTCTTGAGATCTTCAAGACATGATCTCAATCCCCCAATGATTTTCATGCTTCATCTCTAATCTTTCTCATCTCTCAATTTGCTCCTTGAATTCTGAACAACAAGGTTAGGTATAGTATTTGGTCACAACAAGAAGAGATATCATAGAATATCCCGAGTTGGAAGGGACCCATAAGGATCATCGAGTCCAGCTCCTGATATAACCTAGGTTTTCCTGTCCTACTAGATACACCCTACCTATGGGTATTGCTGTTCCTTTTGGCAAAGCATCACATTGAGAGTTCATTATAACCCAAACTACTTCACAGAAAAACTACTTTTGTCATGGAAAGTATCCTCCATCATTCAATCTTTGTTCATATAAATATAGATAAATTCCACACACTTAGCTCTGAAGCACATACAGTTTTCTATCTCAATGGTTAACAAAGTCAGCACCTGAGAGAGAGGCAGGAAGCTCAAAGCACAATTCTGAGCACAGGAATAGATATTCCTGACTCCTTCAGTCACCTGCTTTCTATCTGAAATATTAACATTCTCTATTCTTAGCATATTCAACCACAATATTAAAGTTGTCTGCATCTGTCTATATATTTTTAAAGATACTGCCATAGTAGCTTCAGATATTGCTTCACTACACAATGATTTATTTAAAGAGAATATACACAGAGATGTCCTGGCTGTCACAGGAGACTTCAGCAGTCAAACTTTGTGGTTATAGATCCCTCTCTCTTCAGGTCACACACTCAAGTCATTTTAAAGTGTTTCTTCATGACTTGCCTGCGTGCTTCAATGGCATTTCCCCAGCTGCTGTTCATTTGATCGATCAAGCAACTTCAGATTATGTCCAGTTTCTTGTGGTTGAATTCAGCTCTTAGAGAACCCTTAAAACCATGGCTCAGATTCGCTTGTCTCACCTGTAACTTCTGTTTGGCTGATGGTTTCAGTTCTTGCAGCCACTTTATGCTGTTCTCTGCCTTTCTGCTCAGAGAGGGCCAGGTGTATCTCCGAGGGATATTTCAGCCCAGCCAGCTGCACTGCAGTGAGTCCTTCCAGGTGACTGATCACGTTTGATGAAATACCCACCTCCAAAACGGAGGTGAAGCCGGTTAAGGCAATTCTTTTACTGTGCTTCACTAAATTCTTCCTATTTCTAACCAGCATGAACTATTGCAAACTCTTCAGATTTCTAATTTAAGCTAACCCCCATTTTAGCAGCCCTTCTTCACTTACTATCTATACTATGTTTTTCCAGGGGTATTTCCTGCTATTCTTCAAAAGCTCAGTCTGTTTCCATTGCAGTCAAAGTTACTGCCTGTACTCCAACAACAAATGCTTCCTGTGCGCTATATGCAATAGCGTGTGTATTACATGCAAGACTGGGATCTAGCGCATGGTGTTAAAACACACAAGTATTTGACAAACTCCTGTGAAGAACCATGGGCACAGCACAGACAATATGCAGGTAAAAAAAAAAAATCTGGAAGTTGACTAGAAATGTTTCAAAACTTGTTCTGAAGTATCTGTGAGCTCTCTGACCCCTAGCCAGGCTGCCATTTGAGAAGAAATCCCAATCTAGTTCTTTCCTGCCTTTCTTTGAAAACTAAAAAAAAAACTAATCTGCAATAAGCCTGTGAAAAGGAAACAGCATTTACATATATACTGGATTCAGTTGTTACTTGATAGATCTTTCCTTGGCTAGGCAAATATATTTCCTCTTGTAAATGTACAGGCTCTGCCGCCTTGTATAGAGTTTTGTTTGAAACCACCCAAGAACAGCTCACATAAATAGTGCACAAGTAAGCACAATGGGCTCAACATGCTATAAGCAAAACTCTTTACTCTGCTAAGCTGAAGTTTTTTCAATTTTTGGCAGAAAGATCATTTTAGAACTCCAATAAATGTACATTCAAGTCATAAGGCTTTTCTCAGCTAAAGATTTACATGGGCCTCCTTTGTATCAGCCACAAAAGTATTTTAAGAGTTTGGAAATTCTAGAAGCTTTCCCCCTGCCTTACTCAGCCACTCAAGCTTGATCCTCATTAAATCCCTTGACATGTAATATATTCCAGTGTACAAGAAGCCCTCATTACTTCTCCATGCTTAGAAGGTAATAAACCCATTTCAAAGGATGGAACTAGGAACTGTTGCAGGTGTTTCCTTACCACTCCATGCTGAGCCAGGAAGGTCATGCTAACACAGTTTGAATGAGTCAACAGTATTCTCCAGTAATGACTTGAGAAAAAACATTTTTAGATTGCAGTTAGGAAGGTTTCTGCCCTTGCAGAAGTTTTAGGAAGGAATTTATCTGAAACGCAACATGGGTGCTAGAGGCAGTCATTCTGCTGCAAACTCAGTTACCAACTTCTGTCACTGTGGGCGTCGCAAGTGGCTGCACATCTGCTAACTGGGCTAGCTTTCATGGGTGCTTTCTTAAAACTATGAGTCTACAGTTTCTCAGCCTTTGCTTTGCCACCTGTGAAATTGAGATAATGAATTTAAACAGCAAATTGTCAGGCTCAGTTTATTTAATATATGCAGACCTTTAAGATCTCAGGTGAAAGCCATGCCCCAAAAGCTACCATAATTTAAACTGGAACTATTTTAATTTTCCAAGATTCATATCAGATGCGTATCAGACTCATCTCAGTACTGAGAATAATTTCTGAAGTAAACTTAGTGAATGCGTGTGAAGAAGTACAAATTTTTCTGACACCTTAACCTTTAGTATTTTTTAAGTGTATTTTATAATAAAGTATCAAAATTTTGACTCAGAATAGTGGTCGTGTTTGTGACTACAAGTGTATTGCAATATTGGCAGAACTGACATCTCTCCAGTAACTCACCAGTCGGACATCCAGGTTGCTTGAAAATGGGACTACTATTTTTTGGTTAATTATGCCCTTATGGACAAAATAAACATGTATTTAGACACTTCCCCTCAGGCACTACAGAGACTCCTCACGGCTTCCTGTTCATCTTTAATTGCACACCTTACCCGTGTAATTAGGAGGGCACAGACAGACATAGTTGTTGATCCCATCCACACATGTAGAGTTATTCTCGCAGTCATTATCTTCGCAGTCGTCTGGGTTTATTTCACACCTCTCTCCCTCATACCCAAGGAGACAAGAACAGCTTTGGAGAAAGACAAAACATAATACAAGTTAGCATGGATTTGAAGAGGCAGGAGGTTTTGGGTATAAAACTGAAATTAAAATATATACAAGAGAGTTGCTGGAGCCAAAATCGTGTCTATTGTGAAGCACTTTAACCCTACGTGTTTGGTGAAGGATGCAATCTGATGGTTCATGAGGTCATGTAATTATTTACATGAGACATAAAAGCATCAGCTGTAGACACCCTTTGTTGTGTTGCCCTTTGCTTTCTTTGTTGATAACCCTAGAACTGAAGGAAACGGCCTCAGGCCAGGAGAGTGAACACTCATCAGAATATTCAAATCCTTGGCTCCTCTGCTAATGATTTTGCGAATACGTGCATACTTGCTTATTGAAGAATGCATAATCGTAGGGCAACTTGGCAGCTTTCAGATGACTCGCTCTCTTGAAAGAACAACAGCTTGAACTGAATTTACAGACATGAACATTTTCTTCTCATTACCACTTTGTCACTTGTCCAAACAAGAAATGTTTGGGAAGGGTTGCTTTTATGAGTACAATGAGGTTCCAGTACTTCCACAGCTCCTCCAACATCTATTTGTAGAAGAGCTGATGATGTCTAGATGATTTAACTAAAGCTAAACACAAACAAACAATGGCAAAGCTAGTAATGGTTCTGTGAGGATGTGGACATTATTGAAGAATAATTGCAGTAAATATTTTATCTCACAAAACTGTGATGTACAGTCCCTGGAGGGAGTGTAAGAGGCTAAATGGCTGATGAATTACTTTAATTCTTTTTTTCAATCTCAGTTTCTTCTCTAGATCTAAAAGTTGGGGTTGCTAAGAGAACCTTTATATTTTAAACTAACTGTAAATGGCAGATAGATGGTGGCCACAGTTTCCTAAAAGAGAGTCTAAAAACATGTGTTAAGTGCTTCAGTCATTTCAGTGGCTTCTAAGAAGCCAGCAATGATATTTGAAGTGTCAGTATTGCTGTTCGCGAGTCACAGAAAGCATGTATGCAGAAGAGAAGGGTTGTTTCAAGTCCCAGTCCAAACTACACATTTACTGAGCTGTTCATTTCCGTTCCCATGTGAGTTCTGGTGGCAGAAAAGGAACTGAATAAATGTAAAACACTGCTGATTGATGAGGATGAAAAACAGAAAGCACCAGAGCAGTCACACTAATTGCCAGCCGCTGCTTCCTGAAAGCAGGAGAATTTCCAATGCAGAGATGACTGCAATGTACTTTTTCAATTCAGATGGCCAGAGTGCTCATGGGGTGGTTATTCTGCTGTATGTGAGTGCCAGGGAGCTGAGCTGGGGAATGCCCTGGAGGAACAGGAAGCTTCAGAGTCTGTAAAGAAAACCTGCCGCAATGTTGTGCTGGTTGCTCTCAGCACGGCATTTGTTTCTCTTCCTGCTGAGTGCCACAGACTGAGTGGAGTGCAGGGGCTCCAAGGGTAGGGATGGTACAGAGCTCATTGCCTTTCGGAAAGATGGTAGGCTGGGCTTTGAGGATGAGCCTGGATTCTGGGCAACCTCAGAAAATAAGGGAATGACAAAAAGGAAGAAAAAAAAGGAGTAGGGAATGTGTCCTGAGTAACCACAACAGTAGGACCTCCTAGAAGGGTAGAGGACAGGCCAACCTTCCTTCAGTTCTGCCGTGATCATTCACAGGTCATGAGACTTAGAAACTCCTCACCATGAATACCCAAAACCAAATGTCTCAAATCAGTCCAACTTAGGACCCAACAAATCAAGAAATATTTTTTATTTTCCCGTTTCTATCACATTGTTGCCAACAAAATATCTCCTCTTGCTGACCCTACAATGCTGCTGAGGATCATAAGAAGCAGATAAGAAAGAAGAGCTGGCACAGCATCTTTTGTGGGAACAGGACTGTAGGGGAAGGGGTAAAGACATCTAATTAAATACAGTGGCACATTCATCATGTCACCCTTTTCGATTACAAAACCCCATTTTCAGGGGCTTGTAACTCAGCCATAAAAATATGCTCCAGGCTGCATCTTGGCATCCAAGGTCTCAGTTTGGGAGCACAATTTTTTTCTCTCCATTTAAAGAAAAGCAACAAGAGTGGCTTTGTGCTTGTTATTTTTATGTGACTATAACACCATTTTCCTTCCACAGAAGGACTGGGATAGCTTGCATGTATGCAATTAAAAATGACATTATTAAATACTATCACAGTAATGATTCAACTCAGTAGAGTTACCATTAGTAATAATACATATGGGATTGTTAGCATACAATTGCTCAGTATTAGGACACATTCCATACTGAAGGAAATGTCAGCATAATTAATGACATTTGGCTACTGGTCCCTATGTATTATAGAGAGCCTTTACATTATTGCTTATGTATAATTCTTTATTTTGATTTGCATTCAAATGTGCCAAATATCAGGACTGAAATTAAATGATAAAACATACAATGTGGGACCTGGATTGAACCATATGTTGAAAGAGTTGCAGTTTGGGACTGTTTGTATGTATTTTTCCAGAAAAATCTTAGAAGAAAAATGAAGTTTGCAGAGTGACTGGAAGGTCATCAAACTTTTAGGTTCCAGCTGACCGAGAGAGAAAATTATTTCCAGAGACAATGATGAAAACTGTGTACTGACTAAATAGTGAGGCAGAGAGAGACAGCTTTTCATTTGGACCTTGGAAATAATGAAGCCATGCAGGAAAGAGCCATTTCCTAAGACACTGTGATCTAAACTAATACAGGTCCAATTCCTTATTCTTGTTTAGGGATTTTGCATTAGTGTTGGACTTTCCTATAAATAAATAAATAAATAACGCTCAAAATCATCATTATTCTCGTGAAGGTAGGATGGAACACAGAATTTAATTACAACATTTTGGGGAAAAACTTTTGGAGCTGCAGTACGAACAATTTTGTAAGTTCACTATATTCATTTTTTTCCAAAGTGCAATGAAACAGTTAAAAATCTGTTTATTGAAATAGGCATATGTACAGTGCATTATGTTTCAAAAAAACAACTTTTAAATACTGATGATAAATTCTTTCAAGAATACGACTTTTTCTTGGTAGAAGAGCTTTCTACATCTGTATTCCAACAGAGTAGCCCATAAGCCTGGAAGTGCAACACTTCTCCTTAAAGTAAGCTGAATTGACACTGGGGAGTCCAGAGTTTTTCATTTATGAAGGAACTTAAGGTTTGTGGAAAACACTGAAGAAAATGCTCTGGACAATGAAGATCTTTGTATATGGGGAAAAGTTGAAGTAATGTGCAGACTTTGTTTCCCGACACCATAGGCTATCAAAGATAAGCTGGTTGCCTGTGGCTAACTCTGAAGCAGAGCTGACAGCTCTGCCTCTTTCATCAAAGTCTCACTTACAGGCATGCTAAATGAGCAAGACATGTCTGATTGACCATCTCGTTTTATCAGTTTCAATAAGCACCTTTTTTTGGCAACCTTTTGTCACAGCAGACACAGATTAGATTAGAACGAGCAATGTAACGGGAGGAAGAACTCCACGTTTCTAATCCTCTGAGTCACACAGTGACACTTAACTATTCTGTAATGCAGAAAATGTCCCTCCCTAGAAAAAAAAGAAAAAAAAAAAAGAAAAAAGAGAGAGTATGTGAAAATAATTCAGATTTAAAAAAACCTGCAAGAATAAAGAAAGACTGAAGAACTCCAGCTGAACCTGTGCCCTTCGGATGCCCCTCCAGGACCTACTGCTATAACAAATCTGAGCGATTCAGTCCCCTGCTGCTGTGAACCCTCGCAGGTACCAGACACAGCAGGCAAGTCAGGCTGGAATCTCAGTCATAACTATGAATTTCCTGTCTTTGCCTGGTGAACATCACCACCTTAGCATTATTTAAAAGGTAATTTTCTCGTCTAAGGCTACAGAAACTTGAGAGTTAAACTGCTTGGCATTTCATACGCAGAGAGCTTTGGCTTAAGTTTCTTTTTTTTTAAGAAGAGTAAAGATTTGACAAGTTTGGCAGCAGAGTTTGTATATGAATATATTTCCCTTGGGAAAAGAATATACAGAAGATATAATTTCTTTTACAGGCCACACAACAGAAAAATCTAAGGAGGCCTCTCATGAAAATGTTTTTGACATCTACTTCCTCACAGCCTATAATCTAATGCAACGTTTTCCCATCTTGAGGAGCACAACTTACATGCATGCAAGAGATTTCCCACAGTAAAAAAAAATATCTCAAAATATTTTTTTAAAAAATTTTCCCCTTCATGGACTGTTCCATCCCCACTCCACACTTCTCTAAAACATGCTACAGCCCCACACTCCTGTTCTGCAGAGCAGGGAGGGACAAAGATGCCTTAGTGGACTGGCTGTACTGAGGAACTAGAGCAGCACATAAGCTGAACATTCCATTTTATGAATAAAGATTTTGGCGAGATATGGTTCTTTTATTAGATCAACCCAAGCTATATAAATAACTATAAAAGCAGAAATCTTTCCTAAAAAGGCCCAAACGTGGTTAAGCAACATGACCACTCCTGCTGCTTTGTTAAGGATCTCAAAAACTACGTCCATTTGGAACCAAAGTAAAGCCCCTGAAAATATGAACTTCATGAGAAAAAAATCAACAGTAGCTTTTATTTCAGCTCATTCATAGCTTTTTTTTTTTTTTTTTTTTTTTTTTTTTTGCTTTCTACCAATGGAAGAAAACAAAAATGCTGAATAAAAACCTGAACCAAAATAAAAACTGAAGCCTTTTATTCCAGTATTACAGATATTATGAAATGTTTTACTAGCACATTTTTAGTGTCAGCCAGGTTTTGCAAAATGAGTACTGAGTGACAGATAACACAATACAGTTTTGCTTTGGTACAAGCTGGCCAAAGCCATCTAACCAGTATTACATGAGGGTGACCTAAAGGGAAACTGAACTATAGAGCAACAGACCATTATTTCTCTTGAACAAAACCTGAACTTTTACTCCCAAAATTGCTAGGCTTGTTAAGACCTGAATCAAGAAGAGGACTGTCAGATCACCAGTGCTGAGTAGTGGTCTCACCAAAATCTCGAGTTCTGTTCTGTCAAGCACCGTGACCATTTGCACATGCTGCGGTCTGCAGAACCTCCGCATCCCACCCCCATGCGCTAACGTGACCCACGCACACGTCTGTACCCGGAGGACATCCTCTGCTGCTCTGCTCTGGGTCTCATTGCAGCTGCTCAAACAGAGCTCCAGATGGCCTCATGGAAACATGCGGCCAGGTCTTGTGTTCCAGTGGTATGGTGGAAAGCCTCGGGCTGTTATTTGTAACAGAGCCCAACAGCGTCCCTTTCACCACCATCAATGCACACTTTTCCATTGTAATCTCATCAGTTCGCTTCTGCTTCCAGCATGTGCTGTTTCTAGAGTGGGGGGGAGGAGGGATTTTCTTGAGGGTTGGCAAGCTCAGAGACAGAGAAGCTTTGGGGTACTTCTCTCTTTTTCTTCTTCACCATTCATCCCACCCCCACAGGGCAAGAGGGAAGCTATTTTGTGCCTCATTCCCAGATGAGGGCTCTGGGGAGTCAAGAAGAAGCCACAGTGCTCTGCTGGAAATATAAAGGTGTTGCACCTTTAGCTGGGGAGGAGGATGGGGTTAGCAGTCTCTGACTGCACCTGAAGTCCTGTCAGTCACCCAAACTTTCACGTGACCCTTTCTATTTTGAAGAAATTGTATTTTCTGACATAAGACGATATGGGTTTGCTGGCCTGGTTAACAGTCAACCTCAGCTGGAGTAGTCCTAATCACAACTGAAACCAAACTGGAACTGAACTACCAAAATGTACTGGTTTGACTCCCTGCTTACCCCATTTATAAACCGTGCACTTGTGTGTCTCCCTCCAGCTGTCCCTCCCTCCGTCCTTCTCGGAGAGAAGCTATATATAGGAGAATACACAGCAGCAGCCTGAGTAATGCACACTTGCTCTTAGAAGCGAGGCTTTCATATGTGCAACTGAAACAACATCATGGTGTGCTCTTGCACATATTTTGTGCAAGAAATAGCATGAATTCTGAGGACCTCATCAGTGAAAATTTGAGAAACCATTTTCTAAAAAAAAATTCTAGCAACTTTAATGACAACTAGTGGCCAAAGCCTCAAACTCGTATTTTCTTAGTTGTAAAATAGGACTTGTAGGAGCACTAATCTCCCAACAGCTACACAAAAAGAAATCTGAATTCCTCTTGGAGTCTCCCCATCTATGTTACATCTTTCTTATGTGGGAAAACTGAAACCCATAATATCCAGCTGTAAAGGTTATTCTCTTTGCAAGCATTATGCCTAAAAAGATGTGGCAATCTCTCCACATTTTTTAATTGTTTCTTTAAAGCCTTTTTGTCTATAAGATTCAGTATGAAAACATTTTGCATCTGGTTGTCAAGCAACAGATGCTTATTTTACAAATACAAAAAAGGGTATGCGTGTGTTTGAAATGCCCCAAGGAAAATTAGCATACAGATAACACAATGCAGATCAGGGAGACCACTCAAAATAGCTCTTAGATTATGTCCCATTATGAGAGAATAAGGAGGCCTGTTTCAAGGGAAACAATATGTCACCAATGAAACCAGATTAATTTTTTTTTTTTTTTTTCTGGCAGATAGAATTGTCATGTGCAGCAGCTTTTACAAAGTAGTCATTATAATTCGTTAATGTAAAGTAGAAACATTTATTTTATCATCTCATTTTAAATGAACTTTGCGTCATTACCTGAATCCATCTTTATTTGCCTCGGTGAGGTGGCAGGTCCCTCCATTCTGACATGGATTTTGAATGCAAGAATTAATGGGCACACTGCAGTCCCGACCCTATTTGGGAAAATTCAAAGGAAAGAAAGGTTAGTAAGATTCATGCCATCTGAATCAATACCTATAGCTCCCTTACCCTATTTGCGAGGCTACATACAGTAGGGCTATGGTCTTCAGAAGCATCACATCACCTAATGTTTTTTATTGATGGCAGATACATTCATCACCTAAATGAGAATTTGGACAGGGCGATTATTCTAATCAATGGGACAGGTGGGTATCTTGGTGTCATTTGAGTTTCCAGATACTGGTTAACTCTCATTTTATTGTGTTAAGGAAACAGCTGGTTTTATCGGTACTCTAGCACACTTTAACCCCCAGTGATAGTTCCACTGAAAAGAATGAATCATGACCAAAGGTAGGCAGAAAGCCATGCACAGTCAGCTTAAGACCACAGAGTCAGCACTCATTCAACGGCATTTACCAGGTACTCAGTTAAAAAAAATGTAACAGTGCACCATACTCATTACTACATTGTGAAAACTTAAGGGAGAAAATCCATTTTATCCTGGGAGCTGAGTTTGAGTTTCTCTGCGGAACACACCGAGTCCTGTTTGATATCATCTTTCAATCAGTTCCTTCTTAAAGATTGCCCTAAAATATACATCAGTTCCAACTGAACTTCACTAGCTTGGACAACTTTCACTGTTACCAACTGACTTTTTATCGACTCTTCAAGGCATAGACATCTTTCTCTGATCATTATATTCTGCTGATTAGAAAAAGCTATTTGTAAAATTGGCAAAAACACCAAAGAGGTTGTTCTTTCCCTTCAGTTACTGTCACAGTAAGGTGGAATAAAGACAACTGAAAGTCTGACAGTAGTCAAGGGATCTGTGCAATCAAAACAAGTTCAAGAGATTTCTCTGCTCTTCCTATTGAAGATCCTGTTAGCAGTGGCCTTCTGCCAGCTCATCTACTGGAAAGCTGATACATGTCTGCTATCAAGATGAGAAAAATATCTCAGGAGAAACATTAATTCAGTCAAAGTTGCTGGGATTTTTGGCTTTGGTTTAAAAAACATTATTACTGTACTTGAGAAGAATAACAACAGTGCATCTATTTCGAAACCTCTAAACAAAGAGGGCAGATTCCAGCCCATGACACCAATTCATAACAGCTGTAACCTTTGTGTATTAGTTTCCAACATCATCCTACCTCTGCCAACTCTCCTTGCTGACAACACTCATCAAAAGTCATTCCTTTCTCCACTGGCTTTGCAACACTTTAGATAGCTGGTGTGATGTACCAGAGCGGGGAACACTCAACAGACATTTATGTAGCTTCATTTTTTTAAGATTGCTGCGTATGTGCTTCAGCTATATACTGCACCTGAGAGCATCACCTGTTGTTTTTCCATCTAGCTTTGAGGCTTTGCTACTTTCACTTAAGAAGTGTTAGGTTAGAATTAAGAATGGGCTTTGAGAAGCCTAACACTGTACTTGGCAGATACCTGACAATGATTAGCTTGTCTCAGGATGGTTATACAGTGGAGTATAGAAAAGGACTACCAAAATGTCCAAGGAGATGGAGCAACTACTTTAGAAGAATATATTACAAAGACTAAGACTTTGTAGTCTGGAGAAAAGAGAGCTAATGGGAGTGATATAATTGGTGTTTACAGAATCATGGAGGTGCTAAATGCAGCATTTGTTTTCCCTCATCAGAAGAGGAACAGTTACTGATATTAGAAGATGATCTTAATACAAATAAAAGAAAATACTTTTGCCAAAGTATAAGCTTCTGGGACTTTTTTTTTTTTTTTTTTTTTTTTTTCCCCAGAGGAGGCTGTGAAGTCAGATAGTTCAGGAGCCATTAGGCAAATTCATGGACAACGGAGTCAAGACAGATACGAAAGGCAATAGGCAGACATCAGCATTCCTAGTAGGATGATGGTTGGGTACTGGGAGAACCAGAAAGGAGTGCTGACCAGGCTTGTGTCCTTTCCTTTAGAAGTAAACACTTGCTGCTGCCTGCAGTACAGACAGAGTGCTGTGGTAAATGCACTACAGACCTCGCATGGCTTTCTCATGCTTTTATGTCAAAATTACTTGAAAGGCTTACTTGGCTCTCAACAAGGAAAATGTTCCTTAGCTTGTTTCAAAAGTCCCTGAACCAAGAGTACTTGGTTTTGTGCATTATCAATGAATAGATCTCTCATGAAAATCACACTAGGATAGATTTGATCAATTTGTCAATGGCTGCATATCTGTTCGGGAAATCTTGCCAACTTCTTTGTAGAACAAATAGGTGGGTCACATCATTCAAATGGTTCATCACTGACCACTTCTCACTTACATCCTACATTGACCAGAAGAAATTCTTGCTGAGCTCTTCATAGGTGTCCCCATTTCCGATGACATGCCCAGCCCAGAGGTGGCATGCCAGTAGGAAAGGGACTGTACTGGTTCTGTGACTGCTCAAGCTCCGTGCATGCTTTTAGTATTGTATAAATAACAGTAGGAATCTTAATTTGTCTCTGGAGTGCTCATCTTGAAATTGGTGCAGTCTCAATACGCCTTATCAAATGCAACAACAACAAAAACCCCAGCACCCCTCAGCAGCCTATTAGTGGGATCTTCCTACAGAGTTCATTTGACCAGGTCTGCCCACTCTTGGTGCTAGGCTCTCACCTTCACATCATACATTTCAGTTGCCCAGATACTACCAAAGTCTTCAGTATTTTGTTGGACAGGACATACTGCCATTGTACTGTGAGAAAAACTGAGACACATGGTAATTATACATTCATCCAGTACCGCAGAGGAGCTTTGTTACAGAAATAGGAGATGAAACGCTATTTCCTGAGGGTGTGGCAGCCATCACTGCCTCCCAGCACTCCCCAGAGAGAGGCAGAAGCTTTGTATTTTTAGATTTGTGCAAATACAAGGCAACACGGACATCCTTTTTCCCTGGTTAAATAAGAAGGGAAACATTTCCAAACAACAACAGAAATACCTGGCTCACTGTGAGTTCATTCCCCCAGCACAGCAGTGCAGGCAGCGTGCAAGGTCCTCACCCAAGACCTGGCAGAGAGAGTTTGTGCTTCATCCCTCCTGCATTTGCCAAACAGCCCGTGCTTCTCCACTTGAAATCCTGAGCCCCCTAATGTCTCTGGGAAGAATTGGGAAACTGCCGAGGGAAGCTCATGCAGGTTTTATTTTGGCACCATGCGGTCTGCAGCACTTTGCAGACACAAGTTACACAGCATTAACTCTAATCTGCTGCTACCCTTCCGCAACGCTGCCTGGGCTCTGTCCATCTGTGTTGTGAATCCTGTGTGCCTACCATGTTATCCTCGCGGAGCTGGAAGATGCCACCTCTTATATTTCTCAGATCACAAGTACTTTTCCCGTGTCCCTGAAGAACAACCATTTTATAGATACTTCACTAACATCAGTTACTTCTGTTTCATACAAGCTCCTCATCCCTGTATCATTAGCATATAAAATTCTTTGAAGCCAAGCAGAGCAAGATACAAAGCAGAAACCACAGCATTTTTTTTTCGTGAAGGTTTTTATCACAGTTGAACACTAAACAGTCCCATCACTTCTATGCTAATTATTCAGATTATCTTGAATGTTCTTGTAAAAATTTAATAAAGATAAATGTTCAAATGAAAGCAAGGCTCTCATTGGCACATGCAATTGCTCATGACTTAGACTTAGCTTTCATTTCTTTGCTGAACGTGGCTGAATTATTGTCTTCTTGGGCCTCAGGCACCATGGAAACCAAAGAGTACGTGCTGCTGAATCAGACAATTACAACACTAAGTTGCTATGTGGCTTTAGGAAAACCAGAGTCTCTCTGACTCAGTTTACTCATTTTAATAAATGGGCAAACGCCACCTATTCCCTCTCTAAGGATTATCTTCTCTCAGTTGACATTATCAGTAACACATGGAGAGTCCACACAACACATACAATTTCTCTAGCACAGAAGACTGAAAACCAAAGAATTCTGAGAGCAGAGAAGCTCCAGAAAATATTGCTACTAATAAATCTATAGCAAAGCAAGGCCATTTTATTCCCGTATAAGAATGCCACTACCCAGAAAAGCCTAAAGACATTCTAGAAACATCTTTCAAATGAATAATGCAATTCTCTAGTCTCAATTTACAGAAGGACTATTCTTACTGGAAAAATGGAATTGCTGTCAAACATCAGTAAAATTATTTTATCTGTGCATTGGGGAAAAAAAAAATCTTTGAATTGCATTCCCCAGAAAGAACTATTCTTACAAAGGAGAATATTGTATATTTGCTTCAAGACTAAAGAGCCTTTTAATGAAGTCTGAATCAGGAGAAGAGGTGCAGACTTTGTTTCAAGGACAGGCAAGAAAACACGACTGTCTCAGCAATTCACAGGAAGAGGATGAAGGTCCCTCTGTGTGCAATATTTTATTTTATTAAGCTGTAATAAATTTTGCTTTAGTCTGATAAGAAAGCATCAGATCCAAAATACGTTTATATAATTTCTCTCATTTTCTGGAGAAGAGGAAAAGATTAGGTGTTGAAACGCAGAATTTCTGCAACTAATCAGGACACATATAAGTTCAGATTCCAGCTGACTCTTTAAATCTGAAGTACCTCAACTGGTCCAGATTTTAGCTGAGCTAATCCAACTCCAGATTTTCAGTGAATGAGAGCAGAGACTGTCCGCCATGCTTGGGAAGTGTCAGTTCTTCCTTTATACTCTACAGCAATTAACCACACCAGGCACTGGTGCATATACAAGCTGCTGCTCACTACTGCTGTGCCAAATGCTGGCCTTTACAAGTAGCCAGCACTGGAAAACATGACATCTTGATTAGCAAAACACACAAGAACAAGCTACAAAAACTAATACGGACCTCAGCAGGAAGAACAAAGGATAATGTGATTAAAAAGTGCTC
Source organism: Oxyura jamaicensis (assembly GCF_011077185.1). Classification (NCBI taxonomy): domain Eukaryota; kingdom Metazoa; phylum Chordata; class Aves; order Anseriformes; family Anatidae; genus Oxyura; species Oxyura jamaicensis. The sequence continues at coordinate 4,366,664 of NC_048905.1, forward strand.
ATTTGCTTTGATACTATTTTAGCCACCACAATGTTTTTTTAAAATTAATTTTCACAAATAACAACATTGTCTGTGGAGCCTGAAATCTTCATTCAGGATCACATGGCACAGCGCTGACCTGCGTTCACTTTATTGTGATCCTTCCCTGGTTTCCAGCGGCTGCAGGCACAGCTAAGAGATGGCAGTACGGAGCATACCACAGCCACAAGGCAGCAACCCGGAACAGAAAGATCTCACCGCTGGCTGCGGCACGAACACGAGGCAGCCACTGATGGAGACACCTGCAAACAGCAGAAATCTCTCTGACTTCAGTGGTCTGCAAACAGGGAGACCTTCCAGCTGATTACAGCCTTGTTCAATGACTTCAGTGTTTTAAATCATGCTGGACAATGAACTATAGAAGAAAAAACCACTAACGTTTATTTAAGTTGTTAACTATATGTAATGTGTTCATAATAAATTTTATTTAGATGATATGCACAGAGAACAGATGGTAGTGTTCGTGTGTTTAGTAAAAATACTAGACCAAGACAAATAAAGCTGATAGAGATTTTAAATTAGGAAATAGGAAATTTTCATAAACAACTTAATTAGCATGCTCTAAATACAGCTAAATATTTGAGGAAAATCAGAAAAAAGTTACCGGCTACAAAGATACCGTATTGCAAACCTAGTCCTTTACATTCCTAATCGTGGAAGTAATGCATCCACACCCAACATTAATATACTAGTCTTATTAGTGTCCTGGACAGAAGATAATAAACAATCATTAATTGAAGGGAAAAGACCAAGTAAATGTACTTCATGAGATGCATGAAAGAAAATTCACAGAGAGATAAACAGATGTACAGTGTGTTCTATGACTGCACTCAGGAATGCTATTCAAGCTTAAAGTATCTGCCAGATTTACATTTTTAAACTCCTAATATTGTGAAATTAAGGAACACTTACAAACATAGACATAGCTTCGTTGTGCTTCCACAGAGCTTTAGAAGTGTTTTATTAAACAATTTATTGACTTAGACCGATTGCTTGAGTGTTAAAACGACATCTGCATGTGCCGGTAGGATTTGTTCATACATTCAGACCTACAAAGGTTTAATAAGCAGAGTAAGGAGCTAAATGTGGTGTGTAAACAAGTCATGATTCCTGGTGCTTCATACAAAAGGATGAGAAAAGATGGGATGAGAGGAGAGGGGGAAAAACATCCAGAAACAACAGAATACACAGGAACATTAGAATTCAGTTTAAAATCTTGAATGGCTTTTTGCTTCTTTTGTGCTTAGGAAAGTGAGAACTACGATCCAAGGTTTTCCTCAAGTTATGGCATTCAGCTATATAATAAGGTATAAAGTGATGCTACAGTCTTTTACCTAGTGGTATTGTTAACAGCACCTTCCTTCTCCATTTGAGACCTTTATCCCCCTGTCATAAGTGGTCAGAACTGGACAGTAAACTGAAATATTCCCAGGGTAGGAAGGGAAAGAGATTTTTTACACAAAGTTCAATCTTGTAAATCTCAATTCCACTAGAAAATTAAGCTAGGAAATAAGACTAAGTACTCAGCAGTTTCCCTGTAATAAATATATTGACAAGCTATAAATGCAAAGGAGAAACAGAATGAATTGCGTAATTAACCAAGGGAATGTGATGCCACGAATTCAGCTACACAGCAAATACACCCCGCTACGAGCTTCATAGGAAAAATTCTTTCATTAAGTTCTGTTCATGGTTATGTATTTCAGAGCCTTTCATTGTAAAGAAACTCAGTATTTGGTACGTCAAGATTTTTAAAAGGAAAAGTTTTAAGTGTACCGCAAATCGTAAAGCAAGTCATGAATGCTAACGTGCCATCTTATGCTAATTGCAGCATGAAGGACTTGGACACCTTAGCGATCATTGCAAACAAAGCTACTCAGCTCTGTGAAGGGAATATTTAGATATCAAATAATTAGATATTCTGCAAACTGAGTGAAGGATTAAGCTAACTTTAAAAAATAACAATCTAAAATCTCTTACAGGAAGGACTAAGAAATATATTACTGGGAATGAGCCTACCGTCATTTTACCAATGAAACCATTTAAAACTGATTTCCTAATTGATTGCACTGATACAAAGCTTTAAGGAGACAGCTTACAACTGGTATCTATACACAGTAGTCTAAAGCTCTTCGGTAGATACAGGTGGTACTGTTTCCTTATTTCTAGCCATGGATGCAATGGCTAAGCCTCAGTCTGGAAAAGATGCAGATGACGCTCATTGGCAAGGTCAAACAACTACAAGAGCTGGCAGGGTGTAAGATCCATCTGCTTAGGCATATATACAAATTATTTGGCAAGGCAAGGATAATATCACAGTAATTTTGGATCAGACCACTTTTAGATTGCCAGGTGGAAGCAGAAAGATTTTGATCATCTGTTGTTTGCAAAGAGGTCATGACTCCCTCTTCTGAACACACACCTTGCTACAGACATCCACTCGGATGCCTCTAGGTGAGGATACTCACAGTGGTTAGGTTATGAATTAACTATTTCTCTTTATTCATCTCTCCCAACAGGGTAATGAAAGTGCACCTTCTGATGACTGCTGCTTACAAGCCAATTGATTTAACTTGAAAAAATAATTAAATTAATCCATTTCTGGTTTTGAAAAGAAGATTTAAAATAAATATGAATTTACTTAGACAATTTGTTGTTGTTGTTGTTGTTCAGTAGTGCTTTTATACAGATGTACTTACACTTTGACACAGAAACAGAACAAGAAAATCCACCCACTGCTCACAAACATCGTGAGAAATACTATTTGCTAGATGGCATTGATACTGGATTATGAAAAGAAGATAAACTGTTATTGGTTTTGTTGCTGCACCTCTCCCCCCTACCATTTGGCTGATTTAACTGTCTCTGAAAACTTTCACAGCATTAGTGTCTGAAGTAAAAACACAGATAACAGTTATTTATATCCCATCATCTTCAGCACTGCATAGCTAGTTGTCTTCTGTGTCAGTCTAGCTACAGCTGGCGCCTGATTAAACAATAATTGGGCATGGCAGCAGCACTTCTTAGTGACTTCCTTGTCCTTGTTAATAAATCACAATTGTCAATTTATAGCAAATTAGGAGAACTCTGCTCTCTTAAGCCTCATTTTATTTAAATCACAAAGATTTATGATCCTCCAGAGCATAATATACCTTCCATTACCCCCATAGCTAGTAATCAAGAATATGCTTGTCAAAGTCAAAGTGCAAGGATTCATCATATTATTTTTTAAAAACCCTGGTTCTTCTCTGATGACTACAAATTTTAATTCTCTATGGATATCAGAGGTTTATTTTGTAATTATATTCATTATGTTGTAAATTCTGATTGTCCTAAACCTCTCCTTATATGAGAACTTTGGGTTTCAATGGTCTTTTGGGCTTTTTATTGATGACAAAAGATATGTCAGTAATCTATCACAGAGTTGATTCACATTGTATGTAAGTGAACTTAGTCCAGAGGTGTAAAACTGGATGAGGCACATGCTCTGAAGTTTCCAAGGACACTAGATCAACTGGCTGATGCAGATCACTGTGTGAATGTGTAGGGAGATGGAGCAGAAAATGAGTGACATTGAAAATAGTTGATTTTGCCCAGGGTTGTGCCCCGTACATAAAATCCAATTAAAAATATTTGATATAACAAAGGATATTGAATGTTTTATATTTAGTCTCTCATTCAGCCAATGCTCATGAACAAGAACAATGTTTTCAGTACCCTCCAAACACTAAGGGGCCTATTTCTTTTAAAATACGCGCTGCAATAACAACAAAATCTTCCCCCTCAGGCTATCAAAAGCTAGTGACTCTTTATTAACATGAACATTGCAGAGAGAGTTATAAAGACTGGACGCTGGTACAGAAAACACAATTCCTAATAATAAGAAATAGGAAATAAAAGCAAATATAGTAATTGTATTTTAAACTTATTACTTCAGGCAATGGATCTATTCTTAACACTTAAGTAATTGAACAGAGTCTGCATGAGAGAGGAGGGACACAGCACATGCAAGACCTAATAAAAGCTGCAATGAAGCAGGGTTTATGTGATAAGAAAACCTCTCCAAAGCACACATGACGTTTCTGAAATAAATAGAGTTAAAGATGCTGGAAGAATCTCTCAGAATAAGCCTTTGCTGGTGCATCCCTGTCTGTTAGAGATGCAGGGTTTTGGTGTGGGACAGTTCTGTACTGTTAGGAGGTCTCTTACTGAAATATATGCTACATCAACAAAAATGCCTTTGTAATCTGTTTTGCCTGGGGAAGCTGTGTGAAGCTTCCTTGTACAGGGCTTGCCCGTTCAGAGATACCAGCAATCCTTTCTGGCATTAGCCAAGCCTAATTTGATAGTGGATAGAACTGTGACAGGTAACACAGGGAAGGCAGTTTTGTTTTCTGATGCAAACAAACAAGCACGTGAATTTTTCAGACTACCACAGAAATCAAACATGCCTACCATGATAATGAGCAAGAGCACTACATTTATTTCAGAGGCTCTCAGAAGTACAAGGAAGGGATCCCCAGGGGGCTGTGGAGGACAGCATCTGCCCTGCACCAGCTGTGTTGGAGCCAGAAAACCGGCAGCAGCTGAGAGCAGACAGCTTTGGTACACCTTTACCAGCAGTGTATGTGCACTTACACAGTGATCTAGTCATTCTGTAGCTCATCTATTATTTCTATTAATAAGAGAGAGTTTAATCCTACATTATTAAGTGACTTTTCAGTTTAGCCTGCTTACAGCAACTTCTCCCATTCCATCATTCCCAGAGAAGGGGGGAAAATAAGGCAATCAACCTGCCAGGACAACCTCTGTTCATGTTCTCGGACAACCAAAGAAACCCAAAGGCCATATCCTTAGTACAGTCAGTGCCAAGAAGGCCTCAAGGATAACAGATGACAGACAATCACTAGAAAATCTTAACAATAAGGATTTTCAGCTGTGACCAACAACTTCAACTGATTCAATTATGTGGGAATTGCGGGATGCTGAAAATTAAGAGCTGGTTAAAGAGAACTTGATTAAGCAGAGTTATAGCAACTAGTAATCACCTGAAAGACAGATAAACCACAGAGGAAGAGAAATTATTATTTAGTGTAATAGGAGCAGGCAAACATAAGATCAAGAGCCTGAAATTCAGACTAAAAGCCAATAAAAACCTTCTCCCATACCCTAGGAAAAGAATGATTGGAAGCCTTGTCTCTTATGGCATGTTGCATTAGACCAGAAAAACAGAAGTGAAAAAAATAAAAATAAAAATGGGAGGAATGATCCACCCTAACAAGAGAATGAAGATGGTGGCAGCCACCAGTGGGCATGGCTCACTATTCACCTTAACCTTGCTGCTTACCTCCTCCTGGTGCAGCTCTGAACAAACATAGCAAATGCCTGAAGCTGCTCAACATCTGCTTTCTTGCTGCCCTAGCACAAATGGAAATACTTCTTCAGAGTTGGCTTTATTGTTAAGAGCCCTCATTAGGGCATGCCACAGTACATTACTATGTTTTTTACAGGGCTTGCGGTGGGTGTGTGCATGCTTCACCACCTTCAGCCAGCAACTGTGGCAGTAATCCCGCCTTAAGCCTTTCATTTTTATGCTCTTCTGAACGTAAATCTCCATTTTCTTTAAACCCACCATAACAGAAAGGGCAAAAAGAACAAAACACAAGTCTGACTGATGCACGGTAAGTTTTAAGGAATAAGCACACAGGAAAATACTGTGATTTCTGCTGTTTTCTTTTGCCCTAGGAACATTATATGAAATTATAACCACCCGCTGCTGACACTGGTCTTTGCCCTAAAAATCCATACATAAATACAGGTCTACTCATTTTACATGGCCACCCATTGCCTTGCATCCCTAAGGGCTTTCTGCATTATTTTACTAAGAGTGAAAAATGCTTCTTCAACACTCATTAATAAGTATTTTAAGTACAGTTAGAACAAACAAACACAAAGTAAAATACCCCAGATCACATAAACACACGCTCCAAGAGAAATTATCACAGTGAGAGTTCAAGGCAAAATCACCTCACACAAGCAGCATTTTGCTGCACTGATTTCTTCATGTGAAAACTTGGCATTGTGCTCACATTCCGCTGTCTCCCCAACCCTGACACTGGGAAAGGAGAGAGGCCAGGACTGCGTAACATATGAAGGCAGAGACATTTGCTCTCCCATCCCACGTGGGACCCCTCGGCTGGCTTATGAGTACCCTCCAATTTTTCCTCCTTCTGCAATTGCCACTCATGGTTTTATTGGTGCAGTGAGTGATGTATTCGGGGACTTATATGCATATGTTAACAAATCCAAAGAAACAAAAGCAAGGAGTTGCATTTCCAAACAGGATTAGCCTAACAAACTAGAGCTGACACGGACTCTCCTACAGCTGGCATGCATCAGTAGCCAAACCCTACACTTGGTTAGACTCTTATAACCCCTCCCAAATCAGCATAACAGAAACTGGAAAACACTTGCATGGCCTCAGCCTCAGAGCTGTCCAGAATTGCTGTACATGAGCAAACACTACAATATCTACATTTTAAAACCTGTTCTATGTTAGTATTCCTAAAACAACCATTATTCTAGGGCTCCAACGGATTATTCATGTAACACTACAGAATTACATCAACAGGGTAAAATGCAAGTGCAACAAACTTTGTTTGCCCATGCTCCAAGCAAATGCAGGGCCTGGTGCACCCTCGTGAGCGAATGACAGTACAGCACTGAGTCCATCTGATGGTGTGGGGTCTGTACCGATATATCCGGCCTGTCAAGCCTGTGCTGAGCAGTCCCAGCTTCTGCTCGGCCACATCCAGCTGCGGGCACATTAGTCGTACCCGTGTACAACACATGATAGACACGACTCTCCTATATCTCACAGACACTGCTCTGCTCTGAGATTCTCCGTTTCTAACCCTGTTTGCTTCCAGGGACAAAAACCTGGCGTAGGGGGTAGGGGTGAAGAAGAGCCAAATTCCTAGCAGAAGTTTGGAGCCAGCTTCCTCACTGAGTATCCTTCTGGCTTCACTATAATGCCTCCCACCACAAGAGCCTGCCTGCAAAGCATACCGTCTCTCCAAAGCCTAAGAGCTTTACCCAGGATTTTTCCAATTGTATTTGTTATTCTGGATGTCTGGTGAAATTGCTTGAACCCCCAGTATACTGTAGCGCTGCTAGAAAAGTCAGGACACTGGCTGAACTCAACAGGGAAGTGAGGAGAACTGGATAAAATTTACAGAGCAACTCCACCACAGACACGTCAGCCAGCATGTGTTGCCTAAAGTGCAGGCCACATACAATACTGATTCTACCCATCTTCACTTTCCATTTCAGACAGCTGTTGGTAATACCCGAACCCAGAGATGACAAACTTACCTGCACCCCAACAGCTCAGTCTTTTATTTATCTGAGCAGCCAAAGAGGCTGTGGCAACGCCTGGGCAGGTAATGTATTTCCTATTCCAGGCTGGCAATGATCTTTCATTTCAGACAGAACACGGATGTATTTTTAACTCACTTTCCCAGTTCTCCAAACAACTGTATTTTGGAGAATGAAAATCTCCTTCGTTTGTTGTTATCTCAGTTTTAAGGAAAAAAGTATGAAACACACAAAAATCAGCAAAAAAGAAGTATTTCCCAAAGGACATTTTCTGAATAGAGCAGTGGCAAAATACAGCATTTGTTTCACTCACTTTAGTTTTTCCTGTAGCTATTCAAGTAAGTCTTTTTCTCAAGGGCTTATCGATTGCAAGTTTGATTGCTCTGTTGAATTCTGACACCCACAGACTTGATTTTACAGTATCAGTGGGACTACACACACTGTAGGATAAATGAATTAGCACAGTACCATTCCGTTACCTATTCAGCAGCCACCAGCTGCACACGTACACTCTCAGAGTGCAGGTGGCCAGCAGCATTCAAACCAGAAGAAAGCTTCATTTCTCTACTTGTAATCATACGACACTATCTAAACCACACATAATCTTTCAAAGAATGCTATGGAGAAGAAAAAAGAAAGCAGGATAATTACACCTATGTCTGTGTTTTATATGAAAACACAAGTTTCATAACATTACCAGACATTTCTTGCCAGCGTTGGTGGCACCCTGGAGCTCTTGGTGTCACTGCTTTCCAGCTGCCTTAGGTGGCACTCTCACACCATCTCCCACTGTCTTTGGGGCTTTGTCCCCAAAGGAGAACCCCAAAAGTACTGCTTCCACCATGACTTACCTATAACAAACACATTCAACATTCATCTTAAGGAAAGAGCTGCAGCAAGGATAAGCTATCAGCACCTAGCCATCCCCACTCCTAAGTGAGCAAACTATTATTTCTGTCCTCATCAAACACAACCACCTGGCCCACCGGCCTTTCAGCTCAGGTGGCCCATCAGTTTACTCAAACCCATCATAAGCAGCATTACACTGTGCTAAAAGCCCATTAAGTATGCATTCAATAGGAAAAATATTTTTGTGATCACAAAAAAATAAGAGATTGGACCATCTTCAGTGCAATAATAAAAAAATAAGAGTATACACTTTTGCTATCACAGTTATTGGTAGAGGTTCCTGATTCCATCAAGCACCAGTCTGGCAACTGATCACTTAAGCAGCTTTCTGCTAGCTGGCGTACTGTTTTTTTTTTGTTTTGTTTTGTTTTTTTTTTTTCTGAAGGCTGAGCAATAGGAACCCCAGAGAATGGTCAGTAACTGGCTATCCCTTTCCAGGGAATATCATAAAGACTATATCTCTTTTGAATGAGCCTACCCTTGGGGGGCGGGGAGGGGGGGAAGGCGGGTTTTTCACATTATTGATACACTCCTCTACACAGGATTTAAAAAACCCTACATCAAACAAGGAAAAACAAATGCTGAGAGGGCAGATTTAGGGCAATTTATCAAGGTCTGGGAAATGGCTTCCAGATGGATAGAGTTGTTTGCTGCTGGCTGGTGAGAAGGAAGCAAGGTATTGTTATTGAATTAGCATGAATCTCTGGTGGAGAACTGCGTGGTAGATAGAGTGCTCCTTTCATATGGTTTGCATTTGGACCTGTCAAATTTCATTTTTACTCAAAAACCTGTGGTAAAGACACAGAGTTCTTTTTTTCTTATTAAATTTCCCCCAATTCTCCCCATACTGTTATCCAGACAGTATTTTTAAACTCTGCTTTAAGTGCTCTGCCTGGGTCTGTTTGCTCTTTGCCATGCTTGGATGACATCTTGGTGCTTAGAAGCACACAAGTGGTTTTGGGTTTTGCATTCACTGAATGTTACCTAAGAAAGGTTGTGAGAGAGCAGAAAGTCTGGATGCTCTATGAGATATTTAAACTGGGTCAGTTCAAGAGTTTATCAAAACCTAAGTAAAAAGATGCACACTAAGGTCTAACATATTCGAAAGTGAGTACGAATCTTACTAGAGGATTAGTCTTGATTATTCTTTATTATTCTCCCTTTGTAAACATGTCTTCTAGTAGTATAAATGCATATGATATATGAATATTGTAAAAAAAGAAAATAAAAGGCAAAAGAAAGATATGCTCAATAACTACCATATTTCTACTCTGAATATAACCTGGATAACTGTTCCAGCAAGCGTGCCTTATAGAGAAAGACATACAAAGATTTGTGTATTTTCCTGCTAGTTCAGCAAGCTTTTATTGTTGAGGTTATCCCAACAGTCACCCAAACCCATATGAAAAATTGAATCTAGATTATGTTAAATATCAAATTAAAATGACCATTAGCCTATTAACCTGAGGAGATAAATAGACACAGCTTCCCTTGTCATAAAGGCAAATCAGTCGTTACCAAGTAGTTAGTTTCAGTAGAATGAATTTTTGACAATGTGGTCTTTTAACATCCTGGAAGTTTCAGGTTGATATATCAATAGGTAGAAGGATTTTTAATGAGAGGAAATCACCAATGATTTTTTTCAATGATTTTCAATGATTTAAGAGAATTTATATTATTCCTGTATTATTCCTGAGTACTAGGTAAGGGGGCACAAGGGTGAAACAGCAATGAGCTTTACATCTTCCCTCTTCCAATCTTTCAGGGATCCACCACAATTACTCTGTTACCATCTGGGATGTACCCCAGGTAAATACAGAAGGGAAATGGTGATATCATCTTCCCCAACTAATTCCTAAATCCTACTTGGAATGTAAGACATGGATATTTGTGCTTACGTCCCACATGTATGTCTGGCTATGACTTTTTTTTTGTCTATAGCTCTCATTACTCTGTTTTATGAGCATCTGTTTTAACTGACCAAGACTCTGTAAGAAATATCCAATGAGGCAAATAAAATCACAGTTTATAAGATGCAACCTACTTCTTCTTTGGTCCTAACATCCTCTCCACCAGCCTGTGAACAGATCATATGCCTCATTTATTACTTATGTTTGACCCCTCAGTTATTGACTACTGAGCTAGGTTTCCAGTTGTATCAACTCTGAAAAAAAGTCTTGGTAGCCTTAAGCTCTAATGATGCAATGTTTACCAAGGGATTTATACATCACTAATGAAGAAGTTACATTACTCAATGACACAATTTTCCAATTTTCAAATCTGCTATCTAGAAACTGCCATAGCATGCTCACAACACTTACCATCTAGAATTTCACATTTTCAGATCACTCTACAGACAGTACTCAGAGTCAGAGACAGCTGAGCTAGTGGATATCAATTATCACCTTTTTGCTAATCAGTCTACATGAGATGGATGAAAGCTAGCAGGTAGCACATTCGGTGACAGTAGATGAGACAGGTACTTAATTCTCATCTGAACTGCCTTTCCTTTGGCATGGCAGCCTATGAAACAGTTATCTCGATGTTGGCAGAAAAAAAGAAAGAAAACGAAGACAAAATCAACTCGCCATTTCATATAGATATCTATGTCTATATCGCAGAATCAGAGAATGCGCAAGGTTTGAGGCAACCTCTGGAAATCGCCTAGTCCAGCCCCTCTCCTCAGAGCAGGGTCAACTAGAGCAGATTGCTTAGGACGCATCTGTATAGTCATGGCACAGAGGGAAAGAAATATCTTTCCTATTACAAAGGATAACGTTTTGCAATAGAGCACAGTTGAAAGGTCACATACAGTCTGCCTGAGGAAGTGATCTGTTGAGCTCAGTTACCTGTAAAATTGACTTCTCATGGTACAACAATTAAGAAAACAGAAGGGATGGAGAATAGTTTATTGCTTTTCATGTAGTTCATTTGTAGGCATACCTTGAAGCCAAAAGGGCAAGTGCATTGATAAAACTCCACCGGATCATTGTTGCATGTCCCATTGTTCTTACATGGACTGGAGAGGCAGGGGTTACACTTGGACACAACACTGATATCTACCGGCTCTGGAAAGGCAAAACACAGTGTATTAATAGAGAACTGCATTATGAAATTAATACTTCCTGTACTCTCATATACATTTTTTCTTAATGCAGTATTTACCCTGTGTTGGCAAAAATGCACATGCTGTGGGTGCAACTTTACACAACACTGAGGGATTCCCAGGGATTATGGAGATTTTAAGTACTTAAATCGAGTGCTCAGCAAGTCTCAGTGATGCTTATATTCTCCTGCACATGCGAACATCAGCTCTGAAAAAAATATGTTGGGATCTCCAGAGAATGAGCTTATATATATATTATACATATATATATGGCTTATAGCAATTTGTCCTTCTCTCAGTGCTGGAAATTCTGCAACAGCAACCCCGTGGGAACTATAACATGACATTTCTATAGCTGGTAACAAGAATGAAAGTGCAGATGCAACAGCAGAAATGAAAAACATGAGTAAGAAAGATTTAGTTAGAGGCTTATGGGAATGTTTAGGTGCAAAGTGTTCTACCATCCTTAGTTTTAACAGAGTTTAAAACTTATTTTCCTCCTGTTCTGCCCAGACGAAAGACCGTCAACATTCAGATATCTTGGCAAAATGTAACAAAGATAAACATGCAAATATGTAAATATATGCAGATAAATATGCACATCTGTATTTAAATAGCGTTTAATAAATGACATTTTTGAACATGACCCATTCAGAAAAGCAGTGAAATTCGTGGGCAAGTAAGAAACAGAACAGAAACCAAATCAATGCCACGTATATTTCATGTATTGAATCAATCAGTATTTAACTATTGAGATGCTATAGAAAGCTAATTAAGAGAACTCTATTGACAATTAAGAAAATGGTGATTGTGAAGTGGCCAAATTTCAAATATTAATGCCTTGACAGCTTTCACAAGTTAAAAATTAAAGCATAACATTTCAAAAAGTCTTAAATTATATCAAGCAGTAATGAATCTAAAATATTTTTATCTCATTTTTAAGGTAATGCATTTTAAAATATCTTAAAATTGATACTGTGATGATCAGAAGTGGGCACTGACCTTTTGTTACTGAATGATAAATGATAAGCAAGAATAAATTGTGATACATCCTGAGCGGGAAGAATAGCTTATACTAGAGAGCAGGTGGAGCTGTAGAGTGTTACAAAAACTAGAGATCAAAGATCCCTTGTAGTCAAGAATTTGCTTTGGAGTGTCCTCTATGAGATACAAACCCTCATTATTAACTTTGAGTACTTGCACAGCACCAACGGGGGGTAAAGAACATCACGGAAATGGGTACCAAGGAATTTGAGCTGAAAAGTGCTTACAATATAAAGGCTTTATCCCGATCCTGTAGTGATGGTAGTGTTAACATGGCTGATGAGTGCAGCACAGTTGATTGCAGAACGAGACACACAATAATGATGAAAAATAAACAAGAAGTAACAAATCCAAAAAATAAATAAATAAAAGATGTTGTTTCCTCTTCTATCTTCGGGTTTTATGTCTGTCTAAATACCAGACATGTTTTTAACTTAGAGTTAGGATGGCAAGAGGAAATAACATTTGAATTTCTGGCACTGGCAGGGGTGGAGTGCAACACATCAAGCTTTTCGCTTGCTGCTTTCAGAACAGGCAAAGGTGGCTGCTTGGCGAGCTCACAAGACAGACAGCAGTGCTGATCTTCTATTTGATTTTGAGGTCATTAAACCAGAATTCATTATTTATTTTATAATATACAAACATACATTTTCCATTTATTCCTATGGCACAGATCAAAGCTAATCAATGTAGGAGCTAATAAGAACAGTGTTATTTCCTAGCACTTAAGTAGTTCATTAGTTGGCCCATGGGGATTTGATTTATAAATCCATATAGCAAAATGCCCTCAGCCCAGCACATTCCTTTCCTCTACTGCATAACTAGGAGGGCAATTTAATAAAAAGCAGATCTGAGTTTGCATGACTTGCACATTACATACTTTTATTTTCTTGGCTCTGCTGAGACATAACCTTCTGCTCAGACACACACTGAAAACATAATTTTAACAAGAGTAAGTTAAACTACTTTTTTTTTTTTTTATGTAAAAGTTACGGGAGGCCACAGAGGATATCTGCACAACCTTTATACAAGCATCTTGAGGTCCTGAGCTCAGCGTGGGCTGACATCTGCAGCAATGATCCAGGCTTTTTGGGGGTAGGGGGCACTTCAGCACACCCTGAGCTCTGTGCGAGCAATACTGGAGAAAGGGTTGAACCTACACAGGCAGAAGTAGTGACATATCCCTGGTCACTGTGCCATCCCACAGACAGTGTCGTTCTGCTGCCACAGGCTCATGGCACAGCCACAACGCTCCCTGCCACAGGCCATGCAGGTGGCTCCATCCCAAAGGTAAACCTGTGCTTGGCACTGTAAAAAATTCTGTCACTTTGCCATTAAAGAGTATCACTGATGTCCTGGTGAAACAGCACTATGCACTGGATTTTATATGTGCACATGGGAATTGGATTCAGTTGCTATTAGATTACCAGATCATGCACTGTTTTTCAATATATATACATTGTGATGGGAAAGGGTGAATTTTACTAGGGTCTGGAGCTTCTTGGAGTGTACTGATGCTTGTTCATCAACAACTTCTCCTTCTCCAAAGACTTTGAATCAATGCTTTTCTCCTTTTCCATTCAGATAAAGACAGCCGCAGGGACAGCTAGGACAACAGAAAGCCCATCAGCTTCCTAGTGGACCTAATTGATACCTACATAAAAAACATACACATTTTTTTCAGTAGAATCACAGGCTTACTTAACTCTTGACTGAGAGATGCTTGTTTACTTTTGAAAGTGAGCTTAGTTATTGATACAAAACAGCTCCAAAACCAAAAGTCATCTGGCTTCTCCTGTTGGATTAATTTTCATCCCTGTTTAATATATAAGAATGATCACTTTCCTTATTTCACTTACTGTGAACAAGTGAATTCTTCAGTATTTTTAGTATTTAGGGAATATTTGCACTTCACATTTGAGACTATTATAACATCCGTAGTTCTGATAACTATAGTCAAAGTTCTGATAGTTTTGAGACTGACATTTCAAAGCAATTAAATTATAAGGTTACAGTTATTAAAAATATATTTGAAAGGCCATAAAATTCACCTCAGGCTTGGAAACTTGTGCTCTAAACCTACCTCAACACCATCGTTTGTTTGTTCAGCAGTTTAATCTCAGCCTCTATAAAATTGTGCTGCCAAGCAGTATTGTAAGTGTTCATGGCACTGAGAGAGACATAAAAACAGACTTTCTGCCCTCATTTTCAAAACAGACTACTGCTCCATCTTTTCTACTATAAATATAGCTCTATCTCCAGCTGAGGGGAGGCTTCATGGCAGCCTGCAGCTCCCTCATGAGGGGAGCGGAGGGGCAGGCGCTGAGCTCTGCTCTCTGGGGACAGCGACAGGACCCGAGGGGATGGCATGGAGCTGGGACAGGGGAGGGTCAGGCTGGGTGTTAGGGAAAGGTTTTGCACCCAAAGGTGGTCGGGCACTGGGACAGGCTCCCCAGGGCAGTCGTCATGGCCTGGGCCTGTCAGAGCTCATGAAGCATGGAGACAATGCTCTCACACAGTCTGGTTTTGGGGTGGTCCCGTGTGAAGCCAGGAATTGGATCCTTGTGGGTCCCTTCCAACTTGGGATATGCTCTGATTCTATGATGTGCATATATTTACTGGCAATCTGAGCAAACCTCCAAAACTCCTTTTCCAATAAGAATATATGGGTATAACCTTAAGCTACATGCAACAACATACAACTTACTTTATCCACAAGAAGATGTGCTCCTTATCTTTTGTCTGACTGCTCTCTAATGTAGCATATTCCTGTCCATGACTATACCTAATTGTTAACAGCTGCACCTCAACCCTGTCCTGAATGCAGACTATATTCAGACATGAAAGATTTTCCTTAACATATAGTTTCTGATACAGAGCTGATGAGGGCATGAAGTTGTTTGTGGATCTTCAAATAAAAATGTAATGTTGGTAAATATCTGTTTTCCACAAGAATTCTCAGTTTATCAGTTTTCAAGAATATGTAAAAAATAACTAGATAACTATATTTTAAAATAACCCTTATTTTACCGAAGTTATCTGGGGTAGGTAGAAGACCAAAACCAATTTATTTGCTCAACTAAATTATAACAACATCCTATATGCTAATTTGCTATTACATAATCTGGTGCAAACTTCATGAATTCTAATTCTTCTGAGGTCTGCTGTTTGTCATTCCAGTGGTAGAGGTAACTGCACTTTGTGGAAGAACACTTGAAAATGCAACTTGAATGCAATCTGATGTTCATAAAATGAAAGCCAAATCCAGCACATACTCTAAACCAGTCTGCAAGAGTATAGAAAGAAAGTGGTGCAGACGAAGAAAAGCAATAGGAAAGAACAGTCTCCCAGCTTGCTCCTACCTTTGCACTGGAAGTGGTGAGTTGGCGTTGTGAGCAGCAGCCTATCCACCATGGTGTCGGGCCCGCTGCAGCGCGCTATTCCCGGCTCTTTGTACCCTGCTTTCACCCACTCAGAAAGCCAGCGGAGGTTGCAATCACAGTGCAAAGGGTTGGTACCTAGAGCCCTAGTAGTATATAAAGAAATTAACAGCAGTTATTTTGGCTTGCAAGCAAAGATAACATTCCTGAATCGCATTAAGGCACATTTTACTCTCATATAGGAAAGCTTTATCTCAAAATGTGGGGAAAAAAAATCTTCTGAGTATTCAGAAAGTCTTCTGGAATTATCTCCTCCAGTATTCCTGCTCCTTTTCTTCCCATCGATAGTTACAGAGGTTGCATAAATACCTAACAACCAAACATTTGTGCTTCAGGAATGTCAACAGACATACATTGCTTTCATTAAATAAAAGAAACCAACCTGGAAAATTCAAGTCTTTGGCCGTAGCGAGCATATTCTAACAGTGAACTGTGTTATTTAGTTTGGATCTGATGACTTACGTTATTGTTGCCTCACTTGATGAATCATGCACTAAAAGGATACCCCTATTTTCAAAATTGCAACCTGGTATAATGTTTGTTTACAGCTTTGAAAACACATTTGAAGGTTAACCCATCCCTTGAATGAGGTCACATGGTTGAAGTAGATGCGTTCAAATAGTGTAATTATAATTCACCTTTTTCATTATTAATGCAGATCTATCTGGGGAAAAAAACAAAACAAAACAAAACAAAAAAACAAACCAAACCAACCAACCAACCAAACAAAAAACACCTTTTAACCATAAATTTAGGTGCAGTCTTGACTCTTTCCTCATTAAAAAGTGTCTTTTTAGGCAATGATTCAATTATAGGCAAAGCTCAGACTTCAGAAAAGTAAGTCTATAAACAATTAACTTTTGGAAGTGTAAAAAAATGCATGCTGGATGTCTGTATTTATTTTGCTGAAAGTAAATGTAAGGCTTTAGCTGTGCAACACCTCAACTGCAATGGGAAGAAAAATAACCAAATAGTTACAGATAGGGAAGAGATCACTACATATGTTAAAAACTATTTTTAAGATGGTATTTTAAACTCAATCTTCTTTCAAATAAAAAATTCAGACAGGATATTACAATAGAAATCTCAGTAAATTTGTTGATACATTTCTATTGAAGTGACTAATGAACCCACTGTGCCCTAGACAGATTCATAATGAGGGTTCATAGGTTCAAATCCCGTCTAGAGCTCATTCATCAAAATTATATGTGTACTGCAGCACAGCATTAAAAAATATCCATCCATTCCTTCTGCAAATCCATTGCTTACAATAGAAAAAAAACTATTCAGTTGACTTTTTAACCCCATAATTGTGATCAACCGGCTCACTTGTCCAAGGTCAAACAAAATGCAGCAGTGAAATTTGGACCCAGAAATTAACTTTAGCATTGAGCAACTGCAATATATAAGATGGGAGTGGGAGGACAACGGAAGGCCAGTTACTCATGTTAATTAATCTTCATAAAGTACATTGGAAATGAAGTTGCCCCATAGTCACTAGACATGATTACTGATGACACTGTTGCATAACTACATAAATCATAACACATATCTCCACCCCCCCCCCCCCATTTCTAGGAACTATTGTGAATTCTTGTGTTTTCATTCATGTGCTCTAACATATTCTATTTCTTTGTCCATTATAGCAAACTATTTCAAGAAGGTACAAATATCTTCTGCTATAATGAAATACTACCAGCAGCATTTCCAAAACATGTTGCACATATTTCTGTTAAGCCTTTTTTTTTTTTTCTTTTAAAAAAAAAAATAATAATAATATATTTTTAGGTAACTCTTAGACTAAGGACAATTAAACTGACCAGCTACAGTCAGAAAATATATTTACAATGTAAAGGAAATTCAGTGAGTATCTTCTCCTAAGCTTTAAACAATGCTGGAAAAAGTGGTTAAAGTATATAGATGTCCGTTTTGTTCCTCCAAATGTATGCCATTTTAAATCTGTTATAAAAGACTTGACTAAAAACAGTAATTTTGTCTATACTAGAAACATATTTCTTTGCAATTCTGGTAGTTCATTTGACCCCTGCAAATTGTACTGAAGCAGAAGGCTGATCATACTGCTCAGCACCTTGGTAGTCAGCTTCCTCCAGCCCTAATATCTATCCTACCCATAGCCACGCAGAGCTTGTAAATTCAACACAAAGTTTTGTTCCCCCTAGTTATGAGTTTGATGACTAGCAACCTCTTGTACCATTATCATATTTATTTAAAGCACATGCTTTCTTATCAAAGATCTAGTTGTATTAGGGCAACACAAAACAAATTTATTTTCAATTATGTATGACTGTGTTTGAATCAGCCCAGCTTTTTCTGGCTTGCGAAGGGCTTAAAAACTAGCAAGATCATTGCGTTTGCTAAGTTTCAGATGATCACGCTGCATCCTCTTTAAGAAACTGGAGACCACAACTGTACTGTAAAATTCAATTGTTCAGCATTGCAAATTACACCCCAGACAGGTCTTATTTATTTTATGGATCCTATTTATTACTGTTCATTTGAGCTTTGTGTATTTTACATTTCTGGCAGCACATACATCTAAACAGATAGACTGCAGTGACTGTATTGGGCCAAAGGGGTTTTTATCACTCCCTAAGGTGAACAGTTTACCCAGGAAAATTGTGTCTGCACTTCATTTAAAGTGAACCCTGAGGAAAATCCAAACAAATGGGGCATGATATGTTTATCTCTTGTGTTCTAAAAATACCCTCAGAAGCCAGATTCCCAGTATGGAAGGTGCACTTCCAAAAGGAGACGCAGGACTTCAGCTCTGTCAGTTTCACTCCAAAACAAAAGAGAAAATGAGTTTACTATGCTGGGAACATGATGAAATATATTCTGTGCAAGACAAATATTTTCTTTGACTTAGATATGAAAGTGTAAGCTTAAAACTGAGAGAAGGTTATTTCTTAGTTGAAGTTAAAATCGCCTAAGTTGTTCATATATGATCTGTGTGTACCAATCTGAGATCTGTATTCTTCACTGTCTACAAAAAAATGAGGCAGAAAGGTGTTGCACAGAAATCATAGTCCAAGGACATATTTGCTATCCAGAAAACATTTATATTTTGCATATTTTCCAGATAACAGTGCTTTTGTGTTCAGATACGTGTTCCAGAGAGCACGTTTAAGGTTGCAAAGACAGAAACAGAGATATAAAAGCTATGTTAAATATGCATATGCACACACATCCATTTTTGTCTTAATGTGTGTATACACCATCATCAACTCCTATGCATGAGGGCAGCATTACAGCAGAAAATCTCCATATAAACTTGTGAAACTAATCATATCACAAAACAACCAAGACATACAAAACCTTTTGATTACTTAAGGACAGTAACCAAGAAACACAGCATGCAAAACTGCTTTTCCTTTACATCTATTGTCTTATGATGTGCAGTATCACACATTATTTCAGTGAACAAGGATTTTCTGTTCACTGCTTTGGCACTAACAGACTCTGTTTTGTAAGAATTGCAGCTATTTGTCTTTACAGTTCTTTCATTAATTGCATTGCATTTGAAAAATATCCTGGATCCCCACCAATACGATAGTCATTTCTTGAAATACCTCAAACTTTTAATATATTTCTTTAAAATATGAAGAATTAATACTGCGGTATAACCGATTTTGCTATGATTAAAAATAGATAGTCTGAAGCAGCAATTCATCAAGTTCATATACTGACAACATTTCTGTATGAAAAACATATGACACTTATTAAGCACAGAATTCACATTTGCTTAATATTTGTTCTTTGTGGGAGGTTTCCTGTCTCCCTCTCACACCATAACACACTCTGCATTTCACACAGACAATGCTGAAAGAAAGCATTAAACACGAAGTGCTCAGAAGAGGAAACCATCACATTTGCTCATTTGGTTTTCCTTAAGAAAATATTTTGGTAACTAATAACAACAGGTTCTAGTATTTATTTTATTTCTTTTGAACTGTGAATATCCACAGCAGAATATGGAAAGTAAGCAGGAAAAACAGAAGAGATATACAATCTTAAATTTGCAATAATCTGTACTGTTTTATAAATCTGAAACTGATGAACCAGACAGAAGTACTTACAGATGGGACAGGGATACCAGGTCGTTGAATGAACCTTCGGGAACACTGGAAATATCATTTCCATGGAGCGTCCTAGAAGAGGGGGGGAGTAGGAAAGTATCAAACCATGGTATTGCCAGCTGCTCAGAAGTGAGGGAATTAGTGCTGAAGAATGATATTTAATTTTCCTTCTTTGTGAGTTTCTACAAGCTTCACAACTCACAAGCTTCCATGCTACTTCTAGATGTTGACATTTAAAATAATGATACAATCAGAATTGTTGGTGACTAATGTTTTAAATTAAAAAGGTGACATACTATTTATGCTATTAAAAGTGTATTGATGACAAGCAGACCCTCACATACAGACCTGTAATTCTTTTACAGAATCCCATTAGCTGAAAACACAAAGAAAACAGAAGAGGGAAAATAAGAAATGTGAGAGTTAAATTAAATATTGACTTCAGAGAGACCCTAGGAGAGAGCAAGGGTCCATGAAGGCAAATAGATCTGCACTTTCACATTCTGGTTTTCCATTCTTACAGTAGGAAATAACTCTTTGTGTGATATTTTAAAAATCTTTTTGACGAATAAATTTCTGTTACCAGTGAAAATACTTGTTTTAGGGTATTGTTAATCCTGAACAACATACAGAAGCATATGAGTGTGATGGTCCGCAGGAGGGGACATGATGTTGGAGGTGTTAACTACATAAAACCTATCTAGAAAGTACATCAGAGAACATATACAATCATGTAAAAATTTATTTTTCATGTAAATAAAATAAACTATTCATCTGCTGCATCCTCTGCCTCACTGGATAACTACCTAGCAAAATATGGCATAGAGAAAAGTATTTATGTAACTTTTCTAGTTTCTGTGCCACTGCCTGCCAGCTTAATACTTCACACAGTAACAGATACGAAGAACTCTTAAGAGTCAATTCTGTTGGACCCCACTAACCTCTTCTCAAACAAAAGTTCATAGAGAAGTTGTAAAGGAAAATGATATTATTTAATATTATTTTGTTTTGAATTTCTCCCCTGAGCTGCTTCAGTTATAGCAAAATCCTGTAGTTTTTATGTCCACTTTCCCAGGTCCGTCAAGTACTGTATGGGCTCTAGATGGGCAGAAGAGGGTGCAAACAGAAGCCCACTGTGTATCAGGTTTGTAGCAGCAATTTCCCTCGAGTCATTTATTTTCTAATTCACCTGGTGATTTATGGAACAAAGCAATCATATCTTCTTTTTGAGTTTTGTGACCGTAAAGGTGCTTGAAATGGTGAAAAAGTCAAATTTCTGGGTGGACAGAAATACAAAACAGCCCCAAATGAAAATAAAAGCATCTCTTTTTCCATCTTTTCTCCACCCTAACACCACTCTCAGCCTCACCAGGATCTCTGTGATGCCTTATACCTCTTATGAATATAACCTTTACACAGTGTCTTACACCAACAAACACACAACGAGGAAAGCCAAGGTCCCCAAGGGAAGATGCCCTTTATCCTGTATCTTGGAAGCCTGGGATCTGCAGCGGGGCTGTGAGATATGTGAGCGTAAGCAATGTTACCATGATCACGTTTCCCAGTGTCTCATGGCAGGTACAGTTTCTATCTTACTATAAAGCAAAATTCTTCTACCGACTATGAAACACCAAAACCTACAGCAGAACTGTCCTGATGGGATTGTTCTTACAGTTCTTGTCACTGTAAACCAAAAACTTCCCTTTGTACCATCTGGACCCTGACATTTTCTTTTAAGCATACCTAAGTTTGAGCTATTAATATTTGTCATGTATAAGTAAGGATGGATCTCCAAGTGATTAATCCGAACAGGAACAGGAAGGATGTGAAGTCCCACATGGTAACTCCAGATAAAGCACACTGATTCTATACGGAATGACCAACTGACAGGGCCATACCCAAACAGCTGTAAGATAAGGAAGTGTCAGGATGAAGGATCATGCCTGATCAAGAAATTTATCAGCAAAATATTCCCTCTTTTAATCAAGTGAACATATTCAAATGAACTCAGAACGAGCCTATGAGCTGATATTTTAAGCTACTTAAAGATGTATGAGATGATTTCTCTTTCAACAGGTAGCAGAATTTGTATTTGTCATCATATCAGTTCTCTATTTTGTGAAGGAGTGCAATTGTTTTCCTAAAAAAAAATGTCTTGGAAACTTTTTCCAAGAGAAACTGAAGAATTACAAAGCCATTCACCTCTAAGAAGGTAAGAAACACCAAAAAACAAACAAACAAACCATATTTAATTAATGGCTTCACTACAGATTTCAAGCATAGAGATATATTTCATGGATGCAAGTGACTGCATTTTAATGAAAAGATTATGTTAGCAATATCTCCACCCGTGCAACTAAAAGTATATGATAAATGCTAAAAATCAGAAGAATTACAGTATAAAACGGCAATAGAAGAATTCAGCAGTGCAATGAAATCTTTTTCCTCTTGGATCAACAATAAGAACTCATTTTTATAACAAAAAAAACTTTGAGAGCAAGTGCTCGGTTTAAATCTTGAGTCTTTGGACAGATAATGCCTATGCATGCTTTTTTTTTTTCTCCCTCAAAAGCACAACTTCTGGGTATTTCCTTGTCCAAATATTGGTAAACAGCAAGAGGCTGAATTTAAGGTGATGGGGATCGCTGCTTTGAGCCCACAATAGAACATTTGAATTCCTCAAGCAAAAACTTTCTTCCTCATGTAACCTTACTTTTACTTTGTCTTCGTATAAAGACAGGAACTAAACTTAAATGTTACCAAGTCCTGCCTCCTAACCTGTTGTCTCCTAACATTAGGTGACTATGAACACGAAGTGGGGGCTTTTCCAGTAAAGAGCAATCTTCTCTGTAAAGACAGAAACGCGGCTAAAAGCTTGGCTGAGCTTGCAGGATAACTACATGGTATCATTCTGTGATGCAAACAAAAAGAAAAGAAACTAAGGCTATTAATAATTTTCTTAGGTCAATTCAGTGCACATATAACAATGAAAGTATATTGCAAAAAGTGGTTCCAAGGTGGTGTCTGTAGAGTATATGCAGCAGTTTTATTATCACACATATTACTCCGTTTGTGTGAGCTCTAAATCAGCACTGCACTTCTCTACACAAATGTGAGCTCCTGAACTGCAATTAAACATTCACTGGTTTTCAGTATAACTAGAATATCCCATGCTAGTAGAATATTCTGTAGCTCATTTAGCAGTTTTTCCATGAATATAACATGGAAAATTGTTTAGTGATCTGCGAAAATATTTTTTATTTCTGGACTTTCCCTCCTAATTAAATCAGGATGAAATGTCGTAAGTTATAACACTGTCACACAATAAAATAATCTTTAAAATAATCAGTTCAGGTCATCCAGAGAGTTCTAACATTTTTAATTACTTTGTCTCAATCTCTGAGCTTTTTAAAACTATATTTAGCTTCTAAAAACACTAGCTTTGAATAAGAAAATCGTAATTTTCATTGCAATATTTTTGGTGGAAAAAACTACTGATACAGACTTTTGCTTGTTGAAAAAAAATCTTATGATTTTATGTTGAAATTGCTCCAAAGCACACTTTGGCTGCCATTATGGATAAGCCATGCAAAGATTAAAGGCCTGATTATGTAAACATTGATATATATTCAGACTTAAACATTTTGACTCAGCCCTTTTCTCAGTTGGGCTTGTGCTGAAGTACAAAAAAAGCATAAGAGACAGAGGACAGCACTAGATATCTGTCAGAGATCAATTTCATCACACATCTATGATTATTCTGATTTTAAAATGAATATTTATTTTATTTACTGCACAGAGACTAAAAGAAAACAGAATTTGGAAGGCACGGGAGTCTGTATGAGAAGAGTCTGTTACTTTCAAAGGCAAGCACTGCCAAAGGTAATGAGATATCTATATTCTTTTACTAAATAAATAAATAAATAAGTGGAAATTGTTTTGCTGATGCTTTCTCTTTTAAATCCTCCTGAGAATATGGAAAATACATAACTGACAATAACAGATTGCATGCTGTCACTCGGAAGACCATTTTCCCCTGGAGAATTGATTTTTAATAACAACGTAGATGACATGTGGCAAAAGTTGTAGCTGATACCAGAGTTTTGTGGGCCATAATAAATCAAATCAATCTGGAGGTTTCCAAATGCACAGAGCAGAGAAAGAGATTCCCATTCAGGCTTCATTTCACTCATGCTGCTCTGCACAAGACAGGGAGGGCTTCTCCCTTGAAGAAGGAAGATATTTTCCAATTTGATTAACAGATCATTTACTAAAGCCAAAAGATTGCAGCTGATACTTAGAATACTGCCCTTTGTTTCTGTACATATGTGGTTCTGCAAGAATAGGAGAGAAAAGAGAAATTGTAGCTATTGGAAAGAGTGAGACAGGGTATATCTACCCTATAATTCAGGGTAGAGAGTCCCAAACTAGCTTTAATCAAGCTATCTTACATATCGGAAACAGGCCAGAAGACAGCTCCACATGGAGTAATTTATTTGGCCATGAAACCAAATATATTCATCTGTGGCTGAATTTCAGGACTCATGTAACAGCTCAAATGTGACCATCCTAGTGCACTAGAAATCAGAATCCCAAGCCAAACTTCAAAAAACAAATCCAAATCACGTATCTTCCTTGTTTTTAATAATGAAAACTGGGGATCTAAATCTGCCTTGTAAGTTAAGAGGTTGAAATGTAGATTATCTATTTCACCACCCATACTGCAGTGTAACAGCTCTTCCAAATAGCATTGCCCTATAGCTTCCACTGTTGCCCATGTTGACAACTGGATTCCACACTTTGGGAGTCAGTACAGAGCAACCACTGCTCTTTATATTAACAGAAACTTCTGAATGAAAATGACACCTAACTTCTTAAAAAATAGCAAAAATTAATTTGAAGTTTCAAAGCACTCAAGACATATTACTCAACTCCTCTGTTCTGGCCGTGTGCACCAAACCAAATAATTTCATCACAGATGAGCTATTTAATTTGGTTGCTTTCAGGTTACCGTACAAGTAATGATTGTCCAAACAACTGCCCATGGGGTCACACATCCACACAAAGAACCAAGCAAAGTGAACTCAGGGTGAGCTTCTGATGGTCAGATGGAGAATGCAGTAAAAATGAGAATGAAGCAGGAGTCATTCTAGCAGATGCCTAAGGAAAGCCTGTGGAGAGGGGAGGCTGCTTGCTTCTGACTGTGCCCACACTCCTGTCACTGTGAGGAGAAATTTCCTTCACAGCATAGTTTAAGATGGGCACTTCAGCATCACTGCTGCCCAGCCAGCCACTGGCTTGACTTACTCATTGGTTTAGTGTGGGGACTTCTAACTTACCCTGTTCAGACTGCATTCTCTTACGTAAAAACTTGCCTATAGAAATCTAAGCAAACTGAAAATATCCTAAAGTTTGAGTTTTCAGTAAAGACACGCTCTTGCTGAAGCATCCAATTGAAACTTACACTCTAAAACATGAACAGTTTTCACAGGCAAAAAGTCCTTTCCTGTGGGATACCCAAACATTTTTCAAGCAGGAGAGACAGGCCCTATGCAGACTCTTGGAGGCCTGCTTTCATGGTAGTTCTTGTCCCTGAACTATCAAAGAACAAGTCATTCATCCTGCAAATATATAATTGCTTCTTTTCAAAGTTTAGTGTTCACCTGCTCTAGTCATTACTGGACATATTGCACCTAAGTACAAGTACATTGAAGCTAATTGTGTGAAAACATTTATGACTACTGAATCAAGCGAAAGCCATCTGCTCATTAAAACCCCCCCTGCCATCAACAGCATTCTAATAAGCTGCAACTCAGCTGCATTGAAAAAGTGGTACTTACAGCACTCGAAGAGACCTGAGCCCATTGAATGCGTGGACTGGAATGCACCGAAGTCTATTGTAACTCAAGATGCTGGGAGAATATGAGAACACAGTTACAACACCATTTTCTTTGATCATTTCACTACTAATTCAACCATGAAGAAGCATTGAAAGCCATACGCTTAAGTAACGAGATACATACTAACTGTTTAACACCTCAGATAGTGTCTGAAAAGCAATTAAAACTCATCAAAACTTTGGAGTACTTACAGTGTTGATAACTGAGTCATGTTGCTGAAGGTATAATTGGCCAATACACTTATGCTGTTGTTGCTCAAATCACTGAAGAAATACACAAAGAAAACATCATTTATATGCATGACTTTAGAAAAAAAGTCTTTTTTAAAGGTTTCATCATGTCTGCACAGTAAAATGATTGAGGCTATTGAAAAGTCAAATATTATCAATTGATATAACGTTTTCTAACCAACTCTAAAAAAGCTCTAACAGCAAACCACATGAGGTTATTATCTCAAAAACAAGCCTTGGACTTTTCAGCAAGGCAAATTTCCAGCACACAGCATTTCAAAAAAATGGGTGAATACAAACAAAAATTTCAGAGGAGAAAGGTAAATTAATAAATGAGTATAAGTATGGGTGAATATTTGCTGTACCAGCTTGCTTTCCAATTTATTACAGGTATGCCATTTCTGTATGCTCTTCACATTGACTGGAACTATAAAAAAGAATGGTCACTGGTATACATTGAATAAATAAAAGACAGGAAAGGCATTTATTTACTTTGGTTCATCTAGAAATAAAAGGTATTTCATTTTTTTTATTTCAAAAGTCTTTTAGGCTCAAACAGAACTTTTTACTTTGTTGTTGCTCTCCCTTGAAAAATAAAATGAAACATTGCTTTAAAATAGAGGATTCCAGTTTTCCCTACGTATATATGTATGTATATATATATATATATTTTACCTGTTGTTCTGCCCCTTCAACTAGAGCATCTACAGTTGATTCAAAGAGCATTTGAAAATTTCTGCTAAATATTTCAGCCAAGAAATTTCACTCTGGTGTATTTCAGGGAGCAATTTACTGAACAAAGTCTAGCGCTGTCTGTATGTAGGACTGCTCATAGCAGAAACAGCTATGCAAATTTTCATTACCTTAGCATTATAAATGCTGCCTCAACTAGAACAAATTAATGCTGTCTCCTCTGTTAATGACCTTTACAGTGTTGTACAGATAAATCTGCCAAGTGAAACAGTAGCAACCTACATGAGAGGTTAGTCCTCTCACAGATGCTGGAAGCTCCTGCAGAGGTGTTTTTGGTGCTCTTAGCCACCTCGCTCTTTCCCCACTGTTTAGGAACACTACCGGCAGCAGTGGCTACTATGAAATTCTTTCCAAATTCAAATTACAGAAGGTTTTTGTTTTGCATGGTGTGTTTTTCCCCAAATACTAATTATCTATGTTCCACCTACAACACAGTGCAGAAAGAGTCATCTAGTTTTCTTGGCATTGAAACCACGTGTTTCTTACATCAGAGTCAGGTGCTTGAAGGTGGAGAGCCCCTTCGGCACAGCAGTCAGATGGTTTCCTTCCAGGTATCTGAAAAAAGGCACATTTGACAATTACATAAACATGTTAACAAGAACTTCTGTCACTCAGTCTGCATCATGAAGAAAATACAAATTAAATTCTGTCACTAAGGAAATGCTCTTTGATTCATTGCTTTGAAACTGCAAGAGTTTCTCCTTTGTAAGTGAATTATCCCACACGCAAAGCATGACAGTAGCTTACTGATGGTTTTGTTCAAGACTTGGAAGTGAATAAAGAATCTCTGGCCTACAGCAAAGTGAGACCACCACCATTTGGTTCTTCTAAGAGTGCAGCTGAAGAAGTAAGGGGAGAAGCACTGTAGGGGTTGTTTCCCTTACTTGAAGTTACCTTTAACAAGTTTCTCAAGAACATGGACCAAACATATTGGAAAGGTTTTGTCTTGTGCCTGTAAATCCCTTGTACAGCGAGAAGGAGCTGCACTGCAGGTCTCTGTGCTTCTAAAAAGTTTCACTCATTCCAGTGTCAACACAAACATCGTGGCTTTGATGCCACTTTTATTATGGCAGTTCCTACCCTGGCATATCCACCCTCCTCACCTTGCCTTTTCAAAGTACACTGGTACAGGAGGAAAACTTGGGACAAACTGAAGATGAAAGACCAAGTTTTTTTTATTATTATTATTATTTTATTTTTATTTTTATTTATAAAGGCTTCTCCCAGAAGAACAAAGTGTATTTAATAAAAGCTTGTGTTTCCAGGATGGCAGTAGTTTGAGGCACCATTACACGTGTCTCCGTTCAGACACATGCACGGTAAGGCTGAAGCTTTTTAAGATAATCCTATGTCCTCATGTTCCTGGAATACAGTGCCTGGATCTGGGAGGTTTGCTCCACTGAAGACATGCAAACATTCAGTAAAGAAAGTAAAAACCCTGACCAAATACAATACTTTCTAAAAGTTTGCCCTGAAGAGAGCGTGGATACTGAAGACTTCACATTGCTACCTGTGGTAGCAATGGGGCATGGACCGTTTCCTGTTTATTACCAAATGATAGAGACGGAGATGGAGTTTTATCCTTAACCTTGTTTTCTGGGGGCTGAACCTGCACCATTGGAAGATACCAAAGTAATGAGACTCCAACAGAAACGTGCCACTGCAGTGCCATGGCACTGGCCGGGTGGTCCATCAGAAGTCTGCCAGAGGGCACATCGGCCTGGGAAACAAATTCAAGGCATTTCTCCCCTCACAGGTGAGGATAAAAAATGAAAAAACATTTTCCATTTTTGGCCACTTTGGCTATTTCTCTCCTCAGTGGCCTCCTTGTTAGGGTTTTTTCCTAAGGTAGACAGGCCACTGCAACTGATGTGATATGTTTGGAAAGGTGTCAGGAAATGCAGCCCATAGCCATCAGAACTCTTGTTGTGCTGCCTCTGCTGCTGAGGATATAATCCAATAATCATGGCAGGAATTTGTATCCCACACATACAATTTCCTTTTCTTTGGCAACAGATCTCTTTATTCTGCATTTACTATAGTAAACAACAATAATAATAGATTATTGCTGTGCTATATGTTCCCCTTCTACACCAACTGTAACGACACTGAGATACTTGGGTAAACAAAATCCAAGAATTATTTCCCACGAGTTTTATTTTTATTTTTACTTCATTTAAAAATAAAAACTGTAAACACTAACAGAATTTCTTACATAATACGTAACTGTCACATTTTATTCTTTTTTTTTCTTCCCCTTCTATTTCTATATAACGGCCTCTCATCATTTTCTGCTGCTTGAGCACTCTTCAACTGAACTACTTCAAGAAGAATTTCCTGGAACTTGTTAGATACTGGAGCCTAGTAGTGACAAAAGGGAAAAATCCTCACTAAGGGATGAGTGAAGAGAAATGCTTACTTTCCTCCTCCCCAGCCTCATGGTTATCTGTTCTGCCTGTGTACAGGATCCTGGGAAGTAAGAGCTGTCTGGGAGCGTGTGGTGGAGCTGACCTCGCTCCTGCTAGGATTAGGTTGGACATGCAGAACTACAGGCTTTTGAATTTTTAACCAAAAGCACAATCCTTCCTTAATGAAAACCTGTTGAACAGATTAATCTCTCCGCTCACAAGGATCACAAGCATCATCTGATGGTATTATACAGTAAACAGTTAACCCTCGGAAGGAGTGAGGGCTGCTCTGCTGGCACAGGGTATAGATGAACCAGGATATGGATTAGTTATGCCACATTCACAGTCACTTGCTTCATTTTGTCTAAATTTGGTGAAAATTATTTTGAAAATTCAGTGCCTTGGTATAGTGCAAATTCACAGCGTAAATTGTAGAAGATCCTCAGAATTCAGCCACATATGTTACTATTTATATAGGGCAAATCATGTCTCATTTCCCCAGTTGTGGTCTGCTATGGATGCAGAAAGCTGCTGAGAGTCTGTGCCTTCTCTTTCATCCCACAAAGTCTGCAAATCCTAAAGTCATGCATTAGGGTAGGTTAAGGCTCCAGTGTTTATTCCACATGTAAAATCCAAAGGATTTCCAAAGGAAATCAAAAGCAGGTCATGTATTTATTTGGAGGCAATATGTGATTTTCATTTAGGAAGAGACTCAGCTCTTGCAATGTGTTGAAATCCTCAGAAATAGATTTTCAGGATATTCTCTTGTTGATCCCAATATGAAATGGCCTGCAATTTGAACAAACTGATGATAGCTAGCCAAGTTTTTTTTTTTTTTTTTTTTTTTTTTTTTTTCCCGTTTGGCCTTTTGGTGCAATCAAAAGTCGAGGGAGTAAATTTTCATCCAGTGCTTCACTACTCAGGCTAACACAGACACGCAGGCTCCTAGAGTTAAACTCCTACAGAAGATCTGCTTTGAATAGCATCGGATTTGTACTGCAAACAATTTACTGGTTATATAAATGTGCATGCAAAAAGCTGCAGCACTTATTCTAGTGGTGTAACTTCTGAACGAACATGATTTTACAATGTAAAATTACTGATCATATACTTTTCATGCACGCAAGAGCAATTCACCACTGTTAAACCATTCGCCACATTATACAAAGAACAGCAATATTTTCTAAGCAATAGGCATTAATTTTGAACATGCAATGAATTTGAAATACCAGAGCCTTTAGGACATAAGAACATGCCAAGAATGAGGAGGATCTGAGTTGCATTTGAAGAACACAGCTGCTGCAGGTGAAGCTGTTGCCCACCATGGGCCAGGTCTCCGTCCAAACAGAGGGGACACAGGAGCAGCAGTTCTTCACCTAGCTGGGCTGGAGATGATGTACAGGGGCTGCAAGAGGGCTGGAAACTGGACCCAGCGCATAACAGAATTATTCCTGAGGTTGCAGGGGCAGAACCCAGTTACAACTATGTAAACACAACTAACCATGGAGGAAGTTACCCCCCAAAAAACCCAAACCCACAACAAAACCCTACAGAAGAATGTGGAGGGAAGCCTGTATTTTTAATTCTTTCCAATGCTTAGCCAAAGTGAGATGATGTACATGGTATCTGGTATGCAAAGAAATTCTGGCATGAATGAAAAAATACATGTCTAATTTTAATGTTCAGAGTCAAGCTATTAATACACAGAGTCAGAGTCAAGAGTGGGTGTTAGCTCCCTTAATATAGACCTGCTGACTACTATTCAAAACAAACTCCTTCGCTTCCTAAAGTCTCATGACTCTGCAGTTTAATATATCTGACTGGAAATTGTTTTCTACCCCATGAATGCTGCCGGGAATCCTCAAGTCTGAATAATGACTTGTAGCCAACAAGTAATTACTAGAAAAAAAAAAAAAAGAAAAAAAAAAGTGCTCATGTTCTCCCAAAATGCCACCAGTCCTGTGCCAGAAAAGACTCTGTCCGAAAACCTGAAGGAGCTTTGGAGACAGATACCTGCTTGGCCAGGATAGCTGGTGCTGTAAGGCATGGCCAAGCCTCACTCTGCACCTGCACCAACCACACCAGCCCTTGGAGCCCAGTGCATGCAGCACCCCAGGGGCTCATCCATCCCCTTCCACATGCACTGACATCACACATAAAAAATTTAAAACTATGCATAGAAGATGACAGCTGTTCTTTTTCCAACTTGTCTATTTTTATACTGAAACTACTTGGATTTGAGGTGATACAACCAGCACAAGGTGCCAAAGCATCATATAACCATGTGAATTACTTGGAGCCTTCTTTGTACTGAAATGTCTATTCAGCCATAAAGTCAAGCTCATAGCTGCAATCTGTTCTAACAGAAGAAACTGGAGAGAAACATCAGTTCTCACACAGAAAACGGAAAGGCACAAAGCCTTTTCTTTAATTTCTTTGGATATTTCATATAGAATGCTACCTTAAAAAAAAAGATGATACTTGCCAATTTTATGCAGCTTTAAAAGCAAGTTGTAGTCAAAACCTTTTAATGCAGATATTTGATATCCTAACATTTTGATGCAAGTTTCATTTCCTGAAAAAGGTGGTCTAGAAGAGCATTGATGTGAAAGATGAACCATATCCACAAAACATGACTTTTTGAGCTTCAATTACTGTTTCTTGAGAAGACACAAAATTCAAGCATAGATCCAGGTACAAATCTGGAACTTGAACTTAAGAAAGCTCTGGCAGATCTGGAGCCTGGATTTTGTGCACTCATATGTCAGACCACAACCTACTGGCTTGACACACTGAAACGTGACTGGGAAAAAAGTGAACACCCTGAAGTTTAACTTACCCTTATTCTCAATTAGAGCTAAAATCACTTTCTGATACGTACTCAAACCTCCTCAGTCATCACACATCCGATCTATTTAACTTTTCTTATCTATTATATTTGAAATGCGTATTTAAGTCCTCTATTTCAGCTGAAACTAGAACATCCTGTAGAATTATCCTTTCTCTCAAAAGGGGGGGGCTCTCCTTCGCTGCAACAGGCAGCACCCCAGGGGCAGGGGATAAACAGCTGGAAGGCAGCTGGACAGGATTCCTCTGCTGGTAAGCAGGTCAGCCACTTGTGAAAACTGCTGTACAGAAAAGGACTGAACAAGCTTGGAGGCTAAAAGAACAAAACACGCAGAGAAAAAACACAGCAAGGAGAAAGGAGGCTTGTGAGGAGAGGAATGGGCAAAGCAAATTCAAATTTTAATATGCATCAATAAAAATGGAAAGAAACCCAATCACTAACAATGATGTACGGTTGGTGTCTAACAAGCCCATCACTGCTATCATACAGGTCAGTGTCGTGACAACATTTGAGTCTAGAGATTACATGGCCAGTACATATCAGCACCCGGACAAGCTAGAAAAGGGGGGCCTATGAGAACCTACTGAGGTTCAGTGAGTCTAAGTGCAAGGCTATGCACTTGGGTTGTGGCAACCCCAGACGTGAGCACAGGCTGGGAGAAGGACTCATTGAGAGCAGCCCTGCAGAGAGGGACTTGGGGGTTCTGGTGGACAAGAAGCTCGACGTGAGCCAGCAGTGCTGGTGTGGTGGGAGGTGTCCCTGCCCATGGCAGGGGGGTTGGAATGAGATGATCTGTAATGACCCTTCCAACCCAAGCTGTTCTATGATTCCATGGTTCTATGATTGTTCTGAAACACACCATGCTCATTATGTTACAGCTTATGAACGCAGTGCCCCCAGAATTTCCTTCAGCTTTTTCCCTCAGCGCAAATTATTATTTGCTGTAGGTCCATAACAGCAGCTGGATTTTGTCAGATAAGACTTTTAGAAATAGACTATATTTTTGTGGAAAAAAAAAAAAGAAAAGAAAACACTAGCACTCATACTCTAAGGTATTATATGAAAGGAAAAATAGCATGGGAAGCTTGGTTCAGATATACATTAAGAAAAGAAAAAAGGGAGGAAGAAGAAAAAGAAAAGGATCCTAAAACACAAAACAGGAGTCAGGTGAAGTTCCAAACTAGCTCACTGCATGAACATTTTACTTCTGAATTTCTTGACTAGATAAATGACTGTGTTCAAAGAACCAAGGCTTCTCTTCAGAGCAAGTAAACAGTGGGGAAAAAATGTGGGCAGTATATAAATATACAGCAAAGGAATTTGCAAGAAACAACATAGTATTTCCATGTTCACAGGAAGCTGAAAGAAGGCTTGCCCATGATGATAGGGTTCTGTGAAAGAACTGCTGGGAAACAGAAATCGCTTGTATTATCATCCCTCTGAAAAGCAGGAGACGTACTGATCTTTTCAACTCTATTCTATATGGAAGCATTCCCTGCCAAGGTAATCCCTCCTTCCAGGGGTGGTGCAAACCAAACACGGGTATGTCTCCTGTCTTTCCCAGCTTTAAATGTGAAGGATATCAGAGATTTCCCATTTGTTGTTCAGAGCAGAAACTCAGGAAGAAAGTTGGATGGAGTGACCCTAAGTCTCTGGTACACCACATAATAAAACATAGCTGGTGATCTTTTGGCTGAGCTTAGGCACAGGGAAATTTGACCCAACAAAGGTTAACCTTATCCCTACATGCCTGTGTAAGATGGTCAGTTTTTCACATTGATATTTAATACCTGCTACAATGAAAGAATTCCCATTTCAAGGCTACTTTATTACCTCTAAAAGAATTTAAAAGAATTTCTGAGAAAACTATATGCAGCCCTAACAGACTGGTTTATCCAGATACATGGCAGTGCTTTTTCTTAAACCATATTATATAAAAACACACCGCAGTTTAATAAAAAGCTTTGTAGCTAATGTGCCTTGTAAATGAATGCATCAATAATGGAAGTTTATAAATGCAGACTAGTGCGTTCATAAAAATCCCACTAAAACGCCCCCCTGCATCACAGCACCTTCCGGGCCTCCCACAGGGAGGGGGCTGCAGGCTCTTTATGCCCTTGGTCCCTCCTGTGGCACAACCTCTGCCCTCAGTGCCTGGGGCTTTTTGCAAGTGCCTGGTGTGGGGGTGGCAAGGAGACCCCCGTGCACCACCTGGGGGTTACCGACGTGGAGGTGAGGGTGGGGAAAGGGAGAAGAGCTGCGTGGGTTGCAGGAACACAGACCAAGGATTTTCCCTGAGCACCTTTGGCTGCTGTACTGGTGAGAAGGGTGAGGGATCCCTGCCCTGGAGACTGCCGGGGCTCTGTCTAGCCATATAAAAGCTGGGATGTCTTCTGCAGCAGGTAATTTACATGCTTTCCAGTTTCAAGAGCTAAAAGACATCTGCTGCTACCACAGAGATGCTTCATCCAGGAGATGCTGTTTGCCACAACAGTGGTAGGAATTATCAAATACAGTACAGTAAAAATACATTTCACAATAGATGTAGATGGTACAGTGTCTTCTAAATCACGGGCAATGTTTATCTCAGTTTGAAAGCAGAAGAAAGGCAAGTAAGACTTTTTTTTTTTTTTTTTTTTCTTTTTTTTTCTTTTTAATTTCTTTCTTTTCACTGTTTTCAGTAACACTTTTTTTTCCCCCCTTCAGTACCTGCAGCTCATCTTTTGGTATAGATACATACAAGGAGCTAGTTTATATTGGTTGAGAGGAAAGTGAGATCAGGACTGAGTTTTGAGACAGTTGGGACAGATTCAAGGTTATATTTGCAGAACATGAAAAATTCAGAGCCAGCCAGTCCATGGCTGACAATATTCTCCTGACACATTTCTGGATTGAAAGCAGAAAACTGAACTAGAAGCTTGCACAGCCAAGAGGCTCCTACTGAAGAAGACAGTCACGTAAACTCTTACGAACTCAAACTGCTCAGTTCCAGGCTACTGCCTCATTTGCCAAGAAATAGCTTAAGAAATGTAGCAGTTTTCAAAAATGTGAGATTAATTTCACTCTTTTTGTGAAAGCTATGTCGTCAGTGTATCGGATAGTATCAGTAAAACTCGATATGCAAAATCTAAAGATAAAAATTCCTTAGTGTGGCAGTGGAAATGGGAGTAACATCTGCGATATCTTAGTGTTGGCAAGTCATGTTTGAATTCAATGGGACCTGAACAAGAGCAGAGCAGAAACCACCTTACAGACTCTTTATCACTGACGGCAATATATAAGGTAATACACAGGCTTGGACTCGACTTTTGATTCAAACCACCATTAAATATGCCCAGCATCCATACAGATGTATTCATTAATGCAAAATATCCATGTTAATTTGTGTTCTCACATACGCTCTCAGTCCATTCCTCATTTAAGCAATGAGGCCTTGTATAAAACAACACAAACTCCCACTGCAAGGGGAGTAAAAGGATGTGCATCTCATTCATCAATTGCCTCGTTACTAAATAGGGTAAAGCAGAAGAAGATTCATTCATTAGAAAATTCACTGAACACACCAACTAACTCAACCACCTACTTTCATACAGAAATTGTGATAAGTTTCAGGAAAAAATCAACTGGGATAGATTTGAATAAGGATCTAAAGAGGAAAAGCTCTGTTTTTCTATTGCCAATTGTTTAAGCCAAGCAGTTCCACCAAGCAGTGTATTTCTTTCCAAGCAAAGAAACAAAATGCAGTATAAATTCATAAAAAGGGGTAGATGAAAAGAAGACTAGGAAGGCAGTTACCAACTAGGATGAATTTACTTTACCATTTAATCTAATTATCTGTTATTTTAGACATTTCATGAAGCCTGGAGAAAATTCATTGTTTGTTTCCACCACTGGCATTTTTTTCCTCTTCTCAGTCTCCTTAGAGGATAATTAGCTCACAGCTGCCTAAGTCAGGAACATATTTTCATTGCCCTTACAAACTGCCTATTACGAGCTCAGGCTGTTCAGAAGCTCTACAGGATTGTTTGTTACCAATATATGCATTTGTTCCCCACAAAGAATGAATGGGTGCAAGGATAGATAAACTCTGTTCCCACTGCAGAGCAGCACACTCAGTCAAGGGACAAATAAGTTTGAAAATAACAGCCAAAACATACGGAAAGCACCAAAGCACAAAATACCAGTCAGTCACTGAAGTCAAAGGCAAAACCCCAAAAGACTCACAAAGCCTCCTGTCCTGGTTTCAGTTAGTATAGAGTTATTTTTCCTCCTAGTAGCTGGTAGGGTGCTATGTTTTGGATTAGGATGAGAAGAGTGCTGATAACACGCTGATGTTTTAATTGCTGCAGAGCAGTGCTTACACCAAGCCAAGGACTTTTCAGCTCCTTGCTCTGTCCTGCCAGTGGGCAGGCTGGGGGTGCAGCAAGAGCTGGGAGGGGACACACCGAGGACAGCTGACCCAAACTGGCCAAAGGGGTATTCCATGCCATCTGACGGCATGCTGAACAATATATAGGGGTGGCTGGCTGGGGTGGGGGGCCGGCTGCTCGGGGTTGGGCTGGGCATCGGTCAGCGGGTGGTGAGCAATTGCATTGTGCATCAGTTGTTTTGTAAACGCTATTATTAGTACTATTATTATTATTATTATTATTATTATTATTTTCCTATCTTAATAAACTGTTTTTATCTCAACCCACAGGCTTTACTTTCCCATTTCTCTCCCCCATCCCAGAGAGGGAGGGGGGAGGGTGAGCGAATGGCTGTGTGGTGTTTAGCTGCCGGCCGGGTTAAACCACACCTCCCCACAATGTAATGTCATGAACTTCTCATGAAAGGAGCTATGTAAAATGTAACTTACAGCTCAGTCACATCTTTGGGAATTCCTTTGGGCATTATCCGCAGACCTTTGTTGCTGCAACGTACCACTGAGTCCACACAGGTACACTGGGAAGGACAAGGAGGAGAAAGCAAGCAGCTGCTTTCATCATTACCTGCAGAGGAGGAGAAATGGAGTATTCAGAAGGGAAATCAGCCTTCAGCCCAGACTGAAGCACTTTGAAGGCAACTTCTTACAAGGACCAGGGAGGGACATCCCTGAATCCTGGGTAACCATCACAGAATT
Organism: Oxyura jamaicensis; assembly: GCF_011077185.1. Classification (NCBI taxonomy): domain Eukaryota; kingdom Metazoa; phylum Chordata; class Aves; order Anseriformes; family Anatidae; genus Oxyura; species Oxyura jamaicensis. The sequence continues at coordinate 4,403,937 of NC_048905.1, forward strand.
TTAAAGTAGCTCTCAAAGCTTTCGGAGCAACTTTTAGGAGGAAATTCTTTACTACGAGGGTGGAACACTGGAATGGGCTGCCCAGAGAAGCTGTTGATGCCTGGCAGTGCTCACGGCCAGGCTGGATGGGGCTTTGGGCAACCTGATGTGTGGGAGGTGTCCATGCCCACGGCAGAGGGATGGAATTAGATGAGCTTTAAGGATCTTTCCAATCCCAACCACTCTAAGATTCACTATGTACAATCTGCTTTAGGAGTTTGTTTTTTTTTTTTTTAATTCAACTTTTAGATGTTAATTTTGTATTTTTTAATGTCAGCCTGGCATTTCATTTATCATTTGAATGAAAAAAGCTCATTGTTTTTGACAAGGATAACAAGGCAAACAACAAACTGAGCAGCATACTTCCAACTGCTGGCAATCCATCTGTGCACACACAAAAATATCTACTTTTTCCAAAAATGGATTCAAAGTTCCATAAACAGCAGATTAAATCTCATAATTGGAGAACAATAGAGTTTCTGCAGAACAAACTAACTCTTTGAAGTTAAGAACATTAAGGCATGGATTTTCCCCAAAACCAACAGGCTTTGCAAAACATAAGGCAAACGCACACTGCGGTATCACGATGTATATGAAAAGAAACAATTAGTGGCACATTATCCAGATGACAGCTAGAGGAACCACACAACTGTTTGTGAGTACAAGCAGCCTGAGTGGACCAGCACTAACACACAGGGCTGCAATCCAAGAGAACACAGCCAGCCATCATTATTTACCTTTTTTTTTTTTTTTTTGCAAGGACTAATTGAGACTGATCTGTTTCTTCCTTCTCTCTGTTGGATGGATGCATGAGCATTAAAGAATAAAACTGAAATACCTGCTACAAGATAACAAAATTACTTATAAATGTATGGGTAGGGAATTATTTGTATTCAAAGGGATGGAGAAACTTGACTAGCCTACAAAAAACAGGAAATATTTTTCCCATTTTCTTTCCAACTGAGTTTTACAGTTGGAAGCAAAATTTAAAGCCTTTCACAAGCCTGCAGAAAAGGTATGTTTCTGCAGCATATTCAGTTTTTCCCAGTTTTTTTTTTTTTTTTTTTTTTTTCCATCCTGCCACCACATACTTGTCATTCACCATGGCTGTCTGACTGACTCTATGATAGAGAAAGCTCTGAAGTATGCAATGTCATTTTTTTGACCAAGATTTTTTCTTTCCAAACCAGAAGTTATTCTTTAAAGACTAAACTAAGTTGCCATGACCTCAGAGCCCAAAACACGTTGCCTTGCTGCCACATAGCTTGACTAGGCCAGAGTTCATTTCTTCTCTGAATGGTAAACTCCTGTGACTCTTACAGCTTTTTTAGAGCTATGACTACCTGCAGCTCCAGCAGATCTGGGCTTGACAGGCAACCACAGCCTCCAAGTCAAGTTAGTAGTGCATTCATCAATCAGTTTATCTCCTTATTATTTTCTCTAAAATCTGCTTGATCAGAAGACAGAGAAAAGAACTATCTGAAAAATTAATTAAATTTAAGGATTTTCATTTATTTATTTATAACCTATATTGACCCAGCAAAGCCTTAAGCATCACTGAGTCATTTCAAGTAGCATCTAGTTTTTTTTTTTTATTATTATTATTATTATTTTATTTCCCTATATTCATCTCTTCTATTGGAAAAACTGAACAGTTCCCAAATATAAAAGACCTTCCAAGCAAAGACCATTCCCAGAGGCTTCAATGAGTTTTAACTAGCTGCAAGGATACAGAATTGGGAGAAAGAGCTAGGATTATACCAGTATTATACAAAGCAGAGCATCTGTCTTTCATAAAGTTATTCTTATATTTAGGTGCAGATGGTAGAATTGCAGAAAGTGGAAAATGAGAACAACAATAAATTCCTGATAGGGAACAATAATCTTCAGCTCTAAATGGCTGTCTTCCTTATCTCTAAAACTGAAATATTCACCGTGAATCATTGCTCGATAGGCAGGGAGGCTCTCACACAGATGTCAACGTTACCATAAATGACAAATTGAATTGCATTTTCTTACCATCACAGGTGAAATCCTGGGCATCCACATCTTGAATTGGAATATCCTTTAAGAAAAAGGGCTTCAAGCATCGGGGATTTCCACTGACGATTCTCTTCTTTCTCAACCATTTTCCCAGCCAGGCCAAATGGCAGTTACAATTAAAGGAGTTAGCCAGCAAATTACTGAAATGGAACAAGACATAATTGCATCAAATAAGAACATACAGAAATACTTAAATAACTGCAGAAAAAAGACAGGTTCCAAGTTGAAGCTCTTTCCTGCTATCTGTTTCTTTGAGATCCTGTTCTGTTCTACACATCGGGCATGTTCTACGCAGGTTTTACAGTAGGTCTAGGGTTGTAATTATAAAATGCATTTATGTACACTTATGTATGTATATAAACTAAAGTTCTTACTGCTGTAGTTACTATTTAGACATACTTGCATTGCTAACAGGGCTTTATTTACAGTGTATTTCAACCCAAGCGACAGCTGACACCCAGGTCTAAACTCACGTCACACACTGACACGCGTATGGGTGATCTTCAGTCTGATTACTTCAGGCAATAACATGGAAAAGCTTAGCACGGCTATCCATTAACAAAGACCTACGTGTACTACTTCGCACGTGTACAGCCACACTAGCTTAGCACATTGTTCCTGGCCACAGCACACCCATCTTTCCACCCGCCTGTGTTACAAATCTGTGCCAGGTGGGAGCTTCTGGCAACCTGGATTTGGGCTGCATACAAAAATACAGAAATAGCAAGGACAGCATTCTGCACGACAATACGTACATACACACATACATAAGGTATGCAGCACTGTCAGCTTGAGCCACTCCTTATCAAGCTTTCTTTCTAAGGTCAGTATTATCTGTAGTGAAAAGCATGTGCTTTACTGCCTTGTGAACTTTGTGAGGTCCGCATCAAATCTTGCCACAGCTCTCAGAATACATTCAAAATACTGCTGCAGCCCTGTGGTGCGTGGTGCCCAAAGCAACCACTTGACAGCCTTCTAAGAGGAAAGGATTCTTAGTGTAGCTTGTGTTAGCAACATTTTAAAAAAGAAAGCCTTATCCATTCTCTTGTCAAGCCACGAAAACATAAACGCTACAGCAATTTCTCAGTTGAACACCTGTAACATAGATATCTATATAAAATAAAGGTATTACCCACTTGTATTTTTTAATAGCTTGTGATTCTTTAAATGAAAGGAGCATAAGGTGATGTTTGTTTTAAGCAACAATCTTTCTAACCTATCTCAAATTAGAGCTGAGAATCTTGGAAAAATCTTTTTTACAGGAGTCCTGTACTGAAACTCCTACACATTATTTGTGCGTGAGAGTTTTATGAATAAATTTCAAATGAAAGCAAGAGGCCAATATTCCTGATAAAAAAAGGTTGACTATCTTTTGTACAAATACAGAAAGAATAATAGCCTCTAGGGTTGCTCCATTGAAGAAAATGAACTGTCAGAGCCCCACATATAGAAAACAGAGTATCCAGATGAACAGTGATGGAATTCCCACATCATATGTAAATATGTCCAAGGATCATTATTATGGTAGTACAGAAAAAAAGATGATAATGAAATTCCTCTAAAGCACAGTGTATCTTAAAAATGAAAAAGTTTCCTAAAGAAACACGTGCTTCAAATACAGGTGTAGTAGCTGAAGACCTTGGAAATCTTCACTTGCAACAAACCTAACCACGTAGTCAATATCACAAAGTTTTCAGCCAAGCAATTCCTTCAGAACTCGACAGTGCTGGAGATGAAAACATCTGGCACAGTTAAGGTGGGGCAGCAAGAAAACAAACCCAAAAGAATTTCTAAATAATAAAGGTTCTAGGTCAACACTACATAACCAACAATATGATTTACAGCTGCTCTCCATGTGGTAAAAAGGCTTACTTCAGTCACTGCACACTTTAATCACTGCACTAGCCAGGAGCTCTGGGTGTGAAATAACACGTGGATCTTGTAGAGATTATTGTATTGGTGTAGAGGGAGAAATGGGGAGGAGTAGAAAACTCAGTGTAATGCTCCATAATAAAAAATACTCAACCTGCTTTATGCTGACTAGGTTTCAGTGGCAAGACTAATTTGCAGAATGCTCCCATCAAAATTACTAAGTATGCCCATTCTACAGAGGTTGCTTTAACTTAATGTGCTGACAAAGGGTAACATATCAATAAAAAATATTAAACCCCTGGATTACATTTGGTTTATACTTTTCCTAAGAACTAAGTGAGAAGTTGTTACATTTAAATGCAATAGAAAAATAAATCTGTTGTTCTGAAACTTAAATAACTTTGGGAAAAAAAAAAAAAAGGGAAAAAAAAATTAATCTTGTCACAATTTACACTTGTCCTCTGACCACTTCAGTGGCACCTAAATTTAATTCATTTAATTCTTGGTCCAGCTGAAGAGAATCTACTTTCTATTTTAATTTCATATGAAGGTGACATGCCCACATATATACTCTTTCCATGGCAGTGCAGTGATGCAGCTTTTGAAAAAAATTTAAGATAGCAGGTCTCTAGAGTGCCATGTGGGACAAGAGATCCCCTACAAAAACCAGTTGCAAGTCTAGAACAGCCAGTAATTTTCAGAAGCTTTATTTTGGAAACTGCCTGTTCAAGTGGAGCTCTCAAATAACAAACAGAAATATTGGACAGGCAGATTGTTTTAAAAATTCATAATTAGTAATCAGAGTTCCCACATGTAAGATAGTGATTTAACCACTCAAACAGAAACAAAGCAATCAAGCTTTTAGCAAAGATGTCTTACTAACATTAAATTCGTAAGTGCTTCCTCAAGGACATAGACATGTTTTTAAAATCAAGGGTGAATAGAAGTCTTGAGGGATGAAATATTCATATCCTATTAGAAACATCTCTGTTAAAAATTGCAAAGTAGCTATGGAATATTAACTATTTAAATGAATTCTAGTGACCTGTTAGAAAAACATGCTGAAACGCATCTGGATATTGTTGAAATTAGGCTGAAAATACATCCTGGAATTCAGGGTAAGTTTATATGAGAATAGCTGCATGTTTTATTCATGGAAAACCAGTTCTGCTTACAAACCTGCCCAGTTGACTGTGTGAGGACTGAAAGACATCACTGAATACCATGTATGCAGAAGTACATTTCAAATTAGCATGCTAAATACTTATTTTGACTAGTAACACACAGTAAAAACTGCTATTTTTTCACCAATAACTTATAAAATAAATGTTCTTCGTCTATTGAAAACCATTAGTGCACTATTTTCAGAGCTGTCCATGTTTTGATAATATCAGTGAGGCTGACTCAATGAGCAATAACAAAAGGAGCAATATTTTTTTTTAAAGTGCTGTAAATATGCCAGGATAAAAAAGGAAAGAAATGTTAAATTTTATATTAATTTCTGGCTCACATTAATAGATGCAGAAATGAGTCATTGCAAACCCTGGTTAACTCACAAAGTGTGGGTTGAAAGGGAAAAGCAGGCATAGTATGCATCTTCAGCTGTGTTGTCATTTCATATAACAACCTACAATGGAGTGCTGCTAGGAAATTAACACATTTGCATTTTGCATTTATATGTGAAATATCACTATGGCTTGTCTAGGCCACAATGTCTGAAGAAGTCAAAAGCAAACCTCCTCCTGCCTTAACTGTCTGTGGATCAAACACGAAGTGAAAATGTGTCAAAGAACATATTTTTTCTTCAAGAAACAGGTAGGAACCTGCCATGAGATGTGGTTTTAAGTCCGTGCCAAAGCAGTGCAGTCTTACTAGCAGCAGCTTTAACTGCTGATCCTCTAAGTTGTAATATTCTTTATCTGCAGCTGAAAAAAAAAGAAGAAAATCGGGCATCTTCTAACAAAATATGACAAAAATGTTTCCATTCAAACAGGGCAGGGGCTTTATAGACTGATTCAGAGAGTGTGACTCTCTTTTAAGGGGTGCACACAGGGAAGTACAGAAGCAACTGTGCAAGAAGCAGGTAGGCATTCCTTGCAGCACAGTGAGAACAAGATTTCAGCAAGTACCACTTGATTTGACCTGTGACTTGAAAATGGTCAATAGAAATAATCTGGTTGTGTTTGTTTCTTGTTCATCAGTTTCATGGGGCTTTGGGGGTTACAGAAAATAATGGAAGAAAAGTCCAGGTTCAAAACCTGAAATGCAATAGCTACAATAGTTTGTTTTGGTTGGACAATTAAAGTGTATTTTCAGGGCAGCATGAAGGGAATTAGACAACTTACACTAACAGCAACATCAGGGTTCATATTCACAGCTGGAAACAAGGAGCAGACTTTCTCTCCATATTTATCAGTCTGTATTTTATTAAAATGGACACCTCACAAAAGGTATCCAAAAATACTTGAAAAGCAAAGGAACTACTTCAAAGAAGTACACAGAAATATACGAGAATTGCCAGAAAAGCTTAGATTGGAATTTTTAAATTCATGTTCAGTAGGACTGGAGTGTTTTGTTCTCTAAGCATTAGCTACTAGATTTCTTCTGATATTTAACTAATTTAACTGAAATCCAAGAATGCTGTCCTTACAAAACTAGACTCTAGTGGAATTAATGCAATTCTGAATCTGAAGAGGTTGTTTTCCTTGAACTCCTCCTGTGTACTGCACTAGGCTATAACATAGCAAAACACGTGGTGATCCTGCCTGAGGATGGCAACATCTGAGCTTTTTCAGCCACTCTAGCTGAAGCAGTTCAAATGTTTTTCTGAATCATACCCTGATTCTTTCAAAGACAACCTGTGATTTCAGTAGGATAGGGTTTTCTTTCTCTAAATGAGGTTTTCCAAATATGAATAAGTAAGCATTTTGATTTTGAAACTCAAATGCTGTCTCCTCAAAAAGAAAGCATGGAATAAAGGCATCATGATGTGTTCATATTGTAAGAAGATAACTTACATTGTAGACAAAGAGACTAATGTGCTGAAGGCTCCAGGGGTGATAGTGCTGATATGATTGTCATACAGAGAAAGAAGTCTCACTGAGCTCAGTCCAGCAAAGGTGTCATTGTTTATACAGCTGATAGAGTTGCTCCTCAGCATCCTGTGAAGATTAAAACAAGGAATTAGGAAATATTGGGAGGGGATATAATTTCAGGTCAGGAGGCCCTGTTTCTGGGGCATCAACAGATGGTTTGGCAACTACTCTGCTCTATTTTTATTGATTGCTGAAGTACAACACAGCTAAAAGAGGGATAAACTTGTATGAACATTGTCTTGTGAATTTAAAATGTGTTTCTTCCACACAGCATTAGAGGCTGATGGAAACTCCACATCTGAAATTAGTATGCAATCAAAATTACAAGTAGTGGCAAACTTGAAATAAACACTCAAGTCTCTCCATTTAATAAGTATCTGAAATACATACTGACTTGCTCTCAGAGACCAACTGAGAAAGACTGTCAGAGGTTATGTGACAATAATACTAACTGCATTATTTCTGCTTCTATCATGAATGTTTTTGTAATCCACATTGCAGAAGTATGGAAGGAAACAGTGCCCTTAGCAGAAATCAAGGAGTAGCTTAGGAAGGATTTCCAGACCTAAAGCAAGCTCTGAAATCTCATTATAATAATTAATTGACAAGACAGGAAGCAGTAACCATTCTATAAATTGTTCTTTGCTCAGTGTTTGTAGTAGATGAATCAATCCTGTGTTTGGAAGATACATCTCTCTGAGTTGTTATGGTAACAATGAACTCAATGATACAGCCTAATTAATTTGAAAGACTGCAGTGTTTTGTATCTCTGCACAGCAAAAAGAGGCTTATGAGTATGCTACAATTCATGCCAATCAACATCTGGATCTGTAAACATAACCACACAGTTGTAATATTTCTACTTAGGTGAAAAATTGTTCCATAATTAAAGCATACGACCAGAAATCCAGGCAATATATGCAGCTCATGCTGCTGTTCCAGTGAATTGATCCTCTCAGTTAAGGAGCGTTCATTCTTTGGTACCAAATTCATGCAGTGAACAAGGACAATTAAGACTCCCTTAGAAGTCTGGATTTAAAACTATTTGTATCCACCAGTTGGGCATTTACATACTTAAAAAACACCAAAGAGAGATTAACTGTGCAATCACAAACACTCAGCCTGGACATTACGCTGCTTTAGCGTTACTGGTCTCTACACAGAGTTATCACTGCAGCCACTACAGCTGCAATGGTTTTGGTGTTTTGGTGTGAAACTATGTCAGAAAAGAGTCAGGAGGCAGAGAGGCACATGCCTTACATGTGGAGTACAAAGCTGACTGGAAGCCAGGTCAAGACTGTAAACTCTAAAAGGTAAGAATAAATAAAAGAAATAATGCCTTCAGCGGCTCAGGTCACTCTTGGAAATTCATATACAGAAGCATTTTCTCAATTCTGTACGTATCAGGCAGTTGTTCTGCAAGGTGGGGTGACTGAAATGGGATGTCAATACATCAATTCCATGGTGATTTACTGCCTTTTCGAAAACAAAGTCTTTTAAGAATGACTGTCCAGCGTGACCTCTTCATAAAAGGCCACAGTTTTGGTGCTCAGAGTCAATTAATGCATATATATATGTCCTTCAAGCCAAAACCTTTGGTTTTATACCTCAGCATACTATGCACTGTGTGCCCTTCCTGAAGGAAAACTTATACTTACAGAACATCATTTCATGCTGTGTATATTTAGACTGCTTTATCAGCTAGGGAGAAATTTAGGTCAGGTCAGCAGGATAGCTTGAATGTTAAGTATCTTTTTATTAAAAAAATGCTGAATACTGCTTAGGAGCACTGCCACAGGCTGCTTTACATTATGAAAATTAATTTAGTATCTATGGATGGTATTTTAAATTCCCTTAGTAAAATGCATACATTAAAGAACAGATGGCTGTAACCACAGAAAAATAATGCTAAGGAACAGCAAGAGAAAAGTTCCCTATTTGTCATTACAGGGCAAAGGCCTCCAAGTGAAGCCTGGATTATTATTATTACTTTTTTTGTACTTGAGTAAGGGCTGAAAGGATTGTGTGATGATTTTGTGCAACATAAGAAGCATTTGCTGCTAATGAATAAATTGGAGATTTTAAATTCCATTTTGATTCCTATAGCCTATTTACTGACAGCAGCTGCCTAGTCAAGTGCTATCTTTCTACAGCAGGGAGACTGTGCAAAAGTGGAAATTCTTCATGTACAAATCATACACATCATCTGGCATGAGTCTCTGCTGTCATCAGAAACCTGACTGTTTTTCAGGATGGGGAAAAGGAATAGATTAGATTCCATCTTGAAATCCTCTCTGTGATCCTTCTTTCAATTCATTTTTTAACTTGAAAATAAATTAGTGCTACTTGTGAGCTTATGTACAAGTGTTAGTTCCAAGAAGTAAATCACAAAGTTGTTCTAAGAGCACAAGTAATACCAAACCAATTTCTTAAGCATTTATGTTCTGTGTCTCATACATGCTCTCCCCAACCACAACCACATTAATACTATATCCACAGGTAATTTCTATGGCAATCAAGGCTGTAGCTAGCCCAAAGTCATGCATGTGCTTATGGGCCGATGCACCTGGTACAGAGTGAATGGCCAGCTACCTTCTGCCAGCAGGACTACAACATTACAGTTATGCCTGCCTTAAAGTTGCTTAGCTACATCTGTATCTGGTGGTAGCAATAACTTGAGCCTTCTTTTGGTAGCTGATTTCATATGGTTTGTAGGATATTAAAATCTTTTATTTTCCTATCCTCCTCTGAGGTTTGGTTTGAGCAGACCAACATTCCAATTTAGGTAGAGGGCAGGAATGGACTAATAGGTAGCAAATATGTTCCTAAACACCTTGCTTCCATAGGAAATAATAGAAGTATGCCCCAAAATGCCCAAATTTGACCCATGACAGGTTCACCATCAAGTTGCTCCTGAAACTTTTGAAAATCGGCTTTCTTCCACAGAAGTAGAAGATCAATCTCACATCCTACCCAAGACTAGAAATTTACTGAAGGTTTCATAACACTGAAACAAGGCACTGCTTTCAAATTTGCTGTCTAGTAACAGATTTTAACAAGTGCTGCTGGACTTGAGCACTACCACTCCAGTTACAGAGGAACAGAGAAAAACAGATCCTTGCACTTACAATGTCTTCAGCCCTGTGAGGCCTCTAAACATTCGTCCGTGTACTGATTCCAGTTGATTCTCTGTCAGAATCAGTTCCTGCACTCCTGAAGCTCCATCAAACGTGCCTTCTCGAATCTCCTTGATCTTATTATTGCTCAGATTTCTGGAAGGAGACAATCAGAAACAGCAAGAAAAGTGTTAGTGTTTTATTCAAAACATACATCATCACACCGGAAAGACGATGGAAGGATGGACAGAAGGGAGGTAGGTTATATGCATCTTAGTGGTTATCTAGGAAAACATGCAGTCAGCAAGGAGAGAATACAGAAGTTCAGAAGTATACCTAATCTTCTTACAAACAGCTCTCCTTCACTCTGCTCACAAAAAACACAGAACAGATAATCAAGAGTATTTAAATCCACAGATTTACCAGCCCTCATACCTCATCTCGTTGTTGCTTGTAAGGGTCTCAGACCTACAATAAATGGTTTTCTAACATCTGATTTATGTTCTTGAACTTATGGAGACTGCTGAGACTGGGTGCTCTGCAATTAAATCAGCTACCATTAAAACAGCTACCACCACATGTTGAAATATGGAGCCCATTCATTTAGTGTAACAGGACCTTTACTCTTTTTAAAACCGATGCTTCTGTAAGATAAATAACTGCGTGACTGCATGTATCTGATAAAAAAAAAATGTATATGTACAATCATGAACTCCCAGGCATTTAAATTTAACACCATCATTCAAAATGCAACACCTATCACTTAATTCTCAGCTCACATCCACTGCAATATACAACATTATTTTCCAAATATTTACTCTGCCTATACAGTCTCAAGATGTTTGCTTATAGATCAATATTGGAGAACTTCAATCTAGAAAGTTAAATGAAGTTCTGATGAAATGCAAAGTGAATCTTTTGAATATTTCATATTTGTGAAAAACCCAGTGAATAGAAAACTTCTGAATGATAAAATGACCTTAGAGATGCATAAAAATAAATGGTTTTTAATTATTTAAAACACTTATATAAAAGGCCTTAAGTACTGTAAGACCTTGGGCCTCAGTCCTCCAAGCATGTCCTTATGAAGCCCTGTGGAGATTACAGTATGTAATCCAATTTGTGTAGGCCTTTGACAGGAAAAACTATTTATTGTTTTACTGTCTACAATAAAAAAGAGAGAGTAAAAGTTATTCTCTTGTTCCCAAAAAGATGCCAAATTCCAGCACTATTACTCATACTGAATAGCATCTCATTCCAGAAATGATCCCACTACACACACAGCATGAGTAATAGTTTCAAAACCCAATTCCAGGTGATATAAAACAAATGACAAAGTATCAGATTAGCACCTGGGCTACAGTGCTCATAAGAACAGGCAATCTTGTTGGGATAAAAGTTGACAGAAGACATGGCAACAGGACAGCCTGGCCTCAGACACAAATAATGTGGGTCTTGCTCTTTGCAGCAGTCATCACTTAATAAAAAAATGTTGAGTCTTGGAGATATGCTTCATGTGGGATATGAGTATGCTGGTTTATGTCTGCTGAACAACTGTCAGACATTGGGTCCTACAGCATGTGGTCCATCACCTCTTGTGCTTTCTGAGATCAGAAAGAATAGCAGTATGCCAGCAATCAGCCAAAAATGATATAAAAGTATATAGAAATACTCACAGATTTTGCTTTCCAGGGGTTTTGCACTTTGTCTAACACTCACATGAAGAGTTTATGTGAGTTAAAGCAAGTCAAGGATGGATGTGCTGACATATGCATTTAATTTGGGTGCTCAGCTATTTCTCTAATGGAAATGTTTATACCTCAGCATCTCTTTTGAATGCTAGCGTAATTGCTCCCAATAATCCCTTTCCTGGTAAAGATGACCCCATGATGCTTATTTGCACAAAAAAAAAAAAAAAAGAATAAATAAGCAAATGTTTGTGGTGGGAAGGGAGGGTGAGTTACTATAATACAAAGACTTTGACTTTCAATTCACAGATTGCAGACTGACCTATACTTGTTAAAAAGTTTTATAAGTTTTTACCATCTAAAAGATATTGAGTCACATTTACTAAAAATGGGTGCAATTTTAATGGATGACTGGATACTCCAGGCAAAAAAGCAAATATTGGAGAGGAAGGCTGGCCATAATTTGCCAAGGAACTGGCACCTTTAAGCAATCCAAACCATCTGACTTTTCTTTTCTGCCAAAGAACTTCTGTAAATAGGCAACTTCACTCATTTGAGTTAACAATGCCCAATTGTTTCAACAACTAAAAATTATCCAAAAATATACTAACAGTTGCAGAAAAAGCCAATCATATGTACCTTTCCCATGCAAGAGACTTGAAAATCCAAGATTAAATGCTGTGACAAAATCAAAGTTGCAAGGCAGCGAAAAGACGAGCTTTATAATAACAAAAAGGTAAGGAAAATACCGTCCTGCAATCCCACTTGGAGTACTGTCAAAGCAGATGTTCTGCCAATCCAGATTTCTTATTTTGTCTTCCTAAATTAAGGTTCTCCTTATCAGAATGCAACAAAAAAAAATTGGTAGATGACAGCACTTATTCACTCAGAAGATGTATCATCCTGAATGTCTGACCTTCTGGAATAACAGACATGAGAAATGACATACTTTTCAGTCTAGAATTACCAGAAAAATAGTCAAGTGTTGATACAAACCTTAAAAAATAAAAGCGGTAAAACTTTGCCTGCTTTCCAACTCAGAGAGCGTTAGTCTGTCCTTCCCAGCATGAAAATAATCTTTCATATATGATGACCATAGCACTTCACAAGAAGCATTTTTTTTCTTTCTATCAGAAAATTTCTGATAGAGCTTACAGCAAACTCCCATTACAGAAATGCCTCATCCTCTCACAGTGTTAAGTTTCTATCAGGAAGCGTTCTTGAAATACTGGCAGACAGTGGAAAAGAAAATGAACCTTGAGTATTTACCAAGAGACCTATGGCTCTGGTGCGACCCAGATGGGAACCTATAGTCAACCTGGTCACTCAAGAGGGCTATTGTTTCCAGAAGGACCCTGATCTACCACGGTGATAAATTTTAATCCTATTTCCAGACTTGTATTTTGGGTAAGAGGTCAAAAGACATTTTCAGAAAGCCTGGGTTTACTTTATGTGTAGCTGTGAATAGGAAATGAACAGATTTAGGAAGCTCTCAAGGTGAGATTGTTCACACAGCTCACTTTTCAGTCAGATTTTATTTACCTTATGGCTAAAGTTTATGATAATATTATTTCTGTTGATCTTCAACACAGAACAAGCTGGATTCTATTCAGTCTTAACAGAACCATTCATCCTGCTGTACCTGCTGGGTCAGTTTCAACATTTCATCGTGGTATTCATCGCTGAATTACCAGCACACGCTGCTGAACTACCACGAGCACAACCACCAGAGTGCAGTCCAACTGCAAAGACTCTGTTTGGTCTCAACTTGCATTTTATTGTTTTAACATGCAAACAGCCTGTTCCGAGTGGGGTTTTCCCGAGAATATTTCAGGCTGTTGGTGGTGTGTGTGGAGTCTTTAAGTATATTTTGGGAGGAAAACCCCAGAGCAATTGCATTCTTGTGGAGGAAGGATGCTTGCTGAGAATATTTACAGCTCTTACCAACAGTCTGGCTGTCTTTTACAGAGTGAGTTGTTCTCAGGAGCAGCATGGCACTGAAAGTCTTAAATACTACAGACAGACACAGAAATATACTCAGTGACATTCATACATGGCATGCAGCAGAGCAGATTGATGGTATCACTGAAAAAAAGGAGGCATGTGATAAGCCCAAATGCCACATATCACAACACTCTCCACAATTTCATTTCCAAAAAATAAAGTCTGTTTCTGTATAAAAAGTGACAGATGACTGTGACCTCAATTGCTATGGTAAAATTTATGCTTAGGGGAAAGAACAGCAGGTAAGAGCTGTTTCTAAAGCCAGAAACTACTTTGACCTCTCCAAGAAACTTAAGTTTATGTTTATTAAACTGACTTCTCATCTGCAAACTTTATCATGATTCAGTTTTATTTTGCACGTAAAGTGTATTAAATCCTGGGCTGACATGTCATACCGTAAGATTTAATGTAAGAGAAATACCTACAGACAAATTAAGCCTCCAAAGTTAATTATATACTAAAGGTGGGGTTGGCAGTACTAGCTATTGCCAAGACACTCCGACATTTCCTGTTATAAGACTGTATTTTATATTCACTTTGTAACTTTGGCAAGAAATACCAGAGTGAACTGTCAGATGGCCCTTCCAGGTTTTGAGGTAAGTATTTTTTTATTGTTCTTTAACAGAATAAAAGAGGTCAGTGCCCTTCCTCCGCAGCAGTGCACGAAATATGGCAGTTAACTTTTTTTTATTTTGAATGTGAGCTTGGTGCGAATTCTTCCTCTGAAGAAACAGCTTCTGGGCCCCCAGCTGGGACAGCTGGTCCCACTGGTTTCCAGGGAGAGGGCTGGAGCTGATACCAAGGAGCTGCAGCCTCTCCCTGCAGGTCAGTATCCCATCTCTGCAACTGAGTGCATCTCCTTGCTCCCACTGAGTTGGGTACTGAGAGGGGATTTGATGCTTGAACCTGTCTCCCATGGCCAGAAGACACCTCCACACTCCTGCTGTCATGGGAGTCCTCAAGCTCTGGAGTTTTTCTTTCACTGATTAACAGCTTGAGGTGGTCCCAGTGCAAAACACTAGCAATGCAGTTCTTGGAGCTGGAAGCCAGTGCAACGTGACTTTTCCTTTCAAGTCATGCCTTTAAACTTGCAAAAGCAAGGGAGGTGCTATGGTAAGAAGTCACTGACAGCAAAAGAGAGTTCAGGCATTCAGCAAAAGCCACTGAAGAACCCAGTAAATTACATCTGGGTGGAGTTGGATCTACTTACAGTAATCTGCATCAGCCTTTTTATTGCACTGTAAAAAGCATTAAACATAAGTTCAAATTTTGGCTATGAAAATTGTACTATGTGTACAGGGTTTTGCAGCTAATTATTAAAGATTTTTTTTTTTTAAAGGCATATGCAGACATGTTAACCTTTGAAAAAACAACACAGTTATCTTAACAATTTAAATCCTAGAAAAATGGGGCATAACTTAGCATTATGGCTCTCTGACCTTTAAATTTCTATATCAAGAATTCAATTCTGTTTTGCATTAACATGTATTAAATCCTGGGCTGATACAACATACAATAAGATTCAGCTTAGGAGGAATATTTACTGACAAATCCTAAAACAACACAAAACAAAACAATGAACTGTCAAATATCCTTTTCAGGATTAGAGATAGATGATTTCAGTTTCCTTTCTCTAAAAAAAAAAAAAAAGAAAAAGAAAAAGAAAAAAAAAAAGAAGGAACTTCACCTCTGCCAGCAAATAAAGCTAGCCAAAATACTGAAATGCTGTCTTTTCATGAAAAGATCCTCATGCTCCACTAAAATCTGATTTCAAATTTGTGAATTTGTGAATACAACGTAGTTGCCTTATTCAAATGATTCATCTTCCCTGTGGAAATCTTTCAGGAATTAGCTGAACTCTATGTCTTGAACAAAGAGATTTAAGACTTCTGCTACAATCCAAGGAGAGTACAAGACACAATTTAAAGAAAATTAAAGACCATTACCACACATAATCACTGGAGCAACCCTAATATGCCAACACCAAATCTGTGTGTACACCACTTTGGAATCTTACTGAAAAAAAACAAGAGATTGTGATATGCAACTGGACACATATAGACATGCACTACTGACAGAGCTTAAGTGACAAAAGAACAACCATGAACATATACCTAGAATGTAAATATAATTTGAATCCTCCTTAAGGTCTAATTTGCAGTCAACCTCAAAGTGTGCATGTTATAAACCAAAGCTACACATCAGCATAATATAAACTGAGGAGGCAACAGAAAGGAAGCAAGGGCTAATTCCTCGGTCTCTGGAATCACACTGGAGCTCTCCTAGCCAGAGCAGAACTGATAGAGAAGCTTCTCTGAAAATTTCTATGACACACTTCTGTCACTGAGTCATAAATTGAGGTAAAGAAAAACCAGAGGGCAATCATTCAAATGTCCCTTTAAAAATCTATCCTCTCAACTTAGGCTAACCATGAAAAGGTGAAAAGGCTAGTAAGTTGGCTATCTCACCACTTTTCATTTCAGAAAAAAAAAAAAAAAGAATTGCAGAGATGAATTAAAAAAAAAAAAAAAAAGTAAAATAAAAGGTGTTATATTGATACCTGCTGACCAAAGGTGATTTTGGCCAATGGCTTGCCAGTGCAAAGCTTTGAACTCTTTACTTAAGCCTAGAAAGCAATACAATTTCTAGGCACATTACTCTACCTGCTGTTCTCCTTTAACACTTGAACAGACAAGGAATACGATGAGACCAAGTCAATACTGCCAAATTAAATAACAGTAAAAGTTCTTGTTCATTATACACAATGAAAAACGGGTATTTGATCAATACTCTTCTTCCTTAAATTAATAGCAGCAATAAGCTGTAAGGCTTAATGAAGAGTTTTTCCAACCTGCCACACACACAGAGCCGGTGCTTTAGTACCATTAACAGCTGCAATCCTATCCACCGATATTGCCCTTTACGGTCCCTACATCCTTCTTACCTGATGGAAAGAGGACTATGAATTAGCCGAAGGATAATTAGTAAAGGCCAAACAATAACACAGAAGGAAAGAGATGTATGTTCTTCCTGGCTACCCAGTCCCTTCACTAAATGTAATTAGGAGAATTAGAAAAAAAAAAAAAAAAAGACTAATCTGGCTTATTAAGAATCAAGCTACTGAGTAAGGCTATGGTTGATATGTTGCTTCTTTGATGGAGCAATATCCTTTTCAGAAAATCTGTGTATTCAAATTGAGATGTTTCTTCACAACATCCGGTAGAAGAAATCAGCTCAACTCTAAAGAGTATCTTAAACAGGCTCTGCTTAGGGGCTGTCACTAAAAAATGCATGAGACAGACTTTTTATGAAGTGTGGGGCATAACTACTGCTCTCTGCCGTCCATCTGAACTGCACCTGTACCCCTTTGTTCACATTGCCTGTCAAGAACAGACCAGAAAGATGTTTTGTTTCACAGGAAACAAATTCTTAAAAAAACCCTCTTGAAGCCAATTCATGTTGCTGTTACGCATAATGACACAGCCCTGTTAAGGCATCCCTCCACCTGAGCGACTGATGGGAACATGAAGGACAGCACTATAACTGACCTACTGTAAGTTTTAAATAAAAGGAAAGAAATTACTCCAGCTATTCCATCTTATCAACTTTCAAAACAAATCCTGAAGGTCTGATGAGGACAGATTCTGTCCTACTGATGTGTACTTTTACATATTGTTCATTTTTTCCCCCATTTCCTGTCTGCTTATATAGAAAACAGAATAGTTCAACAATATCAACAAGTGAGTTTCTAAGTGCTCTTTAGCTATAACTTAAGAGATCATTCATAAAATACTAGGCTAATGCTTATGATTGATTCCCCAAGTCTGGTGGCCTGTACTTGCACAAGCATACCCCACACTCTCAAATCTGCAGTGCTGCATCTGACATTCTTGAAGAAATAATACTGATGTAAGAATCACACTACAGTTGCCTCCAAAGCCCCTACAACCTTACACAGCTTCAGATGGCTAGGAATCTCCAGGTGGCTGAAACCACATGAAATAAATGCCGAACAGAAAGTCAATTGCTTGGTTTCCACAATTACCTTGAATCTAACAACAAAATCTTACTAAAAGTAAACAAATAAGATATTAGCAATGGCATCATAGAGTTAAAACTTTGAAAAGCATCAGGAAGATCCATTTAGAAGATCAAAAGTTATCTAATATATTTTTCTCTTTGCAAAACGCACACTATTCTTATTAAATGTATATCCTGAATAGTGCCGATACTCGGATTGCTGCCAGAATTATACAGATCTCTTTGAATCACTGATCTCTAAATAGCTACTTGATTCTCTTTTCTAAAACCATAGTGATCAAAAGAAACTGTCATCACCTATTTCTTGTAATACTACTTCCCTTTGACTGTTTGACAAAATCACACTATTTGGAATTCACACTTGAAACATAATGGTTGCCTCAGTTGTCGTGTAAGATAACACATTCAAAAGAAAAAAAGAAAAGCTAAGATTGGTGGCCATCTCTAACAATAGGCATATATCTAAATGAATTCTGGAATGGAATTCCCTTCAGTTTCTACAAGCCAAAGACTTTAAGAAATAGAGTGTAAAGAATACTGAGAGGTCAGCCTAGGGGTCTTCACCTGTCACTGTGCTTTAACTGGGCCTGTCCATCCAACACTTAAGTGATTCAGTTTCCTTAAATTAACATTACAAATAATGAATTCTGCTACTGCAGTACTGAACTATAAAAACTTTATCCCTTACTGAACTATAAAAACTTTATCCCTTCTTCCTTCCTTACAATCAAAGCATGTATTCTAACAAGCAAATAACTTGAACTTACATTTTTCTGAGGTTGGGTAATTTCTTGAAGAGTCCGATAGCTTCCAGAACAGAAATATCATTGTCATTCAAACGCCTGAGAGAAACAAACAAAAAGACATTTAATGCTTCAAAGATCTCTATAGATATATCTCTGTGACATACAGGACTGCCACACAGAGAGAATTATGACCTTTGTTAAACAAGATACTATCTGCTATGTGTCTCAGACTCCTAGAGTGAAAAGTTATAAAAGCTTAGGATGCCTTAAGAGGATAATGCCAAAGGACAATGTCAGAATGTCTTCTTTCAGTGCGAAGGAAAAGAGATTATTAACTATAACCATCACAAAGCCTTGTTTTTGCTTGACTAAATATCCCTCTTGCGTACAGGAGTCATGCTGCTGGAGATCTGACCCACATCAATTGAAGGGATTTGATTTCAAGTTCTTCCTCATCAAAATCTATTGGTCTTCGCAAATAATGCAAAAGCTACCATCTTGGCATGCTTCGGATGCAAATTCTCACTCTGATTACATGTAGCTCAAATTTTCTACATAGATAACTTGCTGGGTTTCTAGATCTCTCTCTCCTGTATTCTTCTGTCTTAACTTCAGAACAACAATTACTGCGGTTCACATAGTGTCTTAAGTACAATGAAGAACATACTACCAAAAAAACAGAATTGTGTTTGAAGCGACTGCTAACAAAACAAGGGAAACAGATTCTTAAGTTACTAAGTCATAAATATTTTTATATACCCCTTAGCTTTATATTATATCCTTAGCTGTATATTACGTTTATAGTTCCTAAGAATCTCTAAAAGCACATATATTTCATAAAATTGCATACAGCTTAACAATATATTGGTTTTAGACAGAGCCATTTCACCCAGGTAACAAGCACAGCTGAGATGGAATGAATTCCTGATCAGAGATTTAACTCAAAAGAGTTAATTCACTTTTTAAATAAAAATGTCCAGATGCAAAGGCAAAGGCCTCAAAGGTCAAAGGAAGAGGAACCATACAAATAATTCCTGCTTGAGCCATGTGACAGGCCAGCATTGCAAGGAGACACACACAGGCAGTTGATGCACAGGCCATGTCTCCTTTCTCATACCCGCACTTGGCATGAGAGCTGAGAAAGTAAGAGAGTTGTGGTGCTCCTTTGAAATAAAATCAACTCAACCTGTGTTTCCCATGGGGCTCAAAAATTCAAGGTGCCTTGAACTGCTGAGTATCCTACACAACCTTTAAAAACGAGGAAAACCAACATGCTCTTCTGAGCACATCTTGGAGAGGCAGCACTTACAGATCAGTAGTGTATTCAGGAAGGTGGCTGGGTAATCGGGTGAGTTTTTGGTTTGAGCAGTCTACAACTGTTCCCTCGCAGCGACACTTCTCAGGACAGACAAGATCCATGAAACACTTCCCAGTGAATTTACTTCTGTAATCCTCGGACCCTGCAATAAAGAGAAAATATATTCCAGCAAACAGCTCCTGATAACTGCAGCAATCAGAGATTTTATGGAATCAGTTTTCAACACTGCCTCCTGTCAGCTACCAGCTCCTGCACACAATTTCAATACTTGCTAAAGCTTTTTTTTTTTTTTTTTTTTTTTTTTTTTTTTCTCTCTCCCAGTAGTTTTTTAAATGATTCCCAAGAGCGGCCTCTGTTTTGTCAATTTTCCCTTGCTAGGTTAATTCCTTATCTTATTCCTGTTAAGGCATCTTTTTTTTTTAAGCATGTCTTAATTAGCTGCCGGGGTCTACTTCAAAGAAGCTCCAGCAAAGTCACTTTTTCATGCTTTGCACTTATACCAACAAGTAGGAATAAGAATCTCATGAAAGCAGGCGTTATCTTGATGCATTGAAATGATATATTTTAGAAAAAAAAAATCATTAAAAAGCAAATTTTTCAGACCTCAGCTATTAGAGCTATTTTTGAGAGTAACTGTGTATAAGAGAACCTTGCCAATTTTCCAACAATTAGATACCTTTATTAACTATGTTAAACAAACAGCGGAGGAAAGTAATAGCAGTTTAAATCATTTTCATTTTAATTAAGGAACGGGTAGACCGTACTTAGTGAGAAGCACTCCCTCATGTACCATTATACCATGAATGCCAGACCTCTTTGACTAGGTTTTTGACCCATTCTAATGAAATGCTTTTCCAATTAGGCTCAGTGAACTAATCTGTCCTTTTCTGGTTTGGTTTTTCTCTTTTAATAACAGCAGGTTTGAAACTTGATCTCTGTGTTTCAAGGAACCAGGAGCATTAATAAATGTGTATGTAATCAGAGTGTTGCCAAGACAGGCCCTGCCATGCATTACCTGCCCACTCACTTCATATTTCACAATGGAAACACCAGAATTGTCTCAGGAACTTTGTGCTATGTCCAGTGATCATAACTACCAAAAAGTATTTTTAATTTTTCCAGAGTCTTAAAAATCAGTTTCAGGGCTTTCTCAGGAATGATCTGAGCAAGTTCAGATTTTTAAAGGAACCTGAAAACATCAACAAGAACTTAAACTGGAGCTGAAATTTCGTTTTAGAGACTTGACGACATTCTTCACCTGCTTCCCTCTTCTAGACTGATAAATACACAACTGCTCATTTTATGGCTGCATACTATTTTTTTTAAAATCACTATTATTTTAATTTATGTTGCACATTACCTCCACAGGGTGATGCAGTGAAAGCAAGCAATTCTGCAGGCAATCTAAAATTTTGATTCCACAGACATGCTTGGCTTTAGTTTTGTAATTCCAAACTAGATTATGAGAAACATTACATACAGCTTTGTACACAGAAACTCTGCACACAGCAGCACTGCTTCTGCGCTGCTAAATAATTTGCAATTTATCATGGTTTTTGTAAATTACAGATCTAAAGTGAAACTTGACTACTGTTTTTTTAGCTTGATGGCACAGCACTTAAATATTAGGACCACTGGGCATTTAAAAGTATTTCAAAACTACTAAGCCTTCTTCATACCAGCATCATTTAAACTCTATCTTTTTGGGGAAAAACAAAAACAAAAACCAAGCATCTGATTTCTGGTCCTAAAAATTCCAGGCTTGGCAGCCAGGATAAAATGTGAAGTGATGAACATATCATGCTTTGATTACAAGAACATACTGCTATTTTTCCTTAAGTCCATGAAACAGTTGTTTTGGTTGTTCATGATTCCCAGAAATAATGCCAAAGTAAACAGCTATCAGGATGAGAATTTATTACAGTATTTAATACAATTACAGTACAACTTGAAGAATAAAAGCAAAATTTTTCCGTGAAGTGTCTTAGAAATCCTCAAATTAACCCTTGAACAAGTAATCCAATTTTCATTGTAAAAACATTATTTGAAAGAATAAGCACAAACATCATGAAGTTTCACAGGGTAAGATTTTATTAAGTATAATTTTTTGTCAACTTATGGATACAAGATTCATTTTCCTACAGAAAAAAGAAGGATGGGAAAGTAAGTGGAATGTTTTCTGAAGGATAAAATGGAGTATCATCATCAGAGAGTGAAAACTGGCTTTTTTCTTTTTTTTTTTTCTTTTTACCCTGAAGCTTTCTGGCAGAGTAAATAAAGGATATTAACCACATTTTGACTTAGCAGATTCATTCTCCTGATGGTGCACAACTTCCCACACAGCATCAGCCATGAGAAGCTGTTGTGATGTGGGCACCTGTCCACGACCTCCATGCTCGTGGTAGGGTAAAGCCCTCCCAGCTCAGCAGGAGAGGAAGCCACCAAGCAACACCTTCATACATATTATTTTATTTATTTTATTAAAATGAAATAATTTTTTACTTTTTAATGAAATAAAATAAGTGTTCAAATAAGAATTACCTGGATAAGCACAGTCAAAAGCAATCAATAGCATGCATATTCTCAGCAAGCACTCAGTCATCCATTAGAAAAAGATAAATAGATAAAATTTACTATTTGACCTAAGCCTTGAGATCACTTGGACTGGTGACAGCTCTGTGAAGATATTCCCATCTGTGATACTGATGTGAAATTGAGCCATCTACTTGCAGAACTAGTTACGTACATACCCCCATTTCTACACACAGGGCTTTATCACTGCTCTACTACAGGGCTCTGAGTGGATATAACAGGATTCAGGAAGCTCAATTAGACATCACAAGCATACAGTACTTCTTGTACTTCCAAAATCACCTGTAGAAAGAGATGTCAGACATGCAGAGAACACACACCTGACTTCATTTTACTATTCCAGACCAGCCATTTGGTCATTTTAGTATACCTGAAGGCAGGTGGGCATTGTAGATGAGAACTCTGTGAAGCTTGGCTGAATGCAAAACACAACCTGGGAGTTTCCAGAAATTTCCAAAACTAAAGTATTCTTTAACATGAGTAACATGAGTAGCCAAGGCAACAGCAAGCTTGTGTCTAACCATATGTGTTTATCTGAATTGCTAGTTACACTGATAACATTTTCATTTCACAATCTATGTGAACCACTACAAGGTACCAGTGCATTGTAATTCCTAAGTATCGTAAAGCAAGACCACATGCCTTTTTATAGAACAGCAGTACTGTGATGAAGAAATACCACATTTCCAAGTGCTTGCAAATTTTAGGTGCTTTTCTAGTACTCAAACGAAGAAATAAAGCAGCAAAGATGAATAGCTTTTTGTCCTATTTTAATCGCTTAGCAAACCTGATTTCAGCTTTTAAAACTGAACAATTCCCAAAGGACTCAAAAGAAGCGCTGGATGATCTCTTCTGGAAAAAATCAAGCTGTTTTTTCGGGGCTTGAAGATTTACCTGATATTTTCCTTCTAGAAAAAATGGATCCAACTGTCTGAAATTTGGCAAAAATAGTATCATGGACGTCACTAGGTTTAACACTTGGCCAAAACCCCAGGAATCCTGACACTCACTCCATCACTTAACCACTAGATCACAATTCTCATATGTTTTTAGGAAACAACAACAACAATAACAAAAATCCACAAAACAACAACAACACAGGACATACATTATTATACATAATTTCCCATCAGTAGTATTAATTCTTATCTGTAATTACAGAGAAAATCTAACAAGTCACAGATATCCTCCATTTGATGGCTCCACAACAGATACGCAGCAGCTCCACAAGATGAGGCAATATTTCCATATAAGAAAATTTCTGCGTGAGGCCCTCAAAGTACTTTATGAAATAGCTGTAATTACCTCTACTTTACAAGGTGGAAAAGTTATGCAGAAGTACATTAAAGATCTTACCTATGCTGTCTGATCCAAAAGGCTTATCTGAGAATGTTGACTCAGCTTTGTGCTATGTAACTACTGGATAACACTGCTTTCACACAGGCCACATTACTGGTGTCATTTCACGAGACAGAAGATAATGCTTTGCAGACTCTTCTGAAGTTCTTTTGCAGTATACTTCTTCATAATGAAATGCCAGCACATTAAGATTACTCGAATCAGATCCAAGGTTATGTTAAGCATCAGGCATCTCATTACACAAAATGGCATCCAAACGTACCTCAAGCCGAAGGACTCAAAGGGCAGCTCAGAGAGATGTACTTATATTATTTATAAGGTAAGTAGACAAAAATATTTTTCATCTCTGTAGGTATGGCTGGAATCACCTTTGAATCAAATCCATTAACAGGATGCCTAGCTTTTTCAATCTAAGTGCAATTAAACAGATTAATTACTTGGTAATGGTTATTCTGCATGCAAGCCCTTTGGAAAGTCTGACCCAATTGTCACTAGGGTTCCCCCTTGCAGTCCAACAGGTGCCTGGGAGTTTGGTTAAGCAACACACATCACCTTTTTGACTTTTCCTGTGAGAAAAGGGGAATCTCTCACCTGTTGATGCTTCTGAAAACAGCAGAAGTATCCCAGCATGCCATGCGGCAGGGAGTATGCAGCCTTCCATGGTGCTTGACAGAACCATGTTCAATTTGTATTGTTCTACCACATGGTTAGATCAAGCACAAAGGAAAACCCCATGAACAGCCAGAGTCAGAGTTAGGCAGCGCCAAAGAGAGAAGAGCGTTGAGAGGAAGCAGCATGGAGAAGCACAAGCTGAAGGTTCACTGAGAGCTGCTCTCCACTCCACCCATGCAAAAAGGTGCTGGATACAAGAGGTCATCCTTTACGCTACCACTGCAGGAACACCCTGGAGCACAATTGGGGTTAGTGTACAAGAACAGAGCCCGGGCAAATTCAGAGACAGAACTAGTATGATAGAAAACACTGCCAAAGGACTGCAAATAGCTCCCTCCAGGAAGGATGTGCAACTTCCACCACATACTGAATGCCTGATGTATGCTGCTATTTATTAGCTACTTACACTCTCATGGTGTCTCCTTTCAGAATAAATTCCATTTTGGTTTGTCCCATTTATTTAAATCCAATCTTAGAAATACCACAGCTCATATTAATAATAGTGGATTCTGAGCTGATGGCCAACCTCTGGCACTAAACGCTCCCCAAGCTCCCTGTGAGCCAGCTTTCAGTTCCCAGCAGCCTTTCGTGCCAGTGGCCCTTACACGGACAATCTGTAATGCCACCGCTTTGCTCTGTTTGTTGGTTTTTCAACATCGTGGCACACACATGCGACTCAAGACATATTCTGTGATATGAAGGCAAATGGGAGTATTTTGTTATTTTGTTTCTTGGCATAAAATTTGTTCTTTATTTCCTGGTTATTTCAAACAGCTTTGCTTACTATAACTCATTCCTGAAGCTCTGACACATAAAGTAGGGCATTCTGTTTTGGCTTGACTGCTCCCACTGAAATAAAACTCCCATTGACTTTAACGTCTGCAGAGCTATGCTGGTGGAGAGTGCTTTTGAAAGTCACATCTCAAATGTTCTTGCAGGCTTCATGAACAACAGGAAAAGAGTGTCCTCTGCAACATTTTGCTGGACTTCAGTGAAGGTCAATGCTTGTGCCTTAAAAAAAATAATAAAACGCTGCTATCCTTAGTAAGGGGTTTGCGTTGCACAAAGAACTAAGTCAGCATCAAGCAGATTATTCATTGCCTACATAGAGAACAATGTGAGTGCTCAGGCAGAGATGACAGATAATAGAGCAAAGGGCTCTGCTTCATTTTGTACATTTTGCTATGAACCAGCATTACCGTGCAGAAAGTCAACACACAATTACTTGCAAACTCCAAAAACTATGCACAGTGTTACCTTAGTCACCTTCTGCTGGGTTTCTTTCCTTAACTGTTCTCAAGGTAAGACAAGCAGCTTTTGGGGGAACACAACACAACAAACCTTATTTCCCCACAAGCTGCCACCTAGCCACAGCCCTAAATTATACAAAAATTAGATTATTAATTTCCTTTTGTTACTCACGCAAAATGGCACAATAGGCATTATTAATTTTTTCATATGATTAGTTCTAAGTATCCATAACCTGGGAATCCATACCTCATTTATTCACAAATTACACATAATTGGCATTTCTGCCAGTAATTTTGTAGGGCTTTAGCAAAGGAGGGTTCAGAGTTTATATCCTTATTCCTACACCTGTGTAAAAATGCAGCAATTCTGGCATTCTTCAAGTAAATGTATCCATGGAATTCTGTTAAGTGACAAGAAGTAACAGTTCACATCTTCCAAAGACTTGTGTATCACATGCAGATTTTCAGCATTAAGAGGAATATTTGTAATAAACTCAGTAATCTCAGTGTCCATGAACTCTTTCAGTCCTACTGGAAAAAAATGTGGTCAGAGCCCTGCAAACATCTTCCTGAGAACCCCCTAGAGGATAGTTTGAACAAGTCTCTGTTCCTCTGCTGCACTAATTAAACACTGCTCTCAATAACTGCCTAAGCTAATCATCAAGTGCAATGAACAAGAGTTACCAGCACATAAAGAAACCTGACAAAACCCTAATTTATGTCCCAAAATACATCAGAGGCAAAATAATCCACAAGCACATTTTGGCTTTTCTGCTCTTTGCAGGCTATTGCACAAAATGCACAGGAATTAATAATCCAATGCTTTTCATCTCTTTTTTTCTTTGGCAAATAGAGTAGAAAGCAGGAAGGCACACTATTTTGTGTTAGGCACAGTAAATTGTATTTTAAAAAAATCCATAAGCCCTTGGATGTGCATAAGGTCATTCTGCATACAGGTTTGCAACAAAAATGTTGAAAAAGGAATGACTGTATCCCCAGAGATTTGCCATTTCTCATTAAAACAAATAAACAAACCAAACCCAAACAACAACAACAACAACAACCAAAGACCCACAAAGATCCAAGTAGAAGTGCTCTACATCCAAGCAAGATCATATGGTTTGCTCTTAATGTTAACTGAGCTCTGGTAATCTGAGATCTGCTTATCAGTCATTGAATCCTCAGTTTGCAAAGAAATTGCACCTAGGACCCTATTTTACTGTCCCATCAAGCTGTAATACTTCAGGAGCCTGCTGTAGTGTCCAAACAGTCAGAGGAAAATGTACTGTCCAATTGCAGGCTTGAATATTCTTGCACCAGTTAGAGCTGACTGGCTACCTTCGTGCCAAAGATACCACCGCAATTTCCTTTATCCAATTCAAGTCACCATAATGGGTACAAAAAGGTGCTAAACTTGCATCTTTGGTGAGTGTTGTGCAGCTTCATCTCAAAACATGTGATGGTGCTACGATTTCAGCCCCACCCCTTGCTACCCAAAGCCACTAGAAGGGACCACCTCTACGAGGAAGAAGAGAACAAGCTGTGCCCCACCTTAGCTTGTGAGGTGCCTGAGTTACAGAAGCAATCACCCATCTTTCTGCTAATAACGACACCTCCAGAGGACAATGCAAATCTCAAATGAGGAACCTATATTGCTCTGCATGCCACACGCACGGGGAACCTAGGACGATTGTATTATCTGCATGCCCCAGCGACATGGATGCATCTGTGACTTGACATTAATTCTCCTTCCCTTTAACGAAGACCTTTCATTTTACCCACTAGGAATGACGCTCTCTGCTGAACAGACCCATCTACCGTGTACTAAACTTACACTTCCCCAAGTAAAACACCTTCCACTCTGCCTGCTTCCCCCTTTACTGCCGTCAGGAAGCCTTCACCATATTGCTCATCAGAAGCTAGTGAAGGGTTAGGATGACTGGCACGAATAATATTATAAAGATCTGAATTTCTATCAAAGCCTTACGGAAAATGGAGGGCTATAATCAGCATACAGTACAGACAAATTACTTTTTTAACAAGAACGTTTCTACAGTACAAGGGAATTCAGCTCCATTACCATTAGTCATAGCAGTCGTGTTGTACTCCCTAATGATTTTAACTTCAGAAAACTGTCATGCAAAGCAAAGCTCAGATATACTTACAGCGTACAGTGAAGGCTTCATGTTCATAATTATGAAATCAATCTAGGATTCAATCTGCAGGTAATTTGTTGCTGCTAAACAACCTTTCATTCAGATAGAATTATTAGGCACAACAAAGACATGTCCTCAGTTTTGCTATAGTCAGTCTGTGAAGATAGTTCTGCTGAGTCTTTGTGGCTTTCCAGAAAAAAAAAAAGACAAAAAAAAACAAAAACAAACAAACAAAAAAAAACACAAAACCCACACAGCATTTAACTGAATTAAAACAAATATTAAAAAAGTAAAATCTGAATGCTGTTAATTTTCCAGTTGTCCAGATCAGAGGCAAGTGCTTCATATTCCTTTCACTCATGCTCAAACAAAAGCCCAGGAGAGGAAGAGTGCTGGAGCCTGGCCTCAGACACGATTTCCTGCGAACATGCCCAGGCCTAGAGCATCCTGTGTAGGACTGCCGGTGCCCACCACTGTCACCTCCAGCATGGACACACCAGAGAGCTGTCACATTTGGTGCGTGCTCAGGCAGGAGCTGCTGGAGACCAGTATGCTAGGGGCAGGCCAAATCGTGAATCCCTGAGCATGTGTCACTGCAGCACTGCAGCAAAGCAGACGAGCAAGTGGATATCAGTGCTTTTCATCAGACAGAAAATACTAAGGACAGCAATATGACTACAGAGTCTGTAAATGACTATTTGCTTACTAAAAATGGAAGGAATTTGCAAATCTGTCATTGGAGTGATTGGCAAATTACGGGAACAACTGAGAGTGTTTAAATCAGACACATTATTTTTATAAGAACTGGATTAAACCCCCTTGCCTTTCATGACTCTTAAACACTGGTTGAGGACTGATGACATGTTACACCTTTCATTTTGAAAGTCCAAAGAGCTTAAATGTTTACATATCGCTAACCGTAGGGAGCAGGATAACCTAGGGGGAACAAGGGACAGAAAACATGTGAACTGCCATAGGGACTGGACAAAACACCCTGACGTGCTGCCTGTTTTCTTCTGACTGGGAAAACTCTGTCCACTGTAGTTCTATACTTCTAAGGCTGAAACAATGCAGAAAAAAAGAAACAAATTCCAGGTGATTGCAAGGAATAGGAACTTTGTTCCAATGTAGACAGGTAACTCAAGAAATACGAATGTGTGTGTACATAGAGACTGAAAGAGACACAACTAGGAGGAAAACTACAATTTCTAAGAGGAGAGTTTATCAAACACCTTTGAAAATTATGAGTGAACAAATAGCAACTACATTCCGCTTTCTAGTAACAGAGGATAACACAGGATGACGCTAGCCCTAAACATGCAAGCTCTCGATCCGTATGTATGGAGGAGGCTGACTTTGATTTAACAAGAGGTAGCACCAAAAAAAGAGAATAGTGCTGGCAGCTGGTTCATTGTCCTCTTCCTATTATTCCCTGTGCTTTTGACTTGTACAGCACTATTTGGAACTGAAGAAATTAAGGTCAGTTAGATATGATGTACGTCCCAATGCACGAGGAAGCAGCAAGACAGGTTTACTTCTTAGTAGTTCTGAAAGGAACCTTATTTCTTGTATTTCTAATAATTAGAAGATGAAAGCTTTGGTGACGTTATGCTTGTAGGTATGCATATTTTTTGATCGTTATCAGAAATGGTCTGTGTAGGTAGAGCAGGTGGAACTTGAACCACTTTTTAAATACACAATACACTGATAAACACAAACATTATCGCAGGGCAAAACAAGATATACAGCTGAATACAAGAGCTGCCCTCTGCGAAATCTATTTCGTACAGTGCCACACAGCAATCAAGAATCCTGCCAACTCTTGAAGTGACAAGAAGCTACCACAGAGACAACACAATCTGCTCATAGATTCATCTCCTTTCCTCATAAAGCCCAGTGCTGCGTTAGGAAACAAAACTGCTGCACAGTGAACTCAATCAAATCCTACTGGGTGGAAGATTTTTGTTGTTCTTTCTCCCTGTATTCTGACTAAAAATAGGAGCCTCCAGTGCCCTAAGGCTAGCTAGTCCCGTTGGATCTTTAAGTCATAGTGGGCAGATGCAGCCAAAAAGAAAACGATCAGAATTTGATTGCTGCCACTGAAAAATGACAGCATTTCCTTTTTCCAAACAGAAGACAGAATTTGTTTCAGACCATTTCTCTGATATCTGTTTTATAAAAACTCCTTTTTTTTAGTCTCAGATTCTATAACTGTGGGGAAAGAGCTGAGCGAGGGGGAGGTTTATTGTATTTTGGTGCATTGCATTAAATGGAAGGCAGAAAAACACAAGACACAGTATCTATTGCCATTTGAGGCTTAAACGTATTAGACAGTGTATCCAACAGCTTTGCCCGTCTCACAGCCCTGGGCAAAAACATGTCCCTTTCCCTGCTGTTCCTCCATTTCATGCTATAATGCTTCCAATTCTCATTTTAAAAGGAATTATGTACATTATCTACCTGTTGCACAGAATCTGCTTCCTATGGCTACTCATAACCTTCGCAGATGTTGCTCCATCATTATCAGTAAAAGCTTGAGTCATTTTGTTCAGGAAGGAAATAGCATCTGGGAAAAGTGCCTTCATGATGAATTCAAAAAAGAAGGCATGTTATTCTTGCTAAAGACTATCTAAAAGGATAATGGGGAGATGGAATAAATCCTAAAGGAACCAATATGCAGAACAAAGTTCTCTTGATTTTTTTTTTTTCTGTGCTGCATAATTTTGTCCTCACTGTTACATTTAATTAATGGAATACAGTTCTGTTTAGCCTGTCTGCACTGCTGAATGTGTTCTCTTGACACTGCCTTCCTAATGTCTCTACCATTTCAAACTGATGAAACTTCAAACATCTCAGCTTTTCTTCCCCATTCCTCTAACCACTCCTCTCTCCTATTTGTGTACAAAAAGGACGTCCCTGTCTTCTCTTAATTCACTCAACAAACACATTTTTTT
Source organism: Oxyura jamaicensis (assembly GCF_011077185.1). Taxonomy (NCBI): domain Eukaryota; kingdom Metazoa; phylum Chordata; class Aves; order Anseriformes; family Anatidae; genus Oxyura; species Oxyura jamaicensis. The sequence continues at coordinate 4,434,882 of NC_048905.1, forward strand.
CTCATACCAGGTTCTTCCTGACAGCAACCTGCAAGGTATCTTGCAGACCTCAAATAGACATGGAAAACACAGAGTGCTTCAGGAAAACCTCAGACAGAATGTGATGACTTCAGAGCTGGTCCTTGCCCTAATGTCAAAGTATTAAGCATGGGTATGATCCTGACTCTGGCTGAGTACCTCTACAAAGCTCATACTTTCTGCGCATCATCACCACCTCTCATAGGTCAGACCAGTTTGGGACAACACCCTTCACATTGCTTCCTACGCCAACCCCCACATTCACTGTTTTTTCCCCACGAGACTAACTTCTAACTATCGGTGTTTACTAAATGTATTAAACTACATGAAAACATCAGAACCCTGAAGTGTGAACCCTCTGAGCAAAGAGATGAACATTGACAAAAGGATTTAAAATAAAAATTATTCTCCTATACACTAAGCTAAAGATGTAAAAATGACATGGAGAATCCCACACTCAGCAAGGTCACTGACAAGTTACTAAGCGTTGCCATCCTGGGGGGGTCGTGGAGACTCATTCCTGGGTAACACAAAACACTGCTCAAGAGACTGTCTTTGAATGACCAAGATTCATAGCTCATGGACTTTTCTGCACAAAGACATGCTGTGTTAAATCCTGGGATCAAACATATTCCTCAAAAAGAATACATGGAAAATTCCTGCTAAATGCCAAGTCTGAAAGAGCCATGATTCAAAGGGACAACTTGAGCAGAACAGGTGCCAAGGATGTCTGTTCTCTGGACTGATTTACAAACTAAGATTCTTCTAAACCATTAGATGTTCCCCCTGCTCAATGTGAGTAGAGTAAGTCGAGTTCAGTGAATGTCAACACCATCTGGAAAGTCTACAGGCAAGGATAACTCCTCTGTTGAGCTTTTCAATAGAATTAGTTTTCATCCAGCTGAAATCTTTGTTCTGAAGCTGTACATTCCCTGCCCTCCTCCTTCATAAGTCAGGTTTATGCCTTTTCCATGTGGTTTTGATGTTCTCATAGAACTGGAGAGCAAGGAAAAAAAACAGCCTAATGCCTTAAGGAAAAGACCCCCAAGATAAGAACTCATACAAAATATTATTCTCAACATCACCAGCCACAGTGTTCTGCATTGTTGCTCTTCTTAGCTATGACCTTTCATAAATGGTATCAGATGGTGTTTGCCTTATCCAATAGCCTGTACCATTGTTCAAGGCATGCATGTACATACATAACGTTAATTTCTCTAGCCTATTAATGAAAGCAGAAGAAAGTAACCATGGCAAATAGGGTACAGATTTATTTGGATCTGTTTCTGCAGTCGACTTCCTTTTCTGAATTATATTTATGCATTTTCATTTCAAGTTTCTTTAAAGATGAATATTACTGGCTAATTAACTTGTTGCTATGATGGACACAACCCAAAAACCTAGAGGAAAGTATGTCATAATTTCAATTCTAGTTATAAATTTTGTGGATTGAGTCACAAATGATGGAAGACTTTAACATGCATACCCAAAACAACCTGACTGTAAATGAAGTTATCTTTATTTTACTTTCCCCATAAAGAGACAGTTTAGCTCAGCATATTGCTTGCAGAGATGCACAAAACACCATGGCTTGTTTTGGGCTGCTGCCATTCAGTTTCGTGCTGCATCCCCATCTAGAGTCATTAATGTTTTACCACCAGGAGCACATTTAATCATGGCTTTTTTTTTTTTTTTTTTTCTTTTCATAGGGGAAAGACAAAAATCATATTAATTTTTATAGAAAACACTGCAAGGTACTTCATCAAATAACAGTCATTTTTCTTCTCAGTACACACTAATAGATTATCTCACTGAAACCTGCTTGCCTTTACTGTATACAAAAAGAAAAGAAAAGAAAAGCAGTAATCTAAAATACATATATATCAAAACATAAAAAGCAGTCCGCTCAGTTGTGCTGCATTAGGCAATACTTTTACTGATAGCTGTACCATAAATAAAGGATAGCTAGGGCTGAGTAGAAGGTGTTTATTTTACTTTGGACTTTATTTTCAGGTGGAAAAAATTCTCCATCTAGCTCACAATACAAAATATTTGTCAAAACCATGATACAAACTGATTCAAAGCTTACTAGCTTACTGAACACAAAAATCTTACCAACTTTGATAAGTTTTACTCAAATTAATGCATGTTACTTCTGGATGTAAAGTATCTATGAAAGTATATGAATTGACGCTGTTCCCTCACCTCCAGATTCACTTACATCCTAGGTCAGCAGAGCCCACTGCCAGTTATATAAAAATTTCACCCATAATATTTTCAGCCTTTCAATTCTGAGAACTTACTTGAGCTCAGCTATAATTAAGGTCATTGAGAGTTCTGCCTGAACAGAAATGAAAATCTACACAGCTTCCACCCCTCCAAAATACGTAGTTTGCCACAAATTCATATACATCTTCATTGTTTTCCTTAGACATTTTATAACTTAGCATTTTTTAAAAAATTAAATGCCACAAGCTTTTCTTTTTATTTTTTTTCCTTTGTTTTTTAAGGCAGCTATAGACTACTTTTTTTTTTCTTTTTTTTTCTTTCTTTCTTTTTTTTTTTTTTTTTTTAAATCCATAAGGTAATTGGCTTTTTGAAGAACTAACTGAATTTTCCAAATTTAATTTTAAAAGATGCTCCATAATATCCATTATAGCAAACACTGTCCTGCAGATTCGATTAGTAGGCTCTCTGGACCTGCTTATTTCTGAATTGAAAGTGCAGTACAGCCTGGATAAATGAATTACCTGAGCAGCGGAACTTCTTGCTCTTGATCTGGCTGATTCGTTTGTTGGCAAGGCGACGTGGATTGCTGCATCGAGCGCCACTGGTTTCTATCGGATTATCCTGCAGGTAATCAGCCAGCCACTTCAAATGGCAGTCACACACAAATGGATTCTGAGCTAAATGTCTGAGAGAAGGATGGGATGTTTAATCAGAAGTGACCTGTGACACTGTACTCCATCACTGTTTTTCACAAATGCAAACCTGAAGAGTAGAGTAATTGAATAAGCTTCCCAAAACCCAGGCCTGGCGGAAACCACAGAGCTTCACATGAATGGAAGAATTCTGCGAGCTATCACATTTTGTAGCTCATTAAGGCTGCTGCAAGTTCTTTCATGGAGGAAACAAAAATTAATACAGCAAAGCCTGCTTTAAAGGACACAGACCTACTGTCTACAGCGGCCAGCGTATTTCTACTGAAAGCTTGAAATGATGCATTATGAGAGAAAGACTGCCTTCTCAATGCACCTGACCCAAGATCATTTTGTACCCTGGTTTAAAAGAAATTTTATTGGCAGCTCAGTTTCCTGGGATCAAAATATGAGTAAGTGCCTGAGATCAGTGGGCAAAGCCAGAAGCGATCCAGGGGTCTTTTCTCGAGTGAAATTGATACTTGCACATAATCAACATGTCTAATAGTATTCCCCTTACATCTATTTCTTCCTGAAACAAAAAAATTAGTTTTGAGAGTGAACTGTTTATGCAAAGTAAAACTTGACTCTATCCTTCACCAAAATATGCACATTTCCCGCACAGCTGGAGATAGGCACTATAGCATACTTTTTAACTGGAGAGTTAGACTTTGTTAATAGAAATCCCCTGAAGTTCCTTGTAGAGAAAGAGCTTGTCTCTGCTTTTGTTATGATCCTTTTCACTTATCAAAGTTGAGCGGTATGGAAGGAGTTTGTCAGGTCTTAGAGCTTGATTGTGATGTCAGTTAAATTAACTCGCACCCACCCCTCTAATTTCCAAGGGAGCAGAACAGGACACTCCAATAACAGGGAAAACAGTAAAAGACATGCTTAAATTTGGATTTGGACAGAGGTGTAAAGTTATATCCTCACAAGAACGCTGCTCTGTTATTGCTAGTGTATTTTTCCCACCTGCAGAAACTACTTTTCTTTTCTGTCTGGATTTATATTTATGAACTGACACTTAACAGAATAAGTGCAAAATACAACAGGGCAATAGCTGTCAAGAAGTGGGAAATGAAAGCAAGCATAGCAGAAAGTGCCTAAAGAAACTAAAGATTTCTGTTGCAGTTAAACCATGCCATTCCTGGTGTGAAAGGTCCAGACAGCAAGCAAGTAAGCATATGACACAGGACATGGCCTAGTTTTGTTGTTCTACAAAAAAGGCAGAAAATGGCAATCACTTGGAGTAACAAAAATGGGAGAATGAATCAAAAGATTACTTGAAAAAGCATCCTTATGAGATGCAGCAAGGCCTCACTAAGTAATGGCCAACAGTAGTGCTAATAAAAACCCATGGAAACCAAAGAGGTTTTTTTTTTTTTTTTTTTTTTTTTTAAATCTTAGAGGGTGTTGCCTGTTTAAATTGACAAATCACACTTGTAATTGAATCTTCTCTGTCACACTTGTTTACATACGTATCTATGCTCACATAGTCTGAAAACTACTGTTGTAGCAGATGGCGTGTGCGGATGAGGCGGGCTGGGGTTTCTACCTGATTATTCTGATGTCTTAATGGTTCACAACGATACGTACTGGCCAGATATCTGTTGGAAATTAAGGTTGTGCTTCTGGCTGACTGAGGAGGTAGCAGATACCCTGCGGCTAGGAATCATCCATATTAATTCATTTATATGGGAATTAAAACAATTATAAAATTAATTTGTGTAATGGATTTCCAGTATTAAAAATATACGTATACATATTTATATACACAAATATACAGAGGCTTATAACTATATATGCACATACAAATATATATATAAGCATACAATATTGTGTATGAGGGGGTTGTTTCTTATTTTTCATTTATATCAGGCTGCCAACTCCAGTTCTGAAGAAGTCCTATTACCTTATTATCTTCCTACTCACAGCTTTAGGATGAAACCTTCTTCTGTAAAGTATCAAATCATTTCCATACTTTCGCTCCCAATTTTGCTTCTGAAGCTAATGCTTCTCCTAATGCCTCCAATTCAAAGACACTCAAAAATGTTTAGTGGATTTTCTTAATGGATTAAATAATACATTGCATCATTTCCCTTAAAGTGGAATGTTAGCTGAAATAGGATTTCAGAAGCAATGACTAGTACAGCATAACTCAGCCCCGGTGAGGAGCTATACCACCTCACGAGCTCATTAAAAACTGTTAGGCAATTTTTTAAAATAGAATCCCCTGTTCATATATTGTGCAGAGTCAAATTTGTGTGTATTTCCAACAAATAGCATGAATGAATTAATTGGGTAGCTTAATTCACTTACGATGTTTACATAACTACATTATTAGAGGTAACTGTGCTGAATTTATGCACAGTTCTCTTTATCTTGCTCCTTTTGTTTCTTTCAGAAAAGGAGGGGCTGCTACCTTGGTGTCTCTTTCAAATTTTCTTAATGCACAGCCTTTGCAAAGACAGGCGACATCTTTTGAGAAAAAAGGAGAGCTGTCATTTCTGATATGCCTGCATACTCACAGAGTCTGGATCGATCGAAGTGGCGCAAAGAGCCCCTTGCTGATGGTCTGCAGTTTGTTGTCATAAAGAGATAGCAGTTTGAGATTATGCAGACCTTGGAACGTGTTTACCCTCAGGCAGTTGATCTTATTGGCATTGAGAAGCCTGAAAATAGAGGAAAGGTTTATAATTCATTAATCTTATAATAATCAAATAAAGACAGACTGAACTTTGGGGTTAAATCTAAAACATATTAACCCAGTCACCAAAGCTACTCCATATTTACACGTCTCCGTTTGCTTGTTACATTAAAAGGGTGAAAAAACAGACAGTATTAGTACTCTCATAGCTAGAGAAACATACAGACATGTAACAGTGCGAGCTAGCTTCAAATACTTAGATTTTTTTTTTTTTTTTTTAATGCCTCGCCTTCCCCATTTGTTCAAAATTCCAAACAAATATTTAAAGACTTCAGCTTAATATACATGGAAACGGCAAACACTTCCCACCTTGTTATTCCATACACACACTCACACACAAAGTCCACAATGACAAAACCTTTTTTTTTTTTTCAGTTTTCTGTAGTTGGCAGCTGTCTTAAGTCTAACTGAAATTTCTGAAGGTTGACATCTTGTGCTAACCAATGCAGGGTAAATTTGATCATGGAAGAACAGAAAATGTGATTCGCCTCAGGGACAAGAAGAGACAAATGTAGGGTCTGGACTAAAACTTACTGAAACCCAACTCACTTCATGCATAAGGATAGCCAAGAAGTGGGACAGGTTACTCAAAGAAGTTGCACCGTCTCCATCATTGGAGATTTCAAGACAAGACCAGATAACATCATTAGCAACCTTCTCCAACCTAGTAAGCTGACTGCTTTGAGTGAAGGTTCTTAAGTCTTGTTGGCTAGTAACCACCTGATGTTCCCTCCAACTTCAATTGTCCTACAGTTCTATGAAGATGTTTCATTCCATTTACGTCAGATTCCTGTGCAGCTTTGGAAAAGCAGCACAAAGATCTTTTGTCATGCTTTTATTTATTTGTTTATACTTTAGTTTGCACATCTACACAGCAACCAGTTGGTAAAACTAATCAGTTCAGGCAGAAAATCTACTACTGGGCTTGTGCAAGTTCTCTTATGTTATCTAGCCAGAGGCCTGGCAACTCTCAACAACAAGCTGGTTGCCTTATGAGACAAACAGGAGAACACTTAAATTGCCATTGTCATCTAGATATGTGATATTTCACACACAGAAGGAAAAGACACAAGAAATGACCTATCCTTACGCGAACTAAAGTCCACATCTTTCAACTACTGTAAGTATCAGAAAAATGGGACATTGCAAACAGGGTATGGTATTGACCCATCTCTCTTCATCGCAAAATTCTCGCTACTGAAAGGTTTAACATTATGTTAGCGTGACTCTCTATGCAATTCCAGGCTAATATCAAATCAGAAGGCAAATGTATTTATAGTTAAAAAGGAAAAGACATTTTCCATTAAACACACTTAAAAATGCACAGAGAACTTCAATTTTTGAGAAACTGCACATAGAGCACTAGACAACAGGCCAACCTAACAGGCAACAAATGCATGCTTGTTAGCTGCATATGATGCTTTTCTTTTGCTCCAAAATAGGAGTTCAGAAAGCGCTTCTTCTGCATAGCACCATGCCTTTCCATTGCTGAAACCTTTGGAACATTGTGCACTCTACAGCTCTGTGCTCCCACCATCAATTTGGCAGAGCCTCATTACTGTACTAACAGGATACAGTAACTGTGCTATGCAGAAGATGGGTATATACTTGGGCAGAGTACTTTTCTCAAGGAGAACAGGAATGTAGTGAGAGAGGGTGTTAGTACAGAACTCACTACTCTAGCCAACAGAAAAGTCAATGCCAATTCACCTGAACTTTCTTCTCCATGAGTCTTGGAAAAAGAACGTTGATGTAAGGTAAGAAAAAGTCCCATTGAAGGCAACAACAGACAAATGAGGTCATATTTCTGCATGAACCAATAACTAAAATCATTTTATGAAATCATGAGCAGCATTACTATGACCCCTCTGTTGCTAGTATTTTTGTCTGATAATTAGGTGACACCTATTCCATACTTCAGTTGACTCCATTAGAAGTAAGTGTAATTTTCACAACAGAGTTCCAGAATAGATCCTCCTGTGTATTAGACTTCTGAGATTTTGCTTCAACAGCAAATGCCAATGTCATCTCTTACTACTTGCTTCTAATAGCCATTCATTTGTCCAAACCAAAGCAGTCTTCTACAGCTCAGTTCTCATGCATTATGCATTTCTCCTTTACGCTTGTACATTATCTTTTATATAAAGAACAGGTTAACAAGTCATTACAAGGCGGAATCATCTACTGAGTTCTGAACAATAGCCGCAGACATACACTACATGTTGCAAACATGTAGTCTATCTACTCCCCATCCTTGGGTATTGGTCTCACATTGTTTTCAGGTAATGCACGTAAACTTTGATTGGTTGCTCCATGGCTTGGTACCTTATTATAACTTGGCTTGGTACCTAGTTATACAGGAAGGAAACTGGAAGCAAGAATGTACTTTGACATATTTTACTAGATGTTGTTTTCTTCTGATATTATACTTCTAGTTTTTATTGCAAGTAGTACTTTTAATAAAGCATTAAGCAATTTGAAGATAATCTCAGCAATAAGAGAATTTACAACTGAACTACTCTTGGATTCTCATATGTGGACAACCATCGTGTCTGTTTTAAGAAGCGCACACATAGCAGCACAAAGCTCTACAGATGCTGTTCACCCCCTGTGAAGAACGGGCTGGAAGTTTAACAGTCATTGATCCCACTTAATAAGCCCTCAGAGCACAGCTGACCTGGAACTGCAGTCGAACACAGGATTCAAATTCATTCTGTCTTTCAGCAAAATATGAATAAACCCAATGCTGGCAATTAGCATTTACAATGTGACAAGGCTTCCTAGCATAAATGTTTGGTGACTAAATTCATGGTGATATGATCAGTGACATTTCTGTATGAGCCAAACACCAAAAATGAGCAAAACTTATCCTACGCATAGTCAAAATACAGAGCACAGAGGCACACCCTCTGCTTTAAGCTTCAGATAAAGTAATTTGTAAATGGAAAGTGCTTCTGCAGACTGTTTAGAAGTGGGAATTCAGAAGTGGGAATTACAAAGCTCTTCCAAGGTGACAACACCTATTCCTTATATCATCTACACAATATACGTGCAGTACCTAAATCTAAAGAGGACAGATGGTGTGCTTAATAGTAATCCAGATGTAGCCATACCGGGTGAATCATAACATAGAGTAATGTCCTATTTCTGACCAGAAAGGGAAACAAAAGTGGAAAACTATGAGAAAACAAAATAAATCACCCCCTCTTTTTTTTTTTTTTTTTTTTTTTAACCTCCTCCTTGCTGTGAGTTAGAGGATGACTTTTGGCCATAAGCATTAAGGTTTATATATCTTCTTTCAAAACACTCAACTATTTTAAAATATCCATTATGGGTATTATTCCAATTCTTTGTTGATTCCTTCTTAAATGTCACAGCCCTCCAGGCTTTTAATTATTAATTAGGTAAATGTGACTGGCCTCACATACTGTTAAATATGATTTTATTTTTTTTTAACACAAAGGCAAACTAGAAAAACAGATACACTGTAGCAAGCAGAAATGCTGATCTTGCCTAAACACCGAACTATGATGTAAAACAGACTATGGGTTTATTTTCATTGGACTTGCACCAAAAGAAGGGACAATATTAAAAGCTGAGTCATCTTTTATCAAGAATCGCATGCTATTTGTTTTGCACCAATTTATTGTGAAAGTAAACTCCATTAATTTTCCCGCTTTGTTATCATCTTAATTGGATTGAGATTTACACGTGGCTTCCAGATGTGGTGCACCACTCAAAAGTAGGTTAAAAATTCAAATAGAAATAAAACTGCATGCTACCCAGAGGAATGAAAGAATATTAACTCAAGTCTCCATTTTCATCCCACTGGATATGTTAAAAACATGAAGAAATCCTCTTGCAAATCTAGGACCACCCCAGAACACAGGATGATGGTTAAAGACGTTGTGCTCCGCACACCACTGAAACAGCGAGCAGATCAGAGCAGTATCACAATTCCACGATCCCTTTCCTGAAAGAGGGATGTGTGTCCATACTCATTGAAATAATAACATGTTTCAGCTAAGCCCTTTGAACAAATGCGTACTGAATTGGCACTGTAATTGTATCAGATGCTCATAAGCACCATCTGCATAATTAAGATGGTCTCATAATTGAATTATATGCCCAAGCACAGTTTCAAGTGATTAACATTTAAATAACATTTTGAACTCCAAAACCAAAATGATTGAAGAAATTGCTTTTTAAGAGCAAATGGGGATGTTGATATGGTTTTTACCCTTAGCAATGTTTGCATTCTCAGCTCAGTCAAGTCAGGTAATCAAACTATCAACAAATAACTACATAACTCAGAGACTGTAATAGCAGCCTAGCAACCTTAACACACGCTGGAGACTGCAGGTTGATTTCTGTTGCTATAGGGTGGACCAGAAATCATCCTCGGTAGAGTGATGAGCCAAAGGAAAGTAGTAGGGGAAAAAAAGCTGCACAGAACCACTAGAAAAATTCTTATCTTTCCTTTTACTATCGTTTTGTTTTAACAACGATGACAACACAATGTAAAAGAATCCCATGAAGTATCTGGCACATCTGCAAAATGCACAGGAGAGGAGAAATGAAGTTATTTGCACAAGTAAAGCAGCATACAAATCGAATACACGTGGCTTTTATAGAATAGCAATAACCAAAGGTTTCAACCAACTTTCAAAGGCACTATATGGCAGCAAGGAAAGGACTCCTGGCAGAAAACTTCTCAGTATATAAAATACCTGTTACCAAAAGTCAAAACCTTTTTTTCATCAAGGTTTTTCCAGCATTTTGTTTTGAAATCTGTAGGGTATTGAGAGTCATCTTTACATTTAACAGTTTATTATGGGAGAACAGCTGAAGTGCCAAAATGCAAGTATCTAGTAAGGGGCTGTGTCGTACAATGAGCTACACAGCCACCTGAGCAGTCACTGACGAGCTGCGCCTAATGATGTAGGTGTGTGTCCCTGCTTACTTATTGGCAAAATAATCACATTAGGTTCCAGAAATGTTTCAGAATGGCCTGGAGCATAGAGGAGCAATCCGACTGCTTCCCTGTGTAAAGATATTTTGACATCTACTAAAATTTACATTTTCTAATGTGATGACTGACCATCAAAGGGTCTGTCAGTGCCTCAACTGATAATACTCAGTGTCAGCTCATCATCACGCTTGCTTGAGCCAGCTTGAAGTGTTTCTCCATATTCAGGAAGCTGGATGATGGTGATGACAAATTTATTCAAAGTAAATTAAAATGGAAAATGAGCTTATAGTGAGTCAAAAAGGAAGTGCAGAGCATAGTCTGATAGTCCTATTTTGGAGAGATTTTAGAAGCCTCATTTCATTCCTCATCCAACAGACTGCAACTCTATTTGAAGTTGCAAACAACTTCTTGTTTTGAAGAACAAAATCCATAAACCAATTGTGTCATATTCATGTTACTACCTGGAGTATTATATGCACGTGTCATCGTAGCATCTACACGTCTGCTATTCAAAATTTGATATCGTCCAGTTTACACCTACAGATAACCACATGGTAATTCAGATGCACAGGGGAATAAACACATTTTCTCAACTTCCTGAACTATCAGGGAGTTATTTTCTTGTATAATAATCACTAGGAGAGTTTCTGTCAGGTGAGTCCAGCTTGGAGCACTGGCATCAGAAGATTACAAGCTGACGTATGAACTAGCGGTTGTTTTGGGAAGCTGCATGCAGACAGATTATAGAAGTGACACAGAAAAAGCAAATGCTGTTGCAGTCTTTCATTAGTGCTTGACTGTAATTGTATTTCTGTGTCTGGCAGATGCTGCTCCCTCACTTTAACAGCAGTTATTGAGTTTAGTAATATTATCACAACAGCAGCCTAAATGCAGAAATCTAAAGAAAAAAAGCTTGAGGCAATAGGCTTGAAAACAATTCTAAAGCTATTAAACAGGTCTGTGCAGAGAGCATTTTGTCCTGGACTAGAAGGATGAGGGCTGCACAGTAGCTGTGCTGTAGCTAGTGATATTCTGAGTAATCAAGGAAGAAGTCCCCATGCCATTTCGCTAAGAACTTAGAATTACAAAATCCAGAAATGACTTAGGTTGCAAAGGACCTCGGGAGGTCATCTGGTCTGAACCCCACTCCAAGCAGGACCAATTTAGAGGTATTTAATTCAACTAGCTTTATCTGAGAAATAATTACTTTGTTGGCCCACAGGGTAATTTGTGATGGCAGTAAGCTCAAGGGGTTTCTTGTCCTGGTAGACTGCCCAAAACAGGGAGAGCCGTGAGGTCAGAACAGTTTGCTCAGAGTTGTTTTTCAGTCTGGTCTTTAAAACCTTCAGGAACAGAGATGCACAACTTCTGCTCCACTGCTTGACTCATCATTGTGAAAATGTTTTCCCTTATATCCAGTCAGAAGCTCTCATTTAATGCCTGTTCTCTCTTTGCCATGAGAAAAATGAAGAAATCTTACTTACTAACGTTACTTATAGCTCAGAATATTGTTACGAGAAGGAGAGACTACTGTGTTACAAAGGACTTGGAAATGGAAAACTGTCATTCCTTTATTCTGGCATTGATACGCTGTTTGCATCACCATTTAATGTACAACAGTTTAAAGTATCCAATACAAAGTATTGGAACTGATATGCATTCTTTAGAGGTTTTTTATTTTTATTTTTTTTTTATTTTTTTAAATACTTCATATGGATTTGTGCTTCACTGGATTTTCCTTGAGCTTCTAACAAGCTCTAAAAGTGCACAATAAATATTTGGTAGATCATAGATCCTATTTTAAGCTCTTAAGTACTGGGATTTGCTTTACAATTACAAACAAGGCAAGTACTTTAGACTTGGCAAATTTACTATGGAGCTATTTTCCAAGCAACCTCACTGGAAAAGCTACGACAGTACCAAATATCATACTACGCATCTGAGGAGAAACAGCATAAAAAGCACAGTAAGAGGTACAATAACTCAAAGAAAGTATGACTTGTTGAGTTTGGGGAAGGTTGAGAGTAGCAGTTTCTAAAAGCACATAAACAACTTGCCACTTTGAACAAACCTGTTCTAAATAAAGGTCAGTCTGAGTTGTACCAATCAGATCTAGTTCCAAATTTAACCCAGGTTAGATGGTTGGATCTGGAAGTTTAATTTTTCACCACCATATGTCAAAAATCTACGTATCATCAACAAACCTCTGCTTTCAATGGATATGTACGTCAGGAGCGTATCTGCTTGAACCAACATCAGTACAGAGTTGACTCTGGGATTTCTTCTTGTCCACAAAGCTTGTCCAGCAAACCATGGGGATCTCAGCCATGAGATTTAGGATCAACACACCTGAGCACTTGTATGATTAGTAACTATGCGATGTAAGCTTCCTGAAGAAGGAGGATTTATTGAAAACTGATACTTGCCAGACACGTGAAAAATGAGATTTCATTCCCTCATATTATTTTGCTATATAATCTCTTTAAACAGTAGAGATTTTATATCTTTTGGTTCCAGGAAACAGGGGAAACAGAGCACTCTGAAGCATAAAACGTAAAACTAATAAAAAGGTTCCCAGAATGTTTGTTTTAATATGGCTGGAGAAAAGAAAGTGTATTACTTAGGTATGAAAAATACTGGTTAACAAACTTGGTGCCCATTAACCACAGCTCACTGCCTTGAGCCACTTGACTCTGTTTCACTGCAGGCTGGCTCTGCACATTTGCTCGTTTGGGAGCAAGCAGAGCAACCGTCAGGTTTATCTGTCACAGTGCTGCTGAAAAAGAAAGAGCTGCACAGCATTATGTTGTGCCCCCTGTGCAGTGACTGGCAGACAGCTTGGCAACCTCAAGGGCTCATGAAAGAGCTTGTCCACATTCCAGGAAAGCTGAAAGACAGGTGAGAAGGACATTCAAATGTATTCCACTTTCTAGACAGACTCAGTTCAGCTTAAAGCCTCCTGGACAGGAATTCAAATTGTCCATACCTAGCACTTACTTGAAAACTTAAACTGAAACCACCTTAAGCTGAAACCCTTTCCACCCTTCTGATATTCAACAAGTTACACAAGCATTGATAATTAAGCACATGCTGTTCCACACTTTGGACTGATTAATGGCACAGTGAAATGGAAGTTAAAGTTCACTATAAAAAAAAAAAAAAATCAGATTCCAGTTGCCTCTCTTTCCCAAATCCAGATTGACCTAAAGAAAAGAAGCATGTATGAGGGACAGACTACAGTAGCTTTCTAGCATCCTCTCTTCTGGAAACTTCAAACAGGCTAAGGAAAATGGCATGGTCCAAGAAAAGCTTCTATTCCACAGAACAGATGTATAGTTGGACTTGTACAGTAACCTTTGCTGTTGAGTTGGTTAAAATTGCATATTTAGGAAAACATTAAGATTTGTGAAATCAGCGATTTAACCGAAATCCAATCATGTGATTACTTACATGGGGAATGTTAACTATTTAAGATAGTTAACAATGAAGACTTCAGAAACAATATTTAAATTAACCCAATAGGGTTCAAATTTAAAAATACTGCTAAAAACGAACAAAAAAAATAATATCTAGCTGTGCCTGGTTTCTTTTCTGCTAAATATGTTATTGACTTACCTCTGCCTTGTGTGACAGAAATATGGCATTCTAATGCTAGCCAGGTCATCTAAAACTTGTTCTGAATTCCTCTGTTTCCACACACCAAAGACAGATGGGACAGTTTAAGAGGCTGACATGCCTGAGCTGAGTATGACTTTACCCAGCTACAGCATTTCTGACATTAGTGGTAGTGCCTGTAGGTGTAGGGCACTTTCACAAAACAATTCTGCCTGAATAAAGGTGGAGTAATCTGGGCCTGTAGTGTCATAGTATATTTAAACAGAAGGATAAGGACATTTCTGAGAAGTCATGATGAGTCTTATCCAAAACAGTAAACAACAATACTATCTGCTCTGCAATTTCACAGTATTTTTTCCTTCTAAATAAAATCTCAACACTTTTACACAGGACCCACCACCACTCCCCCTTTTCTGAGGGTGTGCTGCCTTACCATAAGACCAATATATTTTCAAAAATGTTCCAGCTCAAGCTTAGCAAATTATACTGGCTACCAGGATACTTTAATCATAGCCTTCTTATCAGTATGTCTCCAGACTAATAGGAAGAAATCCAATCTAGAGCCCACTGAACACTGAATTAGATCTAATCATAGGGCACTTTTCCAACTGTTCAACAGCAGGTCTAAAAACAGCAAATGCTGTTTATTTTTTAGGTATCCGTTAAAATACTACAAGCAATCCCACAATACTTGCTTCAAAGTCACGATCAGAATAGTGTGCGTAATCACCCAGTGCTCGCCTTGCCAACATTTAAATCCTTTCAAAAGTCCCTAAAAGCCTCTGGAGTCACAGCACCCAGGGAATCCCATAAACAGGGCAACCTCTCAAGACTTACCTACCTACATCTGCTCAGCTTGGGAATATTTAATGGTTAAACCTTTTAACTGTTCTCTGGCATATAGATTTTGCCCCTGTAACAGAAAGCTGTCAGCTAATTCACACTGGAAAATTACTGCATCTGGGTTCCAGTAAGTAACTCACTGAAAGCCTGCACTACACACACAAAAGGACTATAGGAAAACGGGGCTGAAACATGTTGAATGCTTTATTCAAGAGCTCTAGACCCCCATTTCAACGTGTGAGCCATGTGTTGAGTGATATTTTCTTTTTTCTACTGGGAGAAATGGCATCTGTAAAGAGCCCGGGGTTAGAAAGAGCAACTGTGTATTGCTTCAAACTAGTAACTGTAATATACTTTCCAGGTAGAAAAAACAAAACAAAACAAAACAAAACACAAACAACCAAACAGCAACAACCACAAAAAAAACAAGTTTGATAAAGCTTGGATTTTTACAGTTTCTTCTGCAGGGATCAAAATAACAGGTAAAGTTTTAGCTTTCCTTTTGCCCACAGCACCTTTGTTGTACCAAACGCAACATGAGTTTAACAGCGACAAACATGCCAGCTCTATCACCACGCACCAGGTCCCTGCTTCTAAGCACTTTCATGCTTATTATTCTCACTGATGTTAAACTACCTCCCTCCTAAACCTGCAGTCTTCCCCTAGTGCACAGGCTGATCGCGAAGGCACTGAAGTACTAACAAACTTGGGAGGTATGGGAGAGGAAAGGAGCTGCCAGAAAAAGTATGTGCAAAAGGCCAAGACAAAATAATTGGCTGTCTGCAGGAGGAGATGAACAGCTTGCTACCATCGCAGCTCAAGGTTTGTCATAGCCAAACCATATGTGCTCTTGCTTGTCCTTCTCTAGAATAAGATGGCCTATGTTTGCAATTAAGATCTTATGGCTAAATTACACACCTGAATAGTCCTCTGCTTAACATATAGAGCAATTTTGAACTATTTTACGAATTAGCTCTTTCTCTTTGCTCATGGATTTATAATCAAAATCTACGCCTATTTTTGTACAGCATATAGCTACTTCAAAGACAATGGAACACATTAAAGAATAATCATGAAATTTTGGACTTTCATTTCTAGTTGTGTCAAGAATGAAAGGCTTACAATAACATGTTAAAAGCTACATTTTTCTTTTTTTTTTTTCTTTTTTTTTTTCTTTTTTCATTTATTATTTGGGAGTTTTGTGGAGTGGGGTCGGGGGACATGGGATATGAGCCAGAATCACATAAATTTATATATCACATTCTCTGCGTACATAACCCAAGTTGATATTCAGAATGCTAGGAATAGAAGTTCTTCACATCTGCTCCCTCTGCTGACTGGCTGAAATAGTAACTGATATCTTTCTCTGAAGGAATTAAGTGTTCCCAGTGTGATTACGGAGTCGAGTGAGTAGAATTTAGAATTTCACATTTGGCTTAGGAAATATTTTTACGGTACATTAATAAATATTGAAGGGTATATCTTATCCCTGATCATGACAGTGTATTAAATCACACATGGCATAAAATACTTGAATACACAATAGATTCTGAAATGGTTTCTCCCTCCAACTAAACCACACTTGGCATGAAAAGAATACAATACTGAGCATGGCTGGTAACAATAAGATAGATCTTTCATATTGCCATTTTGCTTGCATATGCAGATCCTTGCAACACAGTAGCCCTGAAGGATCTACATATTCAACCACAAATGCTAAATGTGTAAAAACAATCATATGGCAACTCCACTCTCACATCAGTCACTGACCAAATTTCCTTCCTTGGACTTTGCTGAGTCTCTCATTTCCTCCACACACTTAAATCCTCTGTGTCTATTATCTGTTACATGCACTGCGCTATAAAACTGTTGGCATCTTACCTTTTTTCAGCCCTTGCCTCCCTCGTCTGACACAGAAACAACAGACAAGCACATCTCAGTGAGTTTTCAGTGGAAAAGATCATTATATTAATGTCAGAAGCTGAAAAATCAGTAAATCTAGTGCGTATGTAAAGTAAAGAAGAGGAAAGGATCATACTTACAGCAGCTGCAAAGACACAAGATCATCAAAAAGTCCCTGGGGAATCTCTGTGATCTTGTTTCCATAGAGCACTCTGAAAGATATGGGAAGACAAAATAAATCTTAAATAACAGACCAGTTTGGTGTCCTCCCCTGTCTCTGCATTATCACCTTTATTGATCTTGTGCACCATGCCCAGGATCTGTGGGCATTTCATTTAACTACTGATCGCATTTTCTTTTCAGAGAGCACATGGTATTAAATGAGTCGTTATGATTCAGGCTTCGTCTGGTGTTGGAAAGCATTTCTAATGTAGAAACTGGACATCATCCAAAAATTGTATCTAAAATATTTTTCATTCTGTCAAGGTTTTTTTTTTCACCCTTTTTAGAAGTATTTTAACCATTGAAAGGCACATTGCCTGATGCAAAAACAGCTCAATGATAGTGAATTTAAAAGCCAAGAAGCACAAGCTAGTTGTAGATAAAATTTCATATAACTGTCCCTCTTAAGATAGAACAATTGGCATGAAATGTGACAGAGGCATCATTGGATAAAATATTATGGCTTCACCAGCTGCTCCTACAACTTCAACTAGTTAATATACATAAAAAATAAAAATAGCCTGAACTGGGAATAATGATAGATTTTGGAAACTCAAAAATAATTTAGGTATAGCTTACTTATAAAAAAATTAATAAAGAACTAATAACACAAGAAGGAGTCACTGTATAAGCTTCCATTTATTCAACCATAAATATATACTGATACCTGCAATTCAGTTTTAAAATTCAAAATATTTCCTTTTTCTTAAATGGAAAATAGCAGATATACTATCATCTGAAACTGAACTCAAAACAGTCAAAACTGGCAGTACAATAAAATGCGCTACCTAGGGTCAAAACAAAATCATGTATGACCAGAACAAGCATAGCTAAAGCATTTACTTGTGTGATTTCTGTAAGCTGGTAAAATTTGTCAAAACCAGAATTTGAGTTAGGAGCTGGTAAAAGAGATGACGACTAGGCTGCCTCTGAAAATTCCACCCCTTACCTAAACGTTTTAATAGACTTCAAACTGGGGAGAACAATATTTATGTAATTTCTGAGCTCTGCATTGGCATGGTAAATGGTTATAAACCAGCCTAGTTATAAACCAAAGCTGTGCTGCTCGTGTGCTGAAGTGGTTCATTCCCTGACTTTTTAATGTGGAATAGCATGCAACGAATCAAACAGCCATATGATGCTTGGATGCTGGCTGAAACCCTGGTTTACCCCGTCTTTCAACATCTAAATTATTATGGTGAGTTGAACACACTGAAAAACAAACACTTAGCATGACGGGCCATTTACAATACTCTCTGGCCTTCCCAGAATACGGCCACTTCAGTTTGCTCTTCATCAGTCATTGGAAGTACATCACCTCTGTGGGAGAGTTCCCAGATCAGCTCATTTCTGAGCCTAAATACAATGAATCTAAATAAAACAACACAACTTAGATATGAAATTCTAAACTTGAAACCCCATTTTTTCATGGCTTTTGTAGTTTAGAAGGATCTGAACTTCTGCGCAAGAAACTAATGATCATAGCATTGTATTTTCTCTAAACAAACGTAACATAATTCCTGCCTATTGCAGAATCAGGAAGCTGGTTTTTAATGTACTGTTACAGTTAGTGGGCTTTGTGAGTAATGAATGCCAGTAGCATTAAATTATTTTATCCTAATTTCATTTGCAAATAAAGTATGTTTGGAAAGTTAAAGCATGAAGTTAATGCCTACAGAATCTAGAATACTTCTATTTCAGTTTTTACAAACAGTATTTGTTTAGCAAGTGCATCACCTATACACACAGTTTAGATGACAAGCTTCCTGAGGATAGGTGAACATTTTAGTTCTGTGAAGTAGCAGGATAATCACAGCTGATCAGTAATGCATAATACTACAGAATGTAAGGAAGATTTCCGAACCTAACCTTTACAAATGCCTGTGAAAGAAGGAAAAAATCCCCATTCCACACTAAGGGTTATTATGGCTGTAGAGGTAGTAAACACTGATGTAAAATAAAACCTTAGAGAAATCTCAGTATTTGCACCTAGTTGTTAGTTATGGTGCTACTAAATACAAATACCGAACTCTGACTCTGGTTGGTGCAGTTTTGCATTTACTTAATTAAAAGTAGGGAGGTCATCGTGCTGAGTTCCACTGAATTTGAAACCTTGAATGTGTTTATACAGCCTGTTTATTATTTTGAACTAAATAAAACTCATTAAAATAACTTCTAAAATGAAACAAAGCTTCAAATTTTAGAAGCTATGAAAAGAAAATAAGCAGTTTCAAACCTAATTGGGCTTCTGTGCTTGTGGCACATTAGCATTCGAACAAATTAACAGCTAAACAAAAGTCAGTATGAGAGCTCAGGCACTTGTCTCTAATTCATATTCATGTTCAGCACTACACACAGCCAAATTAGCTAATGCCACTGTCTGCCTGCCATGCCAGAGCTGAAGTCAAACGGTCCTACAGAAAGAAGCAAAGAGGAGGGGAGGGGAGATGCATAATAGCTTGCATCTCAGTTCTCCAGTTACTTATTTCCATTTACTCTAATAGAAAGCATAGAAACTTTGACTCTACTCAGAGCTCTCATTATTTCTATTTAAGACAGGAAAACATACTCGTACCCACAGATGTGAACAACGGGCACGTCCTTGATTCAGGATGCTTTTGTTCTGAATGTACCAACTGCAGCACTCCAAAACTGTACTATGCAGTGAGTCAGCCTACCAAAAGGATTGGCCGGGTTAGGTACACCCCATTAGTGCAGCCACTGTCCTCTGTGTCCTGCCCTTCTGCCTATCTCAGAGGCAAACACTGCAATGTTGCTGGAACAGCAGCTTTGGGAGGGTACACGAGAGGGAAAGGATGGGGACTGCAACAAAACAAAACAAAACAAAACCATACCAAACCAACCAAATCAAACCAGACAAAACACTAACTTATGAACTTGGTAAGGGCATATAGCAGGAAAGTAATCCAGTCAGTTAAGAACTTCTATTTAAATCTCCAGCGCTCTTACCAACAGAGATAAATTTTAGAAGATTTGTTTAGGGTATTAGGAGTTCTGAAAATGCACGTACACTTGCATTCCTTGTGTATTTTGGTTATATTTAGCAGGATATGTAGGTTTATCAGCTATTGTGCAAGCTTGGCATAGAAACATTACTCTCCTGTCCTCAAGCATCTGAATTTAGACCCAACATATTTTCATTAAAGCTGCATGAATAAAGTTAGTATGTAACAGAAATCAGTTTAGTAACTGCTGTCAACAGACAATCAGTGAATCAGAATGACATTTATCAGAATGCTAAAAAACTACTAAAATGTTCATTCTGTGCTCCTGTTTGTTCATTGCCTTCTCAACTCTGGTGGGAGACCAAATTAGCCACAGGTCTGACAAATGTCATTTACTATCAGGTGGAGAAGATAAAGCTCTAAACATGATGTGCTCTTTGGGGAAAAAAGTCAGCTATTCCTTAATTCTATATTCACAATGCTACACTTGAAAGTAGTAAATAAAGGCTGAGCCAAAATTAACGGAGAGACCGTTAGATCTCCTTTTTCTTATCATTCCCTTCTATCTTTTTTCACTCCACGTAGAAGCCTCCTTTACAATGGTGGAAACCAGTCTGAGGGGGAAAACAGTCACCAAAACGTGTAAAACACATCAGACTTGCCAGTACATAAATGTTATTCTTGTCTCTTCCACGAGGCAGGTACATCTAATACTTAATGACCAGCGTGAGGGATCCCTCACTGCATGTATAACTCAAGCAAACTTTGCTCAGGTTTTTTCCAGGTGGCTTTTCTAACATCAGCACGTTGCTGTTACGGCATAGGTGCAGCTGAGCCACGAGGGAGTCGTATTCTCAGTAGCACGCAGAGCCATCAGCTTTTCAGGTCACAGCTAAATGCTTTCAACATGGCCCCAAACCACAAAGTGCTGTTCTTCAAAAGCACCTGGCAGATTGGCTCGCAACTTGCGGCAGTTTTCAGGCTGCCATCAACCTTCCAAACGCTAGGAAGGCCAAAGCACATGGAGCACAGCCCCCTGGCTGGACTGCAAGCATTGGAGGGGGTGGCTGGAAGAAGCACCCTAGTTAGCTGAAGAGACAGTGTTTGCTGAAAATCCAGTTATATTCAGCTTTTTACAAACAGTGCTCTAAAAATGGGAGGTTTTTTTTTTTTTTTTTTTTTTTTTTTTTTTTTTTTTCCGGTTCAACTGGTTGCTTTCAATGAAGAGAACTGGGACAAGGAATGACTTGTAAACCTTTCTTTTACCCCTCATTAAATTAAAATGTGCAGTTCTGTGTGTAAGATAAGTTATGATGCTTGAGTTCCTATCTGGAATCTGTAGTGCCCAAACATGCACAGCTTCCCCAAGGATTACACTAAGACTTTTCCTCCCCCAGCTGCCTAGTTGGACAGAGCTTGTGGGAGTTTATCATCATTGAGAGCCCCTCCACAACAATTTCAGCTGCAATTGGCCAAAAGGTTCAAATTTGATGCCAGGAAAGAGGAGGAGGGATTAGGATTTGGTAGGAAATTGTGCTGGCAGATACATGTTTACTCAGAAAGCTGAAGTACAACACCTACAGCATTTTCAAAAAAACTCACCCATCCCCTCTATAAAGGATATAAACATCTTAAACCATAACAAGCCATTACGATTATTCACCCCAATTCTGGCATTGTACTTTTATATCCCAATATAAAATGTATCTATTCCAAGACACCATTAACTATGAAATTTCCATCTAAAAATTGTTACAATTAAATTTCAAGTTTTGCAGATTAATCCACCGGATGTTCTAAGTAGTTAAATATGAAGATTGAACAGTGGAAACTGTCACTGCATTGCTTCATCTACAAGCTTGGGCAACATCAGACAAAGGAGGCATTTCTTCATACCTAGCAACAAGTACGTTATCTTGTGTGAGAAACTAAGAGCCCTTCAGCCTCAGGGTCTTGAAACATAAAAGTCTCAGTGATTCTTCACAGTCTCGAGACATCCTGACCTTTTGGACAATTTTGAACTTGAGGAATTTGCTTTACAAACACACAGCCTTTCACATGCACTGAAGGTTAGCATACCTTCTTCTAAGTGTCTGAAACAGTTATTGCTGTGCTGTCCTTATTTTACAGTTCCTTGGCATATCATACTTGCAAGGGTACTTGTGACTTAGCTGCTTGGTTAAGTCAGACCCCGTAATACAGAGCTCTTTCCCTGGAAGTTAACTCAGAGCTGTTTTGGGGGTATGAAAGCCCCAGATAGAATCTCTTACTCTAAACCATATGGTTTCCAGCTAACTGTTCCTTTATTTTGGCTTGGCTCAAACATTCTTACTGAAGTGTCAAATTTTGACTTTATGCAATGTCTTTTTCAGTCCTCAAAATGCTTTTAACTTTCCTTCAGACTGTGAAAACAATCCTTGCTAGGAAGAATTATATTTCCCAAGCTGCATCCAATGGCACAGGCTCAATAAGAATTCAAGTTTTCAAAAGAGGAGGAATTGATAGGGGTAAAAAACAGCAATAAATTTCTAATATCTGAAAGAAACGTAGACGTGATTTTTTTCCTGCACTATTTCATATTTCTTCGTAACAAGTTGGGCTAAATAAATCACAGTAAACCTATCCAAAGCAATTTGTTACCTTAAAATAAGTTTGGCAGTTATCGCAATAGACACTATTTTATTGCAGATTTCAAATCACCATGAATGACACCACATATATCACCCAGGAGATGATGGTCTAAACGGGGCTGCTGTGTCAAAATCTAAGCGGTCTCTTGTCTTTGTGCCCAGGCTGATCTCAGCTTTTAAATCGTTCACAGGCTTAATTCAGTACATGAACTAAAGCAAAGGAATTCTCCCTCTGCGGTGATCTGAAATTTATTCATTCACAGTTTAACACACTGAAGGCTTAGACTATTTTGTCATATCACATAAAATGTCCCCAGATAGTCTGGATATGGCCTTCCAAATGTATACTTGTAGGAAGTTTACTGACCCCGAGAATAATGTTTATCTTTGATACCATTAACAATAACCAAATGCAGATACTGTCCTCCTGCTGATATTGCAGGCTGATGTGGAGTTGATTAAATGAAAAATTAGTTTACTTCATGCAGCAATCTTGAAACATGAAACTATCTATAACTCAGCTCCATGGTCTGCACAGAGTTATTAACCACCTCCACTCCAGCAACGTGGAATTCTTACCATGTAACATGCAAATCAAATGCAATCCAAGTAGGGCATTTCTCAAACCGTTGCTTAAAATTAAGATAATGCATTCCTTTGCAGTTGATCGATTCTGCCATGCTCCTCAATACAAGGATACTATTTGCTCTCATGTTTGTATGGAAAGGAGTATTAGACAGCAACACACAAGTCTTACAACACAAAAGCTGTGGCTACATTAGCATGGCTCACTTGCAGCTGTGCCGCTTACTGTTTTTAGGATTCAAAATTTTCCAATTATTTGTTTCTCATCTTGGATATTTCATATGGTTCAAAATACTGCAGTATCACTACAGCTTACGGCCTTCAATGTATACCTCCTGGTATCTTCTCTTTGAGATGGAGAAATATTTTCACTTTTTCAAGAGGGGAGCCTTTGGTATAGAAAAAACAAAGGATATTTTTCTAACAGCTGCCATAGGAGGCACGCAACAGAACTTTTTTCTCCTGAATCACACAGTAGCTTCTTTAAGATGGAAGACACTCTTTTCTATGTCTGGATCTCAATAGCCTTACAGCAAGCACCACAGCTCTGTTCTCTCAAAATTAGACCCCATCAGAGTCTGGATCTTCCCGTGCCTTTGGTTTTGTCCAGAAACAGGTTTGAAGTTTAGTTCATACCAAAAATATGCTAAGGATCCAAGTCCTAGTGCCTAAATATTGAAAGAGAACTTCAGACACGGTAACAGAATTAAATCTGCAGAACAGATGCATGGCTGACCAGTGACTCACAGAGCACAGCCAGCATGGGACACAACGGGGGGGAGAAGGAAAAGCCAGAAAACTCTAGGAAGAATTAAAACATTCTTAAAGAAGAAGAAGAAAAAAAATATATCTCCAAATGTTTCTAAGAAGAAAAATAGAGTGGAAATTTATAATTCCAGAGAACTGTTGTACATATAAGGGAACAAAACCCCACAGAAAAGTGGGCACAGAGAGGTCCTGGTTCCTTACAAGGACAAGCTTGACTTTCTTTTGTTAAGTGCAGAGAAAACCCAAGGTAGACATGGCTTTTAAAAATGTTAACATTTTGTGACCCGTTTGACTCCCATAGGTGGACTTCCCAATAGAGAAAATACATGGATCTAAAATAAGAACTTATGACCTTCTAGGACTTACTAGAATATGGATCATTTAGCATTTTTAAAAGATTTCAGTTAGATACATATTTTAGAGGAAACCACTTCTGTGATAATATATTACAATTATTGAAACTATAATATGCCATTTTTTTCTTTCATCTCTAGCTAAGTACAATAGTCAGAGTACCCCGAGAAACAATTCTGCTTGGAAACACTAACCTAAGTTAACTTCAGAAGAAAGTAGAGTAAGAACTCACTACACACAAGCCTCCGCTAGCCAGCTAGAGTAAAAATTTTGGCCATGTTCCAGATAAGCACTTTCACTCTCCTGGACCCATAGGGAGCATTGCAATTGCACGCAAGCAGGGACTAAAGGGAAGAGCTGAAAATGGGAATAATGCAGGGAAAAAAAGCAAGGATTATAGGCAGTACAGCATTACTTTATTTGTAATGTAACAAAATTGGTTACTTTCATATGCCAATTAATATTTTCCCCTCCTTTACTTTTGATTTAACTCAGCAAGCTGAAAAATCCAACTGCTCTGTGCGTGAATAAAACCTCAATGGTGTTTCATTAAAATGTATGCCACCAATCACATTTGACTTATACAAAAACAAAAACAAAAAAAGTTACTCTCAGCTGAGCTGAAGCATTGTATGCAGAGCATCGTTCCTTCAGGGCATGCAGCTGACTAACGTTGTTGGGGCCTCAGGCTCAAAAACACCACTTAAAAGAGAAAACTCTAGTAAGCAAACTGTCTTTCTTCACTTCTACCTCCTTGTTCTTTCCCCTTTGGCAGTTTCACTTGGAGGGCTGGCACTTCAAAGGAGTCATCTACTCTTGCACTCGTCTTCCTGTAGCTGACAGAACTGGACTGGTGGCTATAGCAGAGATCAGATGAAAATCCAACTAGATCCTCTAGTTCTGTGAAGGGCTAAGACAGACTTAGGGGAGCTTTCTCCAGAGAAGCCCAGATCCTGCAGAACAGCAGATTACCTTCCTCCATGAACATATCTACAGCTCAGAAACTGAAACAACTAGAAAAGTGACTTTCAGGGAAGAACCTGCCGGAAGCCTGCGTGAAAGAGCAGGGAACTAAACTACCTCTTGCCTATCAGCCACAAGGAAAACATTTGTAAGACCTACCTGCAATGAACAGCAAGAGTAAAGCCTTTCAAAAGCAAGTAAAAGCCAATGGCAAGCACAATGTCAGCATGCCTAGAGCATGCCTACAGAAAGAGGTTGACAAATTCAAGGCTGGAGGTAATACTGTCCTAGAAACCAGCCTGCCAAAGGGAACAGAAATGGACTGCTTGTTACAACAGCTCTATTTTGCTGTGGTAGAAGGAAACTGAAGCAGAGACAAACACTGAACAAAGTCAAGACTATTCAGACGCAGTTTCCTTACTTTAGTCCTTGCTCTGCTGTATCTCATCTCTCTGCCCTCCCTTTTCCTCCTTGTAACCTCCTTGTAATTGACTTCAGCACTCCTCTACCCACTAGGGTATAAACACTTAAACCAGTTTGGCCTCATTTACTGAAAACACAGTTTGGATGACCAGACAGAGAATGGTCATTTCACTTGCTTCTGTGTGCAAGTTGTAAGTTTATAACTTCCTGTCCGGTTTATACTCTCATTTCCTCTCTCTCCAATCTAATGTGTTCTGTCCCACTCCTGGGGCCACCTGGGGGTATCTGAATTACTTGTAGCTAAACCTGAAGAATTTCTGATTTGGGAAGTCAACCCCAGTGGAAGTGTCTTGCCTGTCCAGCTTGCTCCTACCCAGCTTTGCAAAGATGAGAAAGCTGTAGCATTGCAGCACCAGCAGTAGTTTCATCCGATGCCAAAACTGTAGTGTTCAGTAAATGTCATTCTCTTACTGAATCATTTCCAGACAGCATTGAGGGATTTGATCATTTCCACAGTAGGTTGAATAAAAGTGCTCTAACTCTTTGACAAAGGCTAGCAACACTTAATATATATTTCTGGCATTCTCCCAGCTGGATTCCAGGCACAATGAATCGCCCATCCTTCTGCATCCTGCCTCAAAGTTTCCTGCAATACAAGTTCAATACTGAGCAGCCTTAGATCTAAACAACAAGTTATATTGGTTGTCAGAACTACCCAGCGTTCGGAGAACAACACTATGGCTTTCAGAAATAAACGACAGCCTTAAAAATGATGGTCTGTTATATGAATATCAATGAGCTAAATGTTTTAAAACTGTCTTTAAAATTAATGGAGTTAAATATCAGCACAATTGAGTTTACCCTCTTGTCTCCACCTAGGCCTCTTTTCCAACACTCTGTTCCTGTTCATTCTCCACATGCAGCTTCTGACCTTGTATTGCTCTCTTTCACCAACTAAAAGCTTCACTGTTTTAATAGTGCTGTGAATAGCTAGGTTGAAATATCACTGCATTTGAATTCAGCTTGGTATTACAAACAGTTTCTGTGCTCTATAAAGAGAAACGAGTGGTTTTCAAGAGATCCTACCTTCATTCTAGCTTCTGTATGAAGTAATATTTTAGTCCCTTTCCAGCTTTATAAAGAAGTAATTACAGCTAAGAAATATAACCTTTTTCATAAGAGCTCAGGCTTTACCCTAGCTAGTTTGAAAAAAAACAATAACAACAGAAAAAACACAAAAGTGCAATCTCAGTTCTGTACCCTGATTAATATCATCAAACACATTTGAGCTGTGATGTGTTTTGTTCTGTGCCATGATGAGTTGGAGGGCATGGATTAGCCTGCAGGTGCACGAGTACAGTAGATGAACTAATGCACCTTGGGGGTGTTCAACTATTAAAAAAAAATCTTAGAGACGTGCAAACAGTTCCTTCTCCTAGCCTTCATGACCATTTTTCATTTACAAAAGATTAGATTCTTCATGCAAGTTGGCATTTGCTCACAGAAACATAAGTTCTCCCAGACAGCACATTATCATTTTTATTTCTCTTATATGCAAGCTCTCCCCAAATACTCATTCAGCTCTATTTTCTACTTACAATGAAACGAGAGATTTCAAGCCTTTGAATGCATCAGGTGCAATGTCAGATATTTGATTCTTGCTGATGTCTCTGTAAAGAGAAGAGGGGATTAAAAGAGTATTTGTAAATTCAAATTTGATGAAAATAGTTAAGCTTGAATACTTTTATAACTGTGGTGTTTTGGAAGAATATACTTGGTATAAAAATGGAACCAAAAGATTATAGTACCTCAGAGAAATTACAAACCACGTTAAGAACACAGATATGCAAGTTCCAGGAACAATCAGAAAACATCAGTCAGTATGACAGGCTGAAGCCTCAACATGTTGCAGCTCTCCTGTTGATAATGTTATGGACATTCAAACAAATAAAAGTTCTATGAAAAGCTTTGAACAACAACAGTGAGGTAGCCAATGAATAAAAACTGTTGGCAAAACCATCTTAAGAACTATTAATAATGGAGGTGGCATTGCGACTCTTTGCAAGCTCTCCCTCAGGCATGAGGGGCAGCCTGTACCAAAGTTCAAAGAACTTTTGAACGTTTAAATGTGGGGATGAAAGGCTAACTTAAAAACATATATGACTGTATTTTGGTTTTAAGTGAAATCATAGATAAGATGAGAAGAGGCACAGACACCCAAAGCAGGTGCCCGTGTCACAGAGCTCAGCCCTGTACCGGTGATGTTTGGGTTGTAATGGCCTGGAGAAAACAAGCAGTGCAAAAATCTGCCATGACCATGATCTGGTGCAGTAGGCGAGAAGAGGACTGACACAGCAATGGCAGTGCTGCCCAGATTTTCAGATGCAAAGGAAAACACTAGAGCATTTGAATGGACCCATGGACCTCTGACATGTTGCAGCCTGCCGCTGGGAGCCCCAGTGAGACTCCACCAATATTCCAGCTATGATGCAAGTGGAATTCAGTTATACAATGCTGTCATTTGCTACGGAAAGTGAGTTCCTGGTTTGAAAAAACAAAACAAATCAAAATAACTTTCAATTTTAATCACAACCAACCATGTATATAGAGATCAAATACAGACTGAACATTTTTTTTATATATATATATGGAGCCAAATTTACTATGCCTGGGACACTGCTCAGAATTGGGCGCCTTATCACGACTGTCACTGCAAACCAATCACTCTGTCAGTCAGTACAGCTAGGTGCTTAGCTAGGGGCATAACTTTCAGCCACCTGGCTGCATTCACTGACAGTTGGTATCAGTAGCATCAAATCGTTTCACTGATGGCTGAGGCTGTACTAATGCAGTATTTCATATTATACATCTTTTTTTTTTTTTTTTTTTTTTTTGTCTGCTGGGTCAAATGCTGACAATCCCAGATTGACACTTAATAAACAATCCTCAAAGAACTTTGGAATCAGAAAGTCAGTAGACTTTACATGTTTTGAGGCATAAATTCTGTTGGATAAAATTGTAATTAATTCCTCTAGCTGTTTTCAAATCTAGCTGCATAAAGGAGGATTTTCTTTGGTTCTTTAATAAGGCTGTTGAAACAACTGTTCTGCAACGTGCAGGGGTTTTCTGTCTGAGCATCCTGCCTACAAGGAGAACATTCAGTGAAGGTTGCTTGTTCTTCAGCTCAACTCACAGCAGCCAAGTTTGTGACAGTGAAAATAGGTATGTGTATTTTTATACCTTTTGTTAAATCTGTTTAGACCGTCTGCTAGCATTTGATGGTTTTGGTCTAGTAATTCATATGTAAGCAGAAGTCTGGTGGGAATTTGTGCTATCTGTGTATGAGGGAATAGTAAAACCTATCACAAAGAAATGAAATCATGAGCTTGCTGAACAATGACGATCTGAAAGGGGTTGTCTGGTTTTTGGAAACAAATATTTCAGCACTATTTTGTTGATTTGCTACATTTCAACATTTCCATCCTTTCTCTCTCCTGTGTCTGGATGCTAATGAGCATATAACTAATGGTGTCTGAACATGCATAAATACCATGCTGGGTGATGACTCTTACCTACTTCATGCAGATGCACTACAATCAGCATTAGAAGATAATTAGACACATTATTTCCTTTCCATTAGAGCCCAAGCTCCACTGCCGTTGAAAAAGGAGGCTTCATCTCCTTCTGACTTGACTGAGGCAAAGAGATTCAATTATGTCATTGTACTTTTGTTCCCTTCCTTTGGTCTGCTGCTGGCCGGTAAGATCATCCTAGTCTGTGCTTGATTTACATCAAGACAAAGAGATAAGGTTTTTTCTAACCTGCACAACTAAGTCAATTTAAGCCTTACAAGGCTCATTTCCATAGTTTATGGTGTTACTGAATCACTCAGAGGAATTGTGGCTCTTTAGCTGGAAATGTAATGAACTTATCAGGATTCCACCCAGGCAGGGAATACATTAGTCACATCACCCTTGTCTCCCTGCAGCTCTGACAGCGCAGTGGAGATGATCTTCTTTCAAAAGGTTGTTTAACACACCTTGGAGCATGGCTGTGCTGTTACCAGTTAGGGATATAAACTGTTTTTTTAACTTTGCAGCAAGGAAGAAAGGATACCCTATGAGTCACTGTGTAACATATGACTGTATGGCAAAAGACATTGGCTTAAATGTCTTTACTTTAAAAGGTTTTGAAACAAAACATTTATTTTTAGATGCAGCCAAATGCAAAACTATTAATAACACTGGATGAACAACCTCTTTGTTGACTAGCATTATTAGAAATACATTAGTTTATAATCTTTAATATTTTAAAGTGGACTATTCTCATTTGACAAGAGTACTCAGTAAAACTCCACGTCATGCAATGTTTTAGTTTCTAAAAGCTGCTTAACAGAAGTATCAACATCACAGAGCTACTGAGAAGACTGAAATCTTAGTGTGTTTTTGGCTAAGATATAGTAAAATGAATGTGACAACACAAAATGTCATTACAAGCACTAGAGTTAGAGAGGTACAACCACATCGTTCAAAGTGTCTTAGTCTTGTGCTACAAACTTGTTTGTTTAAAGGCTCAGAAAAGCAAAGACAAAATCTGAGGGAATGACATAAACTTTGGTACTGTTAGCTTAGAAGTTACAGAACTACTGTACAAGCACAACAGGTGATATGCAAATATATTTTAAAAGGCATGTCTGGGCTAGCTGAGATGTACCTCATTCAAGCCCACAAAACCTCTACTAGAGGCCCTGGCTTATTGAGCAGAGAGCAGGAGCTGTAACATTTCCTTCAAATCAGGGGAACCATCATCCTGCATTATGCAATCCAACTGTGTGTTTGAATCCTACAGGTGCTACATCTGCATTCTGAGACTGATACATTTAGCTTCATTAAATTTATTGTGTGAGATGTGAGAAATTAGGAGAATTACAGCACACACAAAAGATTTCAACTCTTCCCCCTGGAAGTTCCTGAAGAGACGCTCCAAATAACTATAGCTAGATGCAAATATAAAGTTAAATTAATATACACACATCTACAACCATCTCGATTTAAGTCATGTGAAGATTATCCTGGACAAGTGGCTCTTACCTATAAACCAGGGCCAGTTATCTAATTATTTAAGAAAAAGAAATGGCATCATCTTGCAGGAAGTACTTGGTGAATAATCAAAATACTGAGAGTGAGCAGTCTGCATCCCTACCATTCTACCATATGCACTCACAAGAAGGAGTAGCACACAATAATATGATTCACAGTGTTGTGCTAATATTACCCTCTGAGTTCTATCAAAATATTATCCATAATAAGAAGAATAATAAAGTTCTTCATTTGCACCCTGGGTACAAATGAAATCAATAATCTTCTTGGCGTTACACCACTCATTGAAATTACCGTGAAAGAAATTAAAAACGTATAAAGACTTCAGTGATAATCAAGCATGTCCTGCTGTTACTTAAATGGGAAAAAATTAATAATTCTTTTCTTTTAAGGGGTAATTTCTTGACCAAAGAATATTTTTGTGTTAATAATGCTGGGATTCTTGCATTCAGAGAAGATAATGTCCTTTTTCTCTTTAAATCATTGAACAACTGCATTTAATTGAACTTCATGTACAATGTAATGCCTGGCTTAGAGCCCGTGTCCAGCAGCAATAAAACTTCAACAAGGAGACAGGTCAATAACCAAGTGGCAAAACACCATGTGTGTTATGGGATACTCTGCAGCCTATCTATCTATCCCAAGTTCTTCCAGAAAACACTGTTACGTTAATTAAGCTTTGATAGAGATCAACTGGAATGATACCTTATTATTTAACTATGAGTTCGGATCTCATTGATTATGCCAATAATAATTCAGAAAGCTGTTAACACAACTTGCTAACAGAATCCTACTCCTATATTCCAATATTAATCATTTCACATAATAACTAGCAAACTGGTTTGGAGCAGCAAGTCAAATTAAAAAACTTTTTTTATTTTTTATTTTTATTTTTTGGTCAAGTCCCATAAAGCTAGAGTCCACAAATCATGAAAAATGAAAGGACAGTAAAACATTGCTGAAATCTAAAATTAGTTGTACCTCAGAAAGAACTCAAATAGTGACTCTAATTATGGAAAAATTACAAGCTAGGTCACTGAAAAGGGATCCATCATTTTTCAGTGAAATTACTATCTTGCTATCTAATACAGTACTTCTTTAAAAATACATACAGCTATATTGAAAGTGAGACTGAAGAATAGAGACTCTAAGATTGATGATTTGACCAGTTAAATATTAAGATCCATTTTTACAACTCTTCAGCTTTAGGAATTGGATAACTCTGGACTGGCAAACACAGTAATTTCACTCTCAATCCAATGTTACAGCACAGGCACATTTCAGTTTCCAAAAGCATTACCTATCTGATGAGTCAGTAGCCTTTTGTCAAAGGAATTGACAGTTTCTTAATTCCAGTAAATATTGTTCACATTGGAAAACAACAACCGTAAAAGGCATCATTTTTTTGCAGCCTTAGCACTGAGTACACAGTCTGAATGACTTCTGGAAGTTAATGGTCTAGTGGTGCCCATCAAAATCTTGATGGGATGGTGAAGCAGGAGTAACTTGTTTTACCATTGTCTGTATTGTAGTTCTGCTGTCACAAAGTTTCTTATATATCATTTAAAAACAAAAAGCAAGAAAGACCAAAGAGAATACCCAGGTTATCTGCATGAGAGTGCTGCTACAAATCAAGAATCTTTTTTTTTTATTATTACTTTTTTTTTTTTTTTTTTTTTTTAATCCAAGCAGACAACACAAGAACTAATAAGGGAAGAATTGTCTGTGTATCTACTGGTAATTAAGAAATGAAAAAATGAGCTCCAGCAGGCTTCTTTGTTTTCTTGTAAATAATCAAGCAATTGAACGCACTACAAAAGTCCTAACCACTCTGCAAGAACATGTACTCCTGCTAAAACCTGGGACAGCTAAATGGAGCGTTCTGAACTGAAACCAGAATGAATGAGAGAAAAATAAAGAACTTAAAATCTTTTCTGAGGAAACAGATTTGTTTGAACAGATTAACAGCTAATTAGCTCACATCATTTATAACAGAAAGTGAATTTAACCATTATAAAGGATTTCATGCACTGGTAGGCATCCTGAACCACATTCCATTGTTGCTTACACTTTGAAGAGATTATTTGTGCAATCCCCAGTGACTTCAACATAGAAATTGCCTATATGTTTCTAAAATAAAGATGCTGAACTTGAGGGTAGGATATTCAAGATTGCCCTTGCATGTTGGCCTTATCAGTAAGACTTACATT
Organism: Oxyura jamaicensis; assembly: GCF_011077185.1. Taxonomy (NCBI): domain Eukaryota; kingdom Metazoa; phylum Chordata; class Aves; order Anseriformes; family Anatidae; genus Oxyura; species Oxyura jamaicensis. Next base: position 4,468,077 of record NC_048905.1, read on the forward strand.
CTCTTAAGTTTCTTGTACTGGGTAAAAGCTCCAGGGGGGATGATTTTGATGAGGTTTTGTTCCAAACGTCTGAAAACAAAAAAAGTAATATACATGTTAAATACACAATTGTAGGACAGGAATTACGTTAAATATTACAACTTTTTTTTTTCTTTTTTTTCTTTTTATACAAGTATAAAGCTATTTTACAGAGGTTTATATGTGAAAGAGATTTTTCTTTTGAAAGGCACTAAATGGAAAAAATACTGAGGAAATAACTTTCCTTAGAAAAGAAATTCATCTCATTGATTACATTAAACCTGTATATTAAAAAAAGCCAGAAGCTATACAAGTTGCATCTTTATTCGTGGAATTAAAACAACAAACAAACCAAACTTAGGTGTGTTGTATTACTACTTAGTCAAAATTAAAGTAGAAAATACAAAAGCTTCCCCTGAGCAGCTACTGCAAATAGTAGGCAGCTATCCAAACTGCAAGCTATGCTATTTGTGACAGCTTAATGAGCAGATTAATAATACTACCAGAGTGACTCAGGAGCAACAATCTGTGGGAACATGCTAAAATTCCGTCCCTGTATCCACCACTTGTATTAATAATACTTCTGCAAAACAATGTGGAATGCACAGCAGTATAAAGGCAGATTTTTAATTTTGGGAGGGACAGGGGGAGAGAGATTTAAAACAGATGAAAAAGGACCGTGTCTTCCGATTTTATCTAACAAATATTGAAAGTGTTCTAAAATATGGCCCGGACTAAATGAAAATGCTACTGTTCTCATTTCTGAGATCTGGTTTGAAAGAAACATTCTTTACAGAGTAGCATAAATGCTGATAGCAGTAACAAAACGTAAGCAGCTTTAAGATAGCACATCGAGTAACCACTGAGATTCATTTCTATGCCTTCACAAAAACATTTTCAAGCCTTTGACAGCAAGATCCCAAATACCTGCTCAAAAGACTGTCTTCTCCTCAAATGAACCCTAAATATTCATCTCAGTTAGAAATGTAAAGTCGGACCCCCAGACAACAAATTTTAATGTCCATGGCAGCTAAAATACTACAATCACACTTCGAATTGAAAGCAAAATTTGTTTTTACCTAGCTCTTATTAAAAGTTGTGTATTTTTCTTTTCCAAAAATGTGATACAAACAAACAGTTATAATAACAAAAATCTGTGGTTGGAAATGGTTTAGAATTGAAATGCAAAACCAGACTGGAATGAAGGAATGAATCACTCTAGCCATTTAGAGCTGCTGCAGCAGTGCAGAGGAGAGAAAAATGTTAAAAACCAGGAATGGAGATAAAATGAGATGCAGAGAGAAGTAAATCATGGTTTTTAAAGGACTTTGGAAGAATGCAGTGAAAATGTGTACAGCCCATCAGCCCTCTACTGCACAGCGTATCCTTCAGTTGATCTGTGCTTTCAGTAGGCAAAAGTCCCCTTGAAAATAAGATACTTTACCAGCTCAGTTATACTCCAAGAAGCTACTTAAATTATGAATATAGTGATACTTGTACAGTCAATTTGCATAGCCTTTTTTTTTTCTTTTTTCTTTTTTCTTTTTAATTTCTTTAGTACTCTATTGCAAAGGTTGTGAGCAGGGTTAATTCTCCTCCTTGTTCTGTGATTTGAATTAGTTTGTGAGATTTCCCTACCAGTTGGTCTAAATATAACATGCATCATTCCTGGCAAGTCCACAGTGAAATGCAAATTGCTGAAAGCTTCAGCACACTACTATTGTTGGGTGTTTGTCACCAGAATTAGCAGTACACATACTCTTCCCATAAAGGCTTTTTGTCAGCCTGCCAGTTTGGTGTTTAACTCCTCCCAAGTGTTTCTCCATAGACACTTCTAGGAACAAAAGAGGGCCCTGCTCATCAGATTCCTTGCCTCATGGATGGAAACTGGGGGTTCACACACTGCACACAGGCGCAGAGCAGTCCTTGCGTTGACAAAGTACAGTGGCAGAGGGAAGTGCGGCTCCGTTTTATCACAGCTCAAAATTCCGAGGAAATTTCAGTCACTCAGAAGTGGAAATACACACAGAAACAACCCCACAATGGGCAAAAAAGTCAACATTGGAATAGTCACAGCCCAAGTAATAAAGGAGATTTCTAGAAAAAAAATGGAGAGGAATACTGAAGAAGTGCTGTTTCACAGAGCTCCCTAGATGACTTCTTCATCCTTTCCTACACAATTTGCAGCAGATGGCCTGTACACAAGTAGATGGACAAGGCTCTTGTCTTCTGCTGCTTCTGCTGCTAGATTTTCACCTTATCACTTTTTTTTTTTTTTTAAATTATTATTTTATATATATATATATATATATTTATTGTATGAGGTTCTTCATAAAAGAAGGACTAAAGACTCCACAGAAGACATGATCTTAGCGACTGTATTTTACAGCTGCTACCGCAGGGGCAACAAGAAGTGTCATGGACAGAGCTTCTGTCATCAGGACATGTTCTCAGGTGGATTCCCACTGGGAACAAAACGCAGCTGACCTTGAAGCATTAAATAAAGTGCAGTATTACATAAACAAGTATTTAAAAAGTATGAATTACTAGTCTGACTTCAGTTTATTTTTTCATAAATGCATGTACAGACTGAAATGCATAAGCTGAAAAACACGATGCAGTTACACAAATAATACAGTAGAAAACACATTTTTGGTATTAATACTTGGAGCTGGCTGTGCTTATAAATGACATGTGAAGGCCAGTACGGGATTAACAACCTCTAGGAAACACTAGGTTTTGCCTGAAGGGGTGTTGGCAATTTCAAGTTGATGAAGACTTAATTATAAACCAACGTTATTCATGCTGTAATGGGTAACATTGCTGCTAGAGGTGCCATCTTTCAAATAAAGTAAACAGACTGCTTCCCAAGTCTTGTCTTTTTTTTTAAAGTGAAATGCTAGTCCAAATTTCACAGCCACATTTTATTTCAGAGAGAACTGTCTACCTAGAACAAGAGCTGTGCAAAACTTCATTTTTCATTGTCTATGCCTAGATGTTATGAAGTGCTGTCATACAAAAACAACCTGTGCTAGTGCAAAGCAGCAAGCTGATTTTTTGTGTGTATCACTGGAATATACTATAAATTAGGTTTACAGCACATTTGAGAGCTTCGTCCAAGAGATAAAGTCCTAAAAGTGTAAACTTTGATCATTTGAACTACTGTCTACCACATTAAAGATTTCTTACAACTCAGTAAAAATTTTCCTTGATTTTCCTCTGGTATTTCATAATAAGATCCATTTAAAAGAATCCACAAGTAGAATTCACAAAACTGATCAAATAAATTGGCCGTGTTCAAACCTCTCGGGCTTTTGTTCCTCCTTCCAGTTACCCGTTCCACTGTGCCATGTTGCCTGCTGCCAGCTGTATCGTTTCAATGAATTGAAGCATATCTCCCCCCTTCTGACATGCAGCAATGCTCTGTCTGCCTCTCGATGCTTTATTTTATTGGCTTCGACAACAACGTCAAAGGACAAGAACAATTTCCTTTCTCCTCTCTAATATATTATCAGAGATTGGAAAGTATGCGGACCCAGTGGATTCGGATACATTTTTCTTGTAATAACATGATGCTAGACAGGATAAAGTATTGCTTCTTCCCACTCTTTTTAAATAAGTTCGCAGCAATGAGAGCAAAAAGTAAACACATTGGAGAAAAAAGGGGAGGAGAGGGGGAACTATGCAGTTAAATATGACAAATGATCCCAGAGCAAAGAATAAGCACTCAAATTCCCATGCTAATCCATCTCAGAGTTCACTAAGGTGCAAATCTTTTCATCACCTCCTCATCTGGCGCCTGTACTGCTCACACCCAGGATGGCAAAACACAAAGGTTAAAAAATTCTCCCTAGGCAGCCTTTGCAGAGCCGGCTCATGCTCTGGGGAGTGACGGAGCCATTTGTCTTCAAGAGTGATTTCCCCTGCAGAGTGGGGGAGACAGCCGTATTAATTTGGACCTTAACTATCTCTCTTTCAATGAGGGAAAGAAAGAATTTGTTACTTGGGTCTCTAATGGAGCAGTTTGCTAGCAATTTTCCCATTTCAAACACCGTCTCAGCTGCTAATGTGTAATGTTTTGTCAAGCTTGCCTACCCATAACATAGACGAATCACTAGCTTGGAGAAAAAGAGAGAGGGAGTGAAGCATCAGTACTGATAATTCTTAGCTGTCACATGAATAGAGCCTACAAATGAGACATCCATGCTCTATTAACAGTGCCACCGAGCTCTTGCCTGAGATGTGTCAGAAACGACCCTCCGCACTGGGCAGTCATCAGCTTCCCTGCTGGGAGACAGAGCATGAGTGAATGAGCCGGACTGCTCCCTGGATCACGTTGCTCCGCTCCCCGTGCTGGGGCTCTTCGGGCCGGCATCACTTGGGCAGCCAATAACCGAAAGCAGTCGCCGGGAGAGAGAGAGCCTAAGGTCAGGTTAGTGCAGCAGTAACCTGTAGCACACATGTCTGGCAGGATGCACATGGCCTCTGGGAAGGATGGGAGACTTGCTTTGCTCCTGCCCTATAAGCGGGGATTTTCAGGGAGCCAGTAAAGGACCACTGGGGGGAAGTAACCCACATGTACATCACAGCCCAAGGATGGGCTTTCTTTAGGAAGGATGAAACTTCTTGAGCATGCAACAGCCAGGAGAGAGCCTGTTTGTCCTTGCCAGGGAGGGAGAACAACTGGATTATAAAAGCTGCTTGCACCATTACTTTACATTTATCTCCTATTTTTGACTTACATATCTTATCATACATTTTGCACTCAAACGAGGAAAAATTCACAAATATATTTTCAATATTTAAAAGGAAAAGATCACTCTTAAGACCGGTTGTCTTGGGGCTAGAGCCAAATTCTGCCCTGAATCTTTTCTTGCCTCTCCATCCACAGCAGGTTCAGGTAGCTGCACTGTGGTATTTACCCAAAGGCAGCACTACACAGGAGAGACCCCCGTTGGGCAGGAAGAAATCCTGTACTGCAGTGGCACTGTCAGCACCTGTGGCTTATCCTGCAATGAAGAATGCAGAAGTCACGCAGTCACTGCCCCTTACACTGCAGCACTGTGCAGGGCACTTCCCTGCAAAGCAGGAGGCAAAAGACTTGTAGACCCATTGCTTTACAAAGTGTTTATGGACCTACACCACCAAGGAACAGCTTTTTTTGACTCTGTCTCACCCCTCAGCTCTCTGAGAGGTAGAAGACATAGTGCTTTGGGATGGAAGGACATCCAGCATTTTAAATATCTCAACACTTACTGCTTGTTTTAACTAACAGACAGTTAAAGCCTTTAGTCTGTACCCTAGCCAAAGACTCTACCACCACTATAAAAACCCTAAACACATGTGGTTCTCCAAGAGTTTTACACTGCTACCTTTCAACACAGTGCCTGAATGACTTCCAAATAAAATTAATAATATGTATTATAACTCCCTCTCTCATTGAGCCTGCCTTTAAGCCTCAGGAACTGGAGAACTGAGAGCCAGTAAACTGTCTGCCTGTATTAAGACAAGGTGACAACCAGAGTTTCCCTTCACATTCTGATATTTGGTGTTGATTTTCAGGGCCTAGCTGTCAAGCTCATCCTGTAGTTATAAAGGTCTGCTTCCTAACCATTCACCTAACTCAGGGCAGATCTGCAAAGGACAAAGTCCTATTAAGAATGAAGTGACTTCTCAAAATAAATCTATCTAGGAAGTTATATTGATAACACTCACCAAAACACGTCTTTCAGAGTGAAACCAGATGTTCTGATGTGTTCCCAGATACCATGGTGTCCATTGAAAAGTGGTGCTGGTCATATTGGATTTTCTCTCGTACTACAGCTAATTTAGTTTAAGCTGACACCAGTCACTAGGTGAGCAGTTGGTCACACTAACAAATGCTGGATTTAGAGTGGCAGTCGCACTACAAATCCACCAACTCTGTTGTATTTTATTTTTTTTTGCCAAGCACTGTACAGACAAACAGGACGACATCAGATAAATCTGTGGTCTGGAATTCTGCAAAACAGTTTTTGACGTAATGCCGACGTCCATATCTATATAGCCACGGAATGCAGTAATATATTATCAAATCTCAGGGCCCCTCCACCTACCACTGCGATACTCCACGTTCCCAGGTGGAATTTTTGTCCCTTCTCATCACATTTCACTGTTACTTTCTCCCACCAGTCTCACTGACTTCTTTTCCCTGCTTCATCCTCAGAGTTAGGGCACAGGCATCCACTGAGCATGCTACCAGTAGCTGAGCTCCCTCTCACTGCAACACCACATCTGCGTGATCTCTTTGCAGAGCCTACAATGAGCGTTCCTCCCTTGTGAGCCACCATCCATGGGTACAATCAGTGAGGATGTTAAAGGTACAACAGAAGCTCTTTGGGGGCAGAATACAAAATAATGCCTTTTCACCCTTCTTTTGCTGCTTCCCTCATCTGATGTTTAGCATCACCCCTGTACATCAGGAGGATCTGAATTGGGATTAGGAGGAAAGAATTTCCCTTCTCAGCAGACTTCACTGGCTCCTGTGGATTTGGGATTAGAGTTTGCAGGAAGATGTCTGCCTCTATGGGATCTGCCTACAGGCACGTGGCTGTGAGTAGAAATCTGGGAAAGAAAGAGTCCCTAGCCTGGAGAGACTCGGCAACTTCCAACTGTCTACTACTGAAACACAGCCTAGTCGCATACTTCATTCACCATGCCAGTGTTCATTCAGGTTTGTGTTTCCAAGATGTTTTGGCATAGGAAACACAGCAGAAACTCAATTTTTGTGCCACCCAGTGACTGCAGTTCAGACCCACTGACTGTTCAGAGAGCTCCAGCGAGACTGGCCCATGGGGTATGACACAGAGGATGAGGTTCTTGCAGTCGCTTCTCTTCAACAATGCAGCATCTGCTCTGAGGCTCAGATCTCTGCTGAACATGTTTGCCATGTTTGTTGTTGCTTGTTTTGATTTTAAATCTGAAGCTTCAAGCTCATACTCGGGAGTCACCTGGTTTCTACAATGCCTACTAGCAATCAATCCCTGGCCTACAGACACGTCATAAATGTAAACAAGTTGTAATGTTTTTTAATGAACCAGACTCATAATGGTTGCTTTACTGAAAGTGCTTTTGTTCCATTAGGTCCCAGGAAAACTAAATTCTTAAAGACGTCATGTTGTGTATCATCATTAATTTTGTAGGTTGATCCAGCCTATCTTCTATCAACTTCCAATTACCTAAAGATATTTCCAGCACAGATCATTTTCTAAATTTCCTAACAATGGTATAACTAGTTCAGGAATCTGAAGATTCCTTCAAGTTGGCTTCTATTACATTTGTCAAGTTGTAACTTAAAATTATATTTTTACACTTAAGGTATAAACGAAACAATAAACTGATGGAAAGGAAAACAAAACAAAACAATTTAATCCTTAATCTAATATCTTGTGAAAAGCTCCATACGCTCAGTAACATCTAATTTTACTACACATTTGCAAATCATGGTAGTTGAAAGGCTGTCACCCGCAATATTTTGTCAACAAACCAGATTCTAACATTTGCAAATAAACATGCCTCATACCCTTTGTTCCCTACCCAATGTTTTTTAACAAAATAAATAGGAGAACACATGTAAACCAAAGAATGATTAGCACTTTTTACAGTAAAAATTGGATTAGTACATTACATTTCAATGTGATTTTATGCTCCCTATTTTGTTTTCTGTGATTTCTTCCACATTTTCATAATAAGATGTCAGGATGTATGTGCTCATTATGCAGTTCAATTTCCCCACTTTGCTTGGCAAAACAGAAGGTTTTGAGTGAAATTTGTATTAGATAAAAAAGATCTAGGGCTTTTTGTTGATGTAAATCTCCTACTCTGTGTTGGGTGATACACAATTAACAAATTTGATTACTTGGTGTAACTATCTATGACCCTTGCTGGGGCCCCATACATTTTTATTGCCAAGGCTAACCATGTCTTCCTGCTGAAGTGAAGTCTATGGAGGAAAAAAAAATCAACAAAAATACCAACAAAACCAAACCTACAAGCTTTGTAAGAATACTAACTCCTACAGGGCATGCCTGCATAAATTTCACCTGCTTGTAACTTTTTTATTTTTTCTTTTAGAAATCCATCTCACAATAGTAAGAAGAGAGAACAAGGTAAAAATGATTCAGCCAAAAGAATTAATATTATTATCAATGTAAAAAAACTGTATTTACCAAGCCGAAACCACCTTATTATGCCTAAAGATGACATTAGTTACACTTACTTTTACAAATAGAAGCAAATGTAAGAAGTAAATCCTGCCTTGGTCTTACGGCAGAACTCCCTGCAGTTACTGCATGTTTCTAAAGCTCTGAAACAGAGCTTCCTCAGTCTGTCTCAGCAAACAATACAACTCTGTTCTTAACATTTCAAATATATATTTTCTCTACTGACTCTCAATCTAAAATATTTTCTTTATTATTCCATCATTATTTTTGTGTCTTGCTCTCATTGAATAGAAGATCTTCAACATATTCTTGTCCTGTCAGTAGAAATCTCATTTTGATGTTGAAAATAAGGAGCCACGGACACAGTTTGCCTAGTGAGATCCAGAAAATAGTAGTCAAATTTGACATGTGAAGCTGTCCAGAGCCAATTTACAGCAGTGAATGAAAATCACATTATATGATTCAACTACAGGAGCCAACCTGATTCTCTAGCCAGAGAACTTGCCACCAGAGGCAATTATGGAACATTTATTACAGTGTTCAAAAATACTGTGCTGGCTTCAGCTGCAGTATTTACTGGAAGCCTGGGAAAATTATTGTAATTTTCATTTAGGAGGAAGAATAATTTTAAATGCAGAACTGTCTTTCCTCTACCCCCAAATTTATAGTCTCCATACACCTATATTCTTGAGAAAAGAAAAAAATCTCATCTTTCTGGAGCTGAGAACTTGAAAAGGCATTGTTAATTCACATGACATTGTTATGCTGCAGTTAATTTATAATTCATACAACAACCTTAATTTTATTAGAATAAATAGAATATCTTCAATCAATCTTTTTATAGCTTTTCCAACTTTAATTGGTGGAAAAATGATTTTGAATGTACTAGCAATTTACTCTTAAAAGACCATCCAAAGAGTATTTTGTATATCACCTTTCTCACAATCACAAACGTTTCATCAAGATTCATGACTAAGTCCCAGCTCTGCTGTAATACATAATCATATGGGTACTGAAGAACAGAGAGGGTAATTTCTTCCCAACACAGTCACTGAAGTAACAAAACCATCCGACTTGTTTATCTACTGATCTGTCTGCCCATCCACCAGCACTGCCCAACGCTGCGGTACTCTCATGGCAGAAATTCTCTAACTATTAACTTTGTCAGAAAAGTCTTAATTAAAGGTGGAACAAGTACTGCATCACATTTCAAAGTGATTCTCTCACAGAAAAGTAGGTTCGTTTTCATTTTGACAGAACCATGCAAATAACAGCTAAATGCGTTAGATTTTTCCTTAAATTCTATCACTCTTCCTAAGAGTAGAAATCAGGCAGCAAAATCAAGCACTACCCCTACCTACAAAAATCTTACTCATCAATTCAGCTATCAATAGTGAGAATGATAAACAAAGCCAACAGAGATAAGTGACTCGAAACTGACCTTAAGCCAAAGCTAGATGCTGGTACAAGGGCTACCATCCCATTTTACTCTCTGCTCAGAAGCTGGACTGGAAGCTGTGGTTATAACCTCACCAGATACGGGGGCCTAAGCAGGCCCTCTCCTTGAGGGACCGTCAGTCTCTTGACTCTGTCTGGAGCAATTACACCAACATTTAAACAAAATGTGCTCATTTTTAATTTAGATACATCTCATCCAGCACTACTTTTGGTTTACGTAATTATATTTTTCTTAATTGCACCAGACAAGAGAGCATCGTAAATGTTAAGCAAGAGTGATACAGCAAGCTCAATATGGAAAAGAATTGCTTTAAAATCTAAGAAGAGTTTGATTATCTAAAGATATATATTTTAGATTCAGGATTTTGCAGGCTCAAGTCTGCAGGTGATTGGGACTTGGCTTTTCAAAGTACTCAGCGTTGCACAGCACTGTATGTTCAAAGCATGGTTCCTATTGACTTTTACTGCACCTGTGAGTCCTCAAAACTGCTTCTGAGGATCTCAGCTGAGTCAGCCAGAAAAGGAGAATCACAGCATTCGTGACCACCCATGACAAGTTTGTGCAAGTCACTTGCTCAGAATCATTTAATAAAACCAGTGGTAAAAAAGAGATACAAGCCAGTTTTCTGAAGAACATTCATGAGTTCATCTCAACGTCCCTATTTTCAAATTTTCCTGTTTCTGCAACAAACACGGATCCTATGTATGCAGGTTCCCTCACTGCACAGCGCACTGATCCATTCCTAGATAGTAAGAGATGAGCCCAAGCTTGCAACAGAAACATGAGACTATACTGCAATTAAAGTGCAAACCACAACAAACAGATATAAAAGCACTGCAAGAAGACGGCAACAACATTAACATGGCATTTTTTATTTTCTGTACTGATTCAATTTGAATTCTTTAATATCTTTATCTATTTAGTGGATTCAAAACCGAAGGCTGACATAACCAATTCCATCACAAGGAAACTCAGGCACAGCAGAAGTACAGCACCCAGACCTCGGAATTAACGTCTGACTGGAAGAAATAACAGCGGGTAAAATAGTCAGTGCCTGCACACTCTAGTAGGTAAGCTCTGTGTGGATGGTTACCAGTGCACAGGGACAACGATAGGTAAATTGGTGTTGGGTTTCAGAAGTGCATGCTGACATGTCAGGAGGGCTGTGAAGTTGTGTGATTTCTGGTGAGACTGCTTGGCTCCATCCTCACTGTGCTGCCCTGCCCTGGCCCTGTCTGTTCTGCCCAGCATCCCAGCCCTCCTGCCACATCCCCACAGCCAGCCCTGCAGCGTTTGTGTCCCAGGCTTACTGCCAGCAACCCCAGGCTTTACCCCCACACATTTCTCACTTTCTCAGTCTCAACACTTTCATCAATCTGTTTCAATTTCCTTTGTTCCTGGCCTTTCTCATCATACGCTTTGCTGTTTCTTCACTTGAGTTCAGTCTTCTCTACCCAACAATTTCTGTATCGGGCCCAGCTAGTCTTTGTTTTCTCAAGTGTCTGTCCCAACCCACAAGGCAGTCCTTGGCTCTATCAATAAATCAATTCCTTCTTTGGGGAGCCACCACTTGGAGGGTCATGTAATTGGCTTTCACTCAGCAAGGTGTTGCACAACAAGCTTCTGAGAAACAAAAAGGTAGCAGTAGTAGTCCCTGCACAACTGCTTTAAGGGGTATGAAATTCTCAGACAGAACCTGTCCGGAACTAATATCCTAGAATGTAGCCTGGGTCACAGCAAATGTTGACCCTAAAATACAAATTGAAGGAGACTGGTTTGAGAAGGACAAACAGGAAAACTTCAGACTAAAGAAGGGACAGTGAAAAGTGTAGTGAGGTGGGGAGTTACTGATCACTCTCCAGTACTGGCGGACATGAAACAAACCTGGCAGGCAACCTGTTGAAGCAAGCTTCCAGTTTGAAATGCTCCAGACATGGCTGACAACGCCCTTGCTCCCAGTGCCTCATATCTGAATGTGCAGGACAGCTGTCCTTCCTCATGCATAAAGCGAGCCAAACACTATCAGGTGAGAGCAGGCAGACAGGGCCAGAGCTCAGGTCCCTCCAGCCCCATGCCCTGGGCCAAACTGCCCTGACCCAAATCTGCTGCCGTGACAAGTGTTTTTCTGATGACGTGCTTCCAAGCTCCCACAAGCTGCAGGGCAGTGACTCTCAGAGGTGTGGCTGGTAGCTTTGGATTTAAACTCTTCCCTGCTTTCTAGGTCATCCCTTTGCATCCAAGGTCAAGTCCATTCTGCACGCTCCCTGCCCATTACGCTCTGTTCTCTGCTTTATCGTGCAAGCATTTGCTTTTATCCTTTCTAGATACATGCAAACTTCTTTAATTGCCTATGCTGTGCTAATGTGGTGAAATGATTATATCATTCACTTACCAGCAAACCATGGAGTCATATGTTTTGGTATTTCTTTTTAGTAAATGCCTCCTGGTACTTAATGACTTGTTTTCACGAAGGTATATGTGCAAAACTTGTCTGTGCTTATTCTCCCCTGCTCCTCTATAACATATCCTGCTCTTTTTTTTTTTTTTCCCCCCCCTCAGAAAAACACAAGAGAATCACTTTGTTAGCAGGGAATCTTTTGTATCATACAACACACAGTCTCTGATCCTTATCTTTTGTTTCTTGTAACTCATTTTTCCTCAGTCAATTTAGCTGCTGCCATCAGCTCCCAACTGAACACGAAGCTTTGCAAAAAAGAAATTGCATTCTGTACGTTCTGACCCATTTTATGAAATTATGAAAAATCATGCATGGTATACAGCTTTCTAGCTTTCCTACTTCCCGTTATTTAATAATAAACATGCTTGTAATGAGGGCCTTCAGGATAATGCACCTCAGGGGAAAGGTGGAATAGTGTAATGCAACAAACTTCAGAGTCACGTGTGGCAGAGGTCAGCAGCAAGGGAAGATTAGTGTTATATGATGCTTGCTTTATGTCCCATGACAAGTGGGTTGCCTGTTTCGTGATAGCTTTTTAAAAACAAAAACAAATTTAGGACTTGGCAGCTTTGCTGGAGAAGGCTCTGCCTACCCATATTAATGAAAAAAGAAAGGAAGAAGGCAGAGTGAAAGATCTTTAATTAATATTGAAACACAGAGTAAAACGTATGTCACTGCTAATAACCGTGTTAGAGTTAACAGCTGTGTGTTTCAATTTTGTGGGACAGTTTGCCAGTCAAGGGTGCTGATCTGAAACAGTTTGGCTTGCAAAGAAATACTGAGTTATGTGGAAATACAAGCAGAAAGCTGTAACTGAATGTAACTAACAAGCAAGGGAACTTGGAAAGGCCCCATGGGGAGCAGAGTAGGCACAGCACTTTAATACTAACATAAATATTCTGGATGGCCTATGGTCTATAGGGGAAATGTTTCTTCTATGGAATGACTATTTGCAATGCTAGAAAGAAACAGATAATTGAAAAATATACCATCTCAAATAATATCCCATAGGACATTGGAGGTGTGATCTATGCAATAGCAACCCAGCAACAGCTTGTCAGTACCACACATATACCAAAAGAAGAATCTCGTCTCTAGTGAGAGTCAGATCTCTAAAAGATGATCAGGATCGGATCATGGAATTACAGGGTCCAGAAAGAACTGTTCTGGCAGCACCACTACACAGCTACCTTTCACACAAAGGGTCTGACTGAAAATCAATCATAGGGGACAAATCCCAAGGGAAAAACACAAGCCACAACCCCTCAACTCCCTGTCTGAGAGTAAGAGATATGAGTTGCAGCATATAGGGAGAATTTACTTGGCCTCCCAGCTATAACATTACAGAGAGAATTATCCTGCCTATGACATCAAACCAAAAGACAGTCATTTTTCCATGTGTAGCTGGAACCTGACCTCTGAATGCATTATATATTGAATAAGCACAGAGAAGACTCAGACAAACTGAATTTCTAAGCAGTATGACAGACATCTGCATAAAACAGAACAGCCTTCTCGGTCAAAGGAATTTATGCCAGGATTCTTCTGAGAAAACACTGTGGCAGCATCTTCCATCTTTCCAGAAACATTTTTCTCTGTGAGAATATCCTTTACTCAAGCTAGATGCAAGCATGAGTAATACCCTGCCCTTGGATCTTGGATTTAAGGTTAATTGATTGCCCCCCTCCCCCCCCCCCTTTTTTTTTTAAATCAGTACTTTTACAAAATGAAATAACTGTGTTACCAGTAGAAAAAAAAATGGTATGTGATCAATGCCACTGATGTCACTCATTCTGATAGAACTACTTGAATTTCTTAACATATATTTCATAAAAATGAAATCTTCTCATGACTGACTCCATCAGAAAGTAAGCAATAGAAGTTTACGTGAGGGTTAGCTCCATTACACTCTGAACATAGCAGTCACCAATATTCCTTCTGCAGAACTTCTCCCACCTGAAATGCCATGTATTTGTAAAGGATATGTGCCTGATTAGAGTGATATAAGAGGTTTACGTATGGGCAGAGACTCAAATAAGTACTACTTAAAATGCAGCAAATCTGCCAGATCTAAATCTTTAAAGAACTTCATGTGATGTTCTATGGAACTAGAAGATTTGTAACCTCCAGGTTATGAAAGTTTCTCAGAATGTTATATGCCTCTTGACTAGCTATCTCATCATCTAACTTGGCTAGTTAGCCATCATCTCAAGGCTCTCTGAGTTTTCCTTCACTTTCTGTTCTCCTAAGGAGCTCTCCTAAGTTGTTTTCACAAATTACAGGCTTTAGAAGAAACTAGAGAAACTAGAAAGGAGACAGGATGGGGATACTCATTGCTACTGTAACCACAGTACGGACTGCCATTTTCACCTGCTTTCTCACACAGGAGTGTTGTTGACAACAGACTGCTGGAGCACACCGATTTCACTCTTCCTGCAGATACTGCTCTCCATGTGACTCTGGCACGGAGCCACAAAGATGATCTGATTTCTGCTATCATTTTTAATACTACCAAATAAAATTTTACAGTTCTTCTAAATCAGCACTAATTTGGGAGCAAGTCTAAAACCAATCTCTTCTCTGCCTCTTATTAGGAACCATTGCAGCCGCTCCTGCAAACTTGTACATTGTCTGACTTGAATTGAAAACAGGACTACACATTGAATGCTCTTAGCATGTCAAATACAGTTTATATTTATATTTTTAGGATAATTTTAAGCTAACTTTCGTGGATAGAAAATCAAGTGTTACATGCACATGCACGTTTTATGTGCAACTATATACTGGACACCAACACAACCAATACATTCTGAACTTCGTCAGGAGGTAAGTAAATGGGCATTTGGAACAGCTTGTGTATGAGTTTATACTTCCTGTAAATGTTTTACATGCTTTAGATACATCCTCAACAATATGAATTTTAAGATGCTACTTGTTCCCTGCATTACTGTGCTAATATTTAATGTGTATTTTCTATTGAAGTACACTGTCAAGCATAATAAGTTACCTCTGTTACACTGAGATAAAAATCCAAACAATTTTGAGGAGAATCTTAAATGATAAAAGCAATTGATGAAGACACTTCGAGGAGTGGTGATGTAGAGCAGATCACCAGCAACGAACATAGCATGTTGCCTTCATTGTCCACAACCCTTACATTCCTGTTAGTCGTAACATAGTGGGCCAGGCTGCACATAAGCAATTCAACTTGTGCTTTATCTCACTGAATTTTGCAATAGTTCTACCACAACTAAAAGCTGAATGAGTGCAGTGACTATAAACATATTTGAATCCATACTATGTAGCCTATAAAAGCATGCTGGATGTGGTAACCTCTGCACTACAAGCACCTAAACAGAAAAAGAATTGATCTGCATTCCTTATGAACTAACCAAAAGCAATTTGGTTACAGGTAACAGTACTCCGGAACTACCACGGTATGATGCTATGGACACAAAAATAGATTATTGCAATTCCTAAAGGCACTAAAAAGAAACAAGTCTGTAAAACAAGCTTCACATCTTTCAACACACAAAAAAGTCAGAAAACCATTGAAGAATTGGAAATAACAATATAGGGCATACAAGAAATCAAAGATAAAATCAGCAGGGACAATCTGCTCCAATGTCATATGTCATTACAAATGAGAACTGCCAATTCACCAGCAAAAGAAAACAATCCCACTTCACACAAACAAAAAGGGGACTGTCTATTTCTCTTTCCTGAGTATAGAACTGTAATCCCAGACTTGTGAGATATAAGCACAATCTGTATATTATATGCCAAGAGCTTCATCTTGTTTTGAGGTAGGACAACTTTCAACAGTATCTTAATATACATTAAATACTGATTTGAGCCCTTTAATCAAAAAAGTGAAGGCAAAGAGGACAACTACAATATATCTGATAACTGCTTACAACACAGTTCTCAAAACATATGTGTTTTTTTCACATCATGGACTAAAAACAGAGAGACGTGACAAAGAATGGTGCATTACACTGGCACTTACATTTCCCAGATGTCCTCAGGTAGGTTAGCTGGAATTTCTGTTAAGCCCCTTCCTCGACAATCCACTACATTGTTGCTGCAGGTGCAGGCAGATGGGCAAGTGATGGAACTGGCACTGCATGATGGAGGTTCAGCCTGGGAACCTGAGACATAATGAAAACATTAAACGCTAGTTTTGAAAAATGATCGCCTGAAATTTTAACAATAAAATATATCAAGCTCTGAGTTTTCCAGATCTTTCCACTATACTAAGTAATAATTTATTTGGATTCAGTGAATATAATGTGCTATAAATCAACCGCAGAGAAAATGTATAAAAGATTACTGTGTTCTTATTCTTCCTCAGTCTCCACTCTATCAATATTTCTCCATCATGGACACTTCTTTGGTCCCCTCCATGATCAGCCATATCAATTTATTCAAAGATTTAGAAAATAAGCCTAAAGATCAAGGGGTATTTCCAAAAGTTGTCTTTGCCTTGAAGTTGCCATTACACTAATACCCCTTGAGTACTTCTACATATGGAGAGAAGCCTGTCATCAATAATGACTTCTGGTTTTGAAATGATGTAACCTGTTATGGTAATAAGAACTGGAAATAGAAAGCTATTTTTTTCAGGATTAGACAATGCAGTTACTGGAAACACACACAAAAAATATTAAAAAATTAAGTTCAACCCTTCATATCCTTGTTTAACTTAGTAACTTTACTGAAAGACAAGAAACTAGAGAACAAAGGCTTAGCATGAGAATGTTGCTCTATATATTTTCTAATCCATCCAATTGATCAAAGATTAATTGTCAATAAGTTTTTTCAAAACGGTAGCACTTTTATCAATTTTACTTAAGTGGCTGTGACTCTTACGTATAAAATTTTGATATACATACACACTTACATGCAAAGAGAAGGGTTTTGCCACACTGGTTAATGCTATTGGGATGTGGAAGTTATGGCCCTATTTATGGCGAATCACACTTCCAAATTATGTAAGACAAGAAACCTTTAGCATGTTTTTGAGCTATGACCAGACACAGAGGACTGAGTATGAATGCTTGTGTTGGAAAGAAGTGGCCTAAAAACCTAACAGAAACAGGAAAAAACAAAAACAAAAAACAAACAAAAATCGATTATTTTCTAGAACACATAAGTTATAATCACAAAACATACTCGGTCTTTTGGCTGGAAGAACAAAATGATTTCAGTTGTCAAATAACAAATACATATGAAAACATGGGAAGCTGAGCATAAAGCCTGGGCTCTGTCTTAGAAAAGACCCACAATTGATACTTTCATAAATTATAACTGCAGGTGGCAAAGTCAAAAAATATCTGTTTACATTGATTAACAATCCAATATCATGATGACAATTAAAGTATTATATATATACACACACAGGTTTAGCCCTTAACTGTGCACATCAAAGTCAACTCATTATCTTTCTGTAAGAACAAAAGATTTGTTTCTACAACATGATCACACGTTTTACTTATCCTCTCTGTCTGCCTGCACTGCAGTGTGATGTCCAAACCAGAACTAATGAGGGAAGTGCAAACTAGCTATTGCAAGCTTTCATGGACTGGGCCAAACGCTCCAAGGGGGAAGGAACTCTTCAGAGCAATCCTTGAACCCTGGCAGGCAAAAAGAAAGTTGGCACTTTATCATACATGACAGATATGCTTTCTGAGGAGGCTTTCTAATGAGGGTAAAACGCATTTTGGAGTTAGACCACTACAACATATCACTGTGGGTTAACGTAGTAATATACTACCCTTTCATTAGGGCACAACAGCATAAACAAACAAACAAAATCTGAAATACTGCCAGCTGGAGTTTTAGGAGTCTGTTCCTGACTCTGCTGTATCTAAATCAACATCTAATAGAAAATCCAGTGGAGATTTTTTTTGGAGAAAATCAGCTCATCACCTCCACAGCTGGTGTGACACAGTGTTGCAGAGCGCTCTATATTAATGGAACACTTTGAAAGGAGATTATACTAGGCTCTCTAAAAAAGCACGACAAAAGACAGAAGCACCAGTCTTCCTTTCACATAAAACACATACCAACAACGACAAGGTGCTAATTAATATCCTTCTACCATTAAGTATCATGGAACTTTCTAGCGATTTTTTGAATGGAAAGGTCAAAACTTAGGTCAGAACATTATTTGTGCTGGCCACTGAACTTTTCACATCCTCTCCAAACACACACCTGATATATAACTGAATAAAGCCAATAGAGTCCTTCTATTTACCCTGAATTTGGAGCCAAGACCATTTACCTCTGCTTTTCCATGATGAAAGAGGAACTTTCTTGTAAACAGAATTCTGATTTATGGCTACTGAGTAAAAATAAAACAAAACAAAGCAAACAAAAAAAATCACCGATTAGTTAACCATGGAGGTACATAGAGTCAAAACAGAGAGAAAAAGCTGTATATGTATATATATATATATTAGTGCAGGTGGAACTAAAATTGGATGAAAAAATAGCATTGAGGGTGTGCCATGTTATAGGATCGAACCTTCTGCTGAAAGAAAAACTAAGGCAAAAAGTAAAAAAAGAGGCTGTGGTGATGTGGCCCCTCTACCTCCACACATAATGAGTGATTTATTTATTTTTTTTAATTTCACTTAAATTAGCATGGAAAAAGGAATATTTTTATAAAATTAACTTGTCATTATACGCTTGAATTCTCTGAGTGCTCCAAAATATCCAGGACTCCCGTCACTGTTGACTGACAGTTTATGTTTAGTGTAAAAATACTTCTGATTCCATACTGAGTGCAGCCCTATATATTTGGCGAAACTCTTTCTTCTTCATGAGCAAAAGATGATGTAGACTGTAAATTTCTGAAAACTTTAGTGGAATAAAAAAAACTTTGTAAATAAATTGCCAATCATTACCATCAAATAGTTTTGTTACTGTTTTTCTTTTACAAAGGACAAAATACATATTACAGATGAACACTCTGCAGGCATCTAGCCCCTGTTCCATCAGATCTTACAAAAACAGTAAACTGTTAAGGTAAAGATTTCTTGAATAATGCTGTAAGCACCAAAAACTCCAAAAGAGTGTGATCAGTTATATATATGTCTGTATAGATGTGGAGAGATGGTCAAAAAACAAGTCTATGGAATTTGAAGTACAGAAAATTAAACTTTGGATATGGTTTCCATAATTATACAGAGGATAAGAATAATGACAGATCAAGGGCCCCGGGAAGAATATCTGAAATCTAAAAATGCACTTTACTTTTGCTGCCAATACTTCCTTGAAAGAAAAGGCCTGGGAAAAGCATAAATATTTTAGGATTCCTGTTGGTGTCCCTCACAATTGTAGTAAACTCCCTACTGTGTGGATGCAATGAAAAGAAACAGCGATGGACAAGCCAGCTGCATTTTTCTGAAGTTCTTCCTATCTGTCATCTTACAATTTCAGATTTTTTCTCAGTTACACAGTTCACCATGTTAATTATATTTTTCTCTAATACTTAACAATCACCAACTCAATTACACCTTTTGTTAAAAGAAAAAAAAAACACTAACAGAATGTGGAAGCTAGGATAAGATCCCCATTAAAAAAAATACTATGTTATATGTAATGGAATGACAGCTTCAATGATTATGGTAGTTAATATCTGGCATGCCATTAGCCTGCACCATTTTACATTACAGTTTCAAACTGTGGGTTAGGGGGAGAGAGGGATGGGGGAGAGACTTAGAACCCAGCAGTTTACAGAGGAATTAAGTGCTCTTTTCAAATAAGCATCTCATTGGCCTCTAGCCTTTTAAGAGCAGCAAATAGATTGATATTACAATTAGAATAGAATGGCTATGGAGCATAAATAAAGAAAGTTTAAATGTCACAACCATTTAAAATAAATTTTGCGATGACTAAATAAACTAAATAATCTCATTTGCACTGACACCCAATTACGGCACTCTGAGTAGTGTGCTTCATTACCTCCTCACCTATCCAATTGCCTTTGCAGCAGTTCCTTTCTATTTGAAAAATGCTAGTTATTTGTAAAAAAGTATTGATGGATTTCAAGAAAAATAGGCTGATAGCTCTGATAGGATTTACTGGTTAGAAGTCTGTGGTGACTTTAAATCCTTTTAAGTATGGCGGACATGGAATTATTGATCAATAAACAAAACAGTACAAGTACTGCAGCTTCACGGATATATTATGACCTTTTGTGGTTTAATTAAATAACCCACTGGAACTTCTTAGAATGCTGGGACATTTGAAATCAATTACTACTACATGAGCTTTTACTCTAGTAATACAACCTCAAAAAGATACCTAAAACAGATATATTGCTCCTGAATAGTACTTGCATCCCACCATTAAAATACAATTTAATGTCCTGCAGAGAGATATTGGGAAGTCAATCACAACTAACTATCTGTAAATTTAACATTCATAGTATTGCTTCATCGCAAATACTCCAATAACAGAGAAAAAAAATAAATATACAAATGTGTTTATTCTACAGGAACGTGCAGCAAACAGCTTATGCAGATATTTCCATCCCTGGTTGTTCAACAACTTTTCACTGAGCATAGCGTTAAGTATTTATGATTAGTGACTTAGGCCCCTGACTGACGATGTTAATACTGTCAAGTTCATGGTATGCAAAAATGCACTTGTCATGAATATTCATCATCTGATTCAAGTTCGCTGTTTCGCTGAACATTCCCAAAGAATAAATTTATCTGTTAAAAATTCATAGCGCATAAAAAGCAACTGTTCTGTAGGCGCAGTCTACACCAATTGGTTTACAAACAAATGCTGAAGAATACAAAAGAAAATATCCAACTGTTGCAAAAGGAAGGCCTGGTGTAATGAACGAAGTCTATTTAATTCTACCAAAAAAACCCACAACCAAACTTAATTTGCATGTTTCAAGATGCATTGGTAAATTAACACCACTGAAAATCAGACCTTACATCGTATTATCTTACGTTGCACCACTAATATTTGTGATTATTTCATTAACATTGACGGCCCCAGGATTGCATCAATTATTTCTAAATGAAATGGAAAAACGTAAGACAAAGAAGTAGCCTGACCTGTAACAACTAAGGTCTAAAATGTGATTTGATCTTCTGAAGAATTAGTAAAACTGCAACAGAATCTGTGAGACAACTTAAGTAATTTCCTAACTATGACAAAAGTTATTTTTCACCCAGGGAAGTTTATTCTGTTCAACTTTTCTACAGGAGAGACTCAAAAGTTGAAGTCCTAAATGTCTCCTACACCCTCAGCCCCTCTGAGCCTTTCTTTGAATATCCTTCTCCTGTCAGGTAATGCAGGTATTTTTTCCTAAAAGCAGCCATTACTCAACTTCTGGACTCTCGCACCCTGAGGAAAGCTGCCAGCATGTATTTGGCTCTCTGGGTTTATATACATACTATTTGGTCTTCCAAAGTAAACTAAAGGCAAAAGAAATACTGCCACCACAAAGTCTTAAAAGATGTAGTGCTTCTGCAGTCCAAAAGGCATACATGCACAGTCATCTCATTTAAACGGATTCCACAACTTGTGTCAGCAGCCTGGAAGGTGCATACAAAGTGACATTTAAAAATAGGTCCGGAAATGATACAGTGACCTTATAAATATATTCAGGCATAAAAAGGAAGAGGACGAGAAATTATTTAAGCAAAAGGATAATAGCAAGGTCAAATGATAGATAATGGTCATGATCAAATGTAAGTCTATAAAGGGAATACTGTTCTCGAATAGCCTTCTGATGGTGATAGGTTATCAGCATTAGAGAACCTGAACTACTTCGTGATGAAGTTTGACAGAGTTATTGAAGGGATAGGAAGAGTTTAAGACTGCATTTTGAGGACCTGTGGCTTGATTTGCTGGTATTTGAAAAGGAATTTAAAACAAGACTTGATTATATTTGATCGTGTATTTGTCTTTGCTTCCTGGGCCCCGGCTTCCTGCCACGGGTAAGACTGCCCTTTCCCTGCCTCAACGCTAAAACTGTTCTCTTCAGGACCAGGCGAAAGATGGGATTCACTTTCATCGGGCGCATGACAGACTGACACAGCTACACTGGGGACATCAGGCTGAATGTGACACTGCCCCTAAAAATGACATCTGAGCAGTCCAGCAGTACCCATCCATGCGTACATCACTCAGCACAGGATGTATTCCATTGTATAGCAAAATACTATTATCACACTGGTAATAAATCAAGCCACTGGTTTTTGACATTAACATTCACATTTTTATTTTTAGAGCAACAGTGCAAACGCTAAATGAATGAGCAACGATACTTGTTTAAAGATAGCAGATTTGGGTATCTAAGAACTTGGCTGGGATGTTAACTTTCCCTGCAGCAGCCCATACAGTGCTGCGCTCTGCACTTGTAGCTAGAACAGCAGTGGGATCACACCAGTGTTGTGTCTGCTGCTGAGCAGTGCTGGCACAGCATCAGGACTCTCTCTGACCCTCCTAGGGGGTGGGCAAAAAGTGAGAAAGAAACATCAGCAGGGCAGCTGACCTAAACCAACCAAAGGGATATTCCATACCATATGATGTCACACTCAGCAATAAAAGGTGGAAAAAGGAAGAAGAGGGGAGGGGTGGGCTCTTGTTGCGAAAATGTCTGTCCTCCTCCCGAACACCGGCTACGTGCGTTGAGGCCCTGCTTCAAGGACGTGGTCAAGCATCGCTCATTTGTGGGAAGTAGAGAGTAATTTCTTTCCTCTGCACTTCCACATAGCCTTTACTTGTTTTGTTTTGTTATTCCCTTTCCCCCTCCCTTTTCCCCTTTCCCTTTTTTCCCTTTAGTTGAATTGTTTAATTAATAATAATATTTCCTTAATTATATATATATATATATATTTCCCCTTTTTAATTAAATCATCCTTATCTCAACCCGTGAGTTGTTCTTTCCTTTACTTCTTCCCCTCCTCATCTGAGGAGGGGGAGTGAGAGAGCGGTTGTGGTGTTCAACTGCCTAGCACGGTAAAACCACCACATACACGTACTGCTCTGGGGAAAGAGAATTCCAGATCGAAGGTCATCATACTTACAAGATGGACACACAATTGTGTGGCAGTAAAACTAAATTTACTGTAAACATAAAGCCAATTTTCAGCTTTGCTCTTCAAAGCAATTTTAAGTGCCTGAATAAATGTTTTTTTAACCCTTAGATTTGCAGGATGGTCCCCCAAGTAAATGATACCATATGTAGCATCTTACATATGAAACAATCCAAGAAGTAGATTCTTAAAGTACAAGACAATTTAACTGCTAATGCTACAGTAAATTTAAATCGGAAACTTAATAGAAACAGGACACCAAATTCAGGTAAATAGTAATGAGTATATTGGCAAAATCCCTAGAATATTTAATTTCAGGAGCAGCTAACAAACGCACAGTATTGAAATGTTTCCTTGGCTTAGGTCTCAATGCTAGTTTGTGGTACAAAATTATAAGAGCAGATAGAAATTCTGTCGGAGTTCCACAAAAAGGTTCTATGAACAGATTCAAAGCACTTTTTTTTCCTCCTGGAAGCCTTTAAAAGTCAAACAATACTGAAAGTCCTGCATAGACTGCATTGTAAAAGCCCTTATTGAATCTTCTGATGGTCAAAAAAAGCATGAAATAACAGTGAGAAAAAAATGTCTGTTGGCTATTATGACTCGTGGGTCACTCTTTGGGAATGAGGTCAAAGCTAGACAAAATGCTTACGCTCATTTCCAAAAGCAATAAAATAAACTGTACAATGAGGATGTCCTACACGGCAAAGGTGACTGCTCGCACACACTGAGGGAAAAGGCCTCCTCTTCCCACTTTGCTTATCCACCTTCCCATGACCACCAGGACTAATGCCATTAGCAGTCCGTCTCTACATGAGCTGGGGCAGGCTGCAAGGAGAGAAACCACCCATTCCCTCCGGGGCAATCACCTCTGGCCAGCACTTGCAAAATCTGCCTCATTAGAAAGTATTCCTCCCCCCTTTTTAGTTTCCAGGGAACACCAATCTTCCAGGCTGGCAGTGCCTCTGTGTCCCATGTTGAAAGGAGCAGACCCGCTGCTAATTATGCAGATACACCATTGCACAGTCTTTTAACTAGGAACAGATGGAGGGGAGTTCCCCTCTCCACACACTTTTCCTTTGGCATTTTCGGAATGTTCTCATTAAGATACTAAGCTTGAGGAGTGCTATTTTATTAGTTGCTCATTGTTGGTTTTCTCCTCAACAATCTGCTATGAAGTTATTAAGAGAAAACTGGAGCAAGACAAGCTACTGAGTTTTGTGGTCTGGGCCAGAGAGTAACAGCTATATTATAAGACTGTTTGACCTCACCTAAACAAATAAATCTGCTTCCTCATTACAGCTTCCAGCCTGCATTAAGCAGCAGGAAGCTAACATATTTTCCTCTTTTTTATACCTCAGCTGCAGTTCCACCATACGAATCAGAAACTCTAGATCTTCAACTGAGATTTCAATCAATCCAGGATTTTCTTAAATGCAGTATCAGAAATCACCATACACTTGGCTCTGGTAATTATTTCTCTCTTGCACCAGCTTCAGACTGTAATTCTTAATGAACTTGAACTGATTTAATTCAGAATTAAGCATCTTGATTTTCATCAGGTTATTTTAGATTCTCTGAATGGGAACTAAGGTTCAAGAACCAGATAAAATGATTTACAGTGAAAAAGAGAATGGTGTGCGGATTCAGCTTCCTTCTCTGCAATGTTTGCTTCATTAAAAAAGAAAACTATATTAGAAAAATACTTGAATTTATATATTTTAAACATAAATTTTGCTAAATTCCATACTGCAAGATATATAGGACAAATCACTTCCCCATTACTTTCAAAATTTTAGAACCTGATGATAACCTGGTGATTCCTATACCAGAAAAGCATGAATTCATTAATTGTTGGGAATAAACACTTCTGGGCTGTTCTAAGAAATCTTATACAGTCTTCTTACTCCACCATAAATGCTGCCCACTGTAAAATACCTCAAGGTACTGGCAGAAGTAAAACAAATCAGTACCAACATGCTCCTTCAGGGCCAATACCAACACCGACATACTGCCTCAGAACTGGCAGTAACAGTATGGTGGAAAAATCAGCTTCTTCCCAACATCCACTGAGTTAATCCACAATCTTCCTGCTTATCTACCAGATACTCCCTCCTGCAAGCAACCAGTTGAGTACTGACTCCATTCAAATGAGCTATTCTGGATGCATCTAGCGGAGGAGAGCAGTGGTTGAAACATGCTACCCATCTACAGGGTGAGTTATAATGCTTTTTGAATGCATCTGCTTTGTTCATGGATATGCAGTTCAGGTGCATATTTATTTTCTCATGCATATACTCAAAAGAAAACACAAAGTGATTGAACACTGTAAGAAAATTCAGATGGGTCAATCAGTTGGTCCTGCACAGAGCACTGAAAAGATCAAGGTGCTGCTGATGGTGTAACTTCATGAACCCACCACTTCAGTTTGAAAAACTTTACAGATGCACAAATGCAAGTGAGAAAACACTTCATCACTTGACATAACTGATCAATATGTAGATTTATTTCAACATCAATAAGTAAAGAGCGTGTGAAAGAAAAATCAGGGAGCCATAATTTGCTTGGTTCCCTGATTGTGCCAAACTCATGAGAGAGGGAAGTGAAATAAAATGACTATCCTAAGGGGGCTGGGAGAGAGGAAGCAAAATAGGACAAATAGACAGAGAGGCCAGTTCAGCAGTGAAACATCTGAACATGGCAAGGAAGCGTGGTTTTCATCTGAGCAAAAAACTGGAAGGCTCTAAGAGGTACTAAGAATAAGCCAGCATGCTCAGATGCTTCTCTGCTAATTAAGGGAATATAAAAGCAAACAGTTCTCAGGCATCACAATGCAGTAAGTATTCTGACGGGCATCAAGTCTTTGCCTAGCACACTCTTTTTCTTGCAACAGCAATGATGCAATTGCAATGTTAGGGCAGCGAAAGAGAACAGAAATATACCATGCTCTCTGCAACTCATCAGCTGGGGCATTCATCATATGGTGCCACTTGCATCCTAAGTTGCCACTTGTAGGAGACTGGCTCACCAACACCTCCCAGAGTTCAATAACCTCCTGCGCGAGGGGAAGCGTACATATGGAGACTTTTCTGGGAGCAGAAGGCTTTAAGGCAAAGGCCCAGGAAGGCTGCTCTGTCTGGGGTGGCTCTGGAGAAGAGAGACTCCTACAAGGAGGGGCAGCTGCTGAAAAAGCCAGCCAGGAGCTCTGGCACTGCCAGAAGCACCCAATGCTCTTCCCAGTGGTGAGGGGCCACCTAGTCCCAACCCTGCTGAGTTCTGTTAATGACCTTTTCCCTGCCTCCTATGCAACACAAATCCAATTAGCCATATTTGCTAACCTTTCTTCAGGAAACTGCACACTATTTAATCCTGCACATTTACCTACAGTTCTGAGCCAAATGCTCATGAGCATGACCAAGTGAATAGCTTTTCCACTGCTCACAATTTGCCTACAAGTGCTGTTTGAATTAACATTTCTGTAATTTATGTGCAGAAGCTGAAGAATATTATTTGAAAAAAATAAAAAGAAAAAGAAAAGACTGAATTCACACGGTGTATTGGCACATAACTCTGATTTCAGCAATGCTCTCCAGAGAGACCTTGTACCTAGTGCTTATAAACATCTCCATACAGGACCAGTAGCATTGTGTCCAGAAGGAATCAAAAAACTTGGTTTCCAGTTGTAGCACAACTCTATTAGTGTTTCACATTTTCTTTTCCAACTTAAATTATTCTTTGGTATGTAGCATTCAAACTTCTTTTTTTTTTTTTTTTTTGAAGCAACATTTGTAGTAAAGGTATATAAAAAAAGTATTTTTACATAGTGTTCAAAGAACAATCACAAATCAGTTTTTAAAGGATATATATATATGTATCCTTTATATATACATATATATACACACACATGTATTTCCTTCCCTCCATCATTTCATTCTCCTCTTTCTTCTTTGAAGTTTGCAACAGTACAAGCTTTGAACTGGAATGCTCTGATGAACCCCATTTTACAATGGAGAAAAAACTGAGATTTTTCTTTTCCTGTGATGATATTTCCACTGCCATAAAAATACAGGCATTTGAAATGCTGAGCCTGTACTAAAACAGAGTAGTTCACTACACTGTATTTCAGCACTTCATAAGTATGATGCAAAGAAGCTTTCACTGCCAGCTTGAGGCTAGTTATGGTGATTCATATAATCTTAAATTGTATAAAAATCCTTTGCAGAGGGACAAGTTCAGTTCACCATTCACCTCCTGTCCTAGTCTGACTTCATAGTCAAACATGAACAAATTAAGCTGTAAAATCAGGAATAAGACCCATAATAAGGAGCAGGAAAGATTTATATCCTCTTTAAACTGGTTATCCATGTAGGATTTTGTGCAAGTAGCAGTAACTAAGCTGAGTTCCCTGCTAAATCTTACGCTAAAATGAGCTCTTCAAATGCATTGCTTTTTCAGTATATGTAATTTCCCAGACAAAGGCTAAGGGATACAGCTGATGAACTGTCTCACTGGAAGCTTCTTTCCTGTAATTTTTATTAATTTATGTTTTAATAAAAAGCAGGGCAATTTTGAGAGATCTTTTTTACATTCCTGCGTGAACAGGCAACTGTTAAACAACCTCTAGTCTTTTGGAAGTCATAGTCTGCATAGAAAAGTCCATTTAGATCAGTTCTGTCCATGTTACATTTCTCATTCAGTAGTTATTATCTCCTCCTGCTTTAAACCACTTTTTTTCTTTCAGATCACTATATCATAAATCCAAATAACTGAACACATGCCCCATCTGAAACTTCATTTCATGAGACAGACATGCTGTGGCTACCTCTTTGGTAAAATGAGATTCTACTAATAGCTCAATTCATTTATCCATTTATTTTTATCCTTCCTCTCCCCAGATTGCTAACTTTCTAAACGTTTCTTTTAGTTCAGCTCTCCATGCGTTGGGTTATTTTTGTTGTTGTTTTTGGTTTTAATATATTTTGCAGATATTCTGGGCATCTTCAAATGTCCATAAATACACAGAAGTTGCTCAGCACTCTTGAAAATCATTCCACAAAAATCACTGGTGCACAACTTAATTTTCCACATGCCCATAACACTTCCTGCAAATGTCTAGGGCTGGACATTAATTTAGCATCTATGATATAATTAAGCTTGAGGTCAAACACTTCTCAAAGTGCCACGAATTCTCTCTTTCTTTGTCACATGTAAGTGACACTATTCACAAAAGACAGCCAACCTATGCATCAAGAAGATACTGCTTCAGGGAGCAGACACTTAGATGGCGACAGACAAGTAAACAAAAACAAGTATACAAGAGCAAAACAAATTAAGAAACCTGTCACATAGTTCTTATATTTACTAACTTTTGAAAGAGTTACATGTTTACAGATATACCTAAAAAATTGGTAAGTCAAGTCAGTCACTATATATTTTTCTAGGTTCTTTACTCTAATGTCAGGTATAGTACATTTAAGTACAACAAAACTTCCCTACAAACTAATTTTTTTTTGTCTTTAACTCAAGTATCTAAGATGAGCCAAGGGGTTTTCAGGCTTATTATGCCAAGTCTTACTACTTGCTAAGTTGCTTTTATTTATTTTGATTGACTAATCTATAGGGAATTAATTTAAAATATAAATTAGGAGGTACCTATCCTCTACAGACGCTTACACAGGCTTGGCACCAATACAGCTGCTGAGAGTTCACATGGTAAACCTCCAAGCTCATCTTCTGTTTGATACAGGTCAGCGTTTGCAGTTGTAATTTTTAGTGACAGAAGTGACCATAACTGTATCTCTTTCTTCCCCATTTCATACTGCTTTCTTGCATTAGGCTTATCTCTTAAGCCCACAAAGTGCTTGGCTAG
Organism: Oxyura jamaicensis; assembly: GCF_011077185.1. Classification (NCBI taxonomy): domain Eukaryota; kingdom Metazoa; phylum Chordata; class Aves; order Anseriformes; family Anatidae; genus Oxyura; species Oxyura jamaicensis. The sequence continues at coordinate 4,497,154 of NC_048905.1, forward strand.
CCTGACGGCTGTCACTACCAGTAGCTCTGGATAGCAAACAAATGGTGTATGCTTCTGTGCATCTTGTAACATCTTTATCTCACTCACAGGCTGTAGGCCTGCAAATTTTACCTTTCTGCCTGCAAAACTGTCTCTAAAATTGTGTCCAATATCCCTTCTTTTTCATAGTATACATACTGCCATGCCTTTTCTCTGCCAGATCTCTTCCTTTCAGCCAAATTTCAATATTTATTTTTCCAATTTTCTATTTTTTTCCTTATTTAAGAAAATGCCTTTCTATCACAAAAGCCAAGTGCAGATCCGGAGACTTGATGAATAGGCCCAATATACAGACACAGGGTTTGTGAGTTGACCATGTATCCTCAAGCCTCGTTTATCTACAAAGAAACTTGTAGAACAGTGAAATGCTTTGGCTGCTGAAGAACCCTCCTTCAGTTCCTGGTATAAAATCTGCCCCTGCTACTCCGTAATGCAATCATATATCAACAGACTCAGATTAGAATTTTCTATTTCCTTTCCTTTTTTATTCAGCTGTAAAGCTCTTCCCTTGAGAAATACCAAATTATCTCCACTTAACTGATTTCTTATGTTGATTTCTTCTGTATTGCCAATACAGAAGTAAAAAATAATTTGAGAAATGAATTATTAACTGGAATCCAATAATTCACATAAAGCTGAAAAAAATAACAACTTGATCTATTATCATACAGTTTAGCTATGATAAAAACAAAACAGCATTACTACAGAATGGCATTCAAATGCAACATACTAATTTTCCATTCACTGTTTTTATGTGAATATGAATACAAAAGCATCAGCATATAGATAAATGAATAGTTGGTATCATTACCAGAGCAGACAAAGTCCTTTTTCTGAACCTCCGCCACAAGAAAACCCCGCAGGTTGACAGGCGCCAAGCAGAACGTGAACTGCCCGATGGTGCGCCGCTGCCGCAGCCAGTCGGACAGCCAAGCCAGGTGGCAATCGCAGTGCAGGAAGTTGGAATGGAGCCGCCTGCAACAGAGGGAAGCACCCCAAAGTTACCAGCAGTGCTTTAACAGAAGGCACAAAACACAGGAAACAAGTAGAAATCTGTCTGCTCTTCTCTACAGTGTAAGATCATTGAAGGTTACCGGTTCCAGCTCAGTTCGGTATCCGATGTCTACTTTGCCATATAATATACAAGAAAATGCCCACTTAAAAATTGGAACTATTTTTTATAATCATAAAATCATGACCATTCTGGAGAAAAGAACAAACTGAATTTAGGGAGCTTACAAGTAATCACTTTGCCTGTGATTTCATTTCAGAAATAACTGCATGAATGAGATAGCTCTGGGTGAATTAAAAGGAAGACTTGGATAAACAAGGAGGCCAGACTGAAAAACAGGATGATTTTTCTGTCTTCTCCATCCTTTTAAAATAAATAAGAAATAATAATTAATCAAAAACAAACCAAAAAGTCCCCAGAGAGTATTGAAACATTGCATGATCTTGTGTTGCCTGTAGAAATTCACCGATGCCCCTTTTAGTGTGGCAATTTAAGTCAAGTATTCAGGTTCCAGGCAGGATCTTTCAACTCCTGATGAAGAAGGGGCCCATGACAGGGTCACAGCACACGGACCTGCATGGCCCTGCGGTTCCCTTCCCAGCCTCACGCCTGGCACTGGAGACTTCCAGAAGCCTTATCACGTGGGAAAAAAATTAATCTGCAAAATCATGAGTGAATCTGGTATTTTTAATAGCTCCCAAACTTGAGGTCAAAACAAAAGCCCAGGACATTAATTATTTCATTGCTTGTAATGAGTCATGCATTTGCACTGTTATAGCAAAGCTGAAATGATAAAACAGATTGAAAATCCTGTCAGAAATGGTTAGACAAAGCATTATTCACTCATATTACAGACATTACATTAAAAAAAAAAAAAATACACAATTGGTGTGCACAGGATTGAGCCTTGTCCATCCACCAAAGAAATTAGCTGTCTATCTGTGAGATCTTCATAGGGCCAGGCCTCAGCGCAGGTCGCCATGGCGCCAGGGCTGTCACAGGCCCCAGATTTGTGTGGCTGGGGTGGCAGCTGCCGCAGAAGGCCGCAAATCTAGAACCGAGCTTATTCTGTGGAGATGGAAAGCTCTAGACTCCTGGCAGCACTGTGAAATGTAATTGTTTTAGAAGGATGGGTACTTTTTTTTTTTTTTTTTTTTTTTTTAAGAGATTCTAAAGCTATTTAATTGACACTGGATGTAGGCATGCAGCAGTAATAAAATCGTAATTTTGCAAAAGGGGAATCTTTCCACTTCTGTGAGGCCTCCCCCCTTCATTAAATTCATATAACTAGATACTGTTTTTATCCTATTTTAGAAGTGTGAACTGTTACCTCATCACCAGCTCATCTGCCTCAGCAGACCCCTACCTTTTCATTTTTTTTTTTTTAATTATTTTTTTTTTTTGGTGCTGGTATTCTAGTCTGCTTTAGAGAGGAGACCATTTAGCCTGTCCAGGTTAACAAGGCAGCTTACTAGAATTTATTTCTGATAATTATATTAATGAATACAGACACAAAAAGACTTTTCACAGTACTTTGAAAAGCATGATACACCAATTCTCTATGAGCATGAAAAGCACTGAAGCGATTCACTACATTTGCAGTTTACCTTTAAATAAAAATAATAATAATAATAATATAAATTATGCAATTACTGATCTCAGCAGTCACTCACAAGTACAGAGACAACAGGACACTTAACCGTTAAGCAAATAAGTATGAGGGACATGTTTTAACATAAATAAAGCTGTTTCAAGAAAGGAAAGCAGATCAATGAAAACTAATTCCTGTCACTTCCAATCAAGGTTAAAAGATCAATGAAACTCAGCACCAGAAAAGACAGTTAAATAAAGAAGGTTACCACAGAAGGGCTGATTCTTTTAAAGAATTCTTAAAGTGCTTCAAATCTTACTAGCACTTCCACCCGCAAGAGGTCATGTTCAAGTTGAATGTGCTTTTTATTTTTCCTTCTCTGTTCTTCTTAAACAAGCAGATTGTTTTGAGAGCCACGACGAAAAAGCTATTTATCCACAGAGCTAACACTGCAGAGGCAGCTGCAGCACAGGCAGCCCCAAATGTCCCGCTAATGGATCTCGATAGTGTGTAAAGAGGGAAAACACTGTCCACACAGTGCTGGGACTCAGCTAGACGGGAAAAGGAGCTTGACCCTGCTTGAGTAACATTCAGACTAAGAATTCCCTACAAGGCCTTCTAAAAGCACATCTAAACGTGAAGCTTTCTGAGAAGGCAGACAAACTGATGATCATTTTAAAAGAAAATTGTGGAGTCACCAAACTGTAATGAGTGTTACTGATTATCCATTTCACCTGAATTTGCATCAACAACCAATAGATGTTATTCAGACACTGTGCCTCAGAGAGCTTTCTCCTTTCATGCAAACTTTTCACTGAGGTTGGGTATTAATGCAAGTGTAACAGGTTAACATGTGAAATAAAGCCCAGAGAGGAAACAGAATTCTCTAGAATACTAGAGAAAGTATTACAGTATCACCCGAAAAAATATCTTCATATAAATATTTTACATGGGTAAACAAAAGCTCATCAGTTTTATGTCTGCTCAGATCTATGCTAGCTGTTCCGGTATTACTATCCATTTCAACAAAACATGGTTAAATCTAAAGATTATTAACATAACTCTGAACAGAAGATATTCAGAAAGTACTAATATGTAGCTATCCAAACTTGCTTTATTAATTATAATTAAGAAATTATTATTTGTGAGAAATTATAAGATGATTCAGGGAGAGAGTAAGAATTTAAAATATGAAGAAGCTGAAGAAATTAGGAAATACTATTTGACTCCTTTGTTTATCTTACATTAATTGCTATTTTGATGACTTTTCTGCCTCTGTTGAAACAGATGGAAGAAAATACAGAAAGGAAGGAAATAATAAAACATTTTACTGCATTTCCACCTGCCTATGTAGGTTTTTTAATCCTTATATTGCACTGCTAAAGAGGGTACTACATGTTATTTGGTAATCTTTGGAGACTAAAACATGCCACTTAATATTGATGAAACTACCTTTACAGAACATAAGGTGAATGAATACAAATGCAAGTTTGTAAAGGTGCCCTTTTAGCTGTAGACCCTAAATTAAATTTTCAGCAAATCCTTTTAGAGTCAGTCAGCATTCATGTCCTATAAAATGTGGCTCTCAGAATTCAATATAAAAGCTTCCCTTTATAAATCCTGTTTATGACTTCCTTCCTTTTTATTTTTTTATTTTTTTTTATTTTCTTCCCTTAATTACAGCAGAGGGGGATTAGTCAGTGTAAGCCTCCAGGGAGCTATATACAAAGCCATCTCCAAAATTAAACTAAAAGGAAAATGGCAGAACCCATTGAGCTCTGGTAACAGACAAGACTGATTGATCTGAAGAGGCCAAGCAAATTTTCTGGACTACTGTGGCTGAATGAGAAAAAGCAAAACTCCAGGAACCGTAACCCTACCTTTATCTCCTTTATCCATTCTCTTTTAAAAGAAAAACATCTAGTTTTCATTTAATTTGTTACACTGGGGTTTATGAATGTCACCATTTAATCAAGAAAGTAAATATAAATCAGAGGTTATCTTACATAGACTGACACGAGTAAGACACATTTTCTTCAGTTCAGCTAATTTATCTAATATGATTTTACATACACATATGCAGTATCCCTGCCTCATTTTATGTTTTGGCATGAAAAAAAATAAAACAGGCTGGTTACTATTTCACTTTCTTTGCTTGTAAGAGTAAATATATCTTGGTTGGTTTCAGATTTTGGAAGACAAAATAAAGAGACTTTCTTTACACGTGACTTGTTCTGAAGCTGTATATAGCCTAAAGGAAATGACAGGAATATTTTATTTAAAGAAAATCCTTTTGGTAGGCTATGGCTAAACTCCACAGATGCACAGTCTAATTTCATGGTCTTTGTATTTTGTTCTGTTACAGCCAATCAGACCTTTTCCAATGGAATGATGTCCAGCTGTAGAAAAATTGATTTGATGTAAGAGAAATTTTTATTAAAAAAGAAAAAAATGTAGCAGAAACAGTGACATTTTGTTTCAGAATGCATCTGAAAACAAACTTTTTTCAAGTTCTTTCAAAAATTGTATTGCTTCATAAATTACTATTTGAATTTGAAAAGAAGAAATAGGATTTAAATACAGGATATTAACACAATTAAGCAATTGATCCATCTGATCAGTTTTCACAGTTTTGATGGTGTTCCAGCTTGGAACTACTGTTTTTCCCTTGGGAAAATAAAAAAAAATCCAGTTTCATTTCCCGGTGAATTCAAAATACTGATAAAAAAAAAACAAATCTTGCTTAACCCTGATTAGATTGGTGAACTTGCCGCCAGGGCCCTGAGGGCACTAAGAGGCCCACATAGCCCTGCCTGGCCACACCGGGGATCCTCTCATGCCCTCCCCAGCCATGCCACAGCCCAGGGCCCCATTTTGGCCAGGCTGTGGCTGCACCAGGGCCCCTGCCTCAGCCCACCCTGCCCAGCCATGGGCCTGGATTGAGTTTGTCCCCAGCCACAGGGTGATGGCCTGGCCTGGCCTAGCCTCAGCCCAGCCCTGTCCCTGAGGTGGCTGAGGCTGCCCCGCTGAGGCATACCCTTGGGATGGCCCAGCCTGCACGTCCTACCCCAGCTCTCACAGGGTCAGGTTTGTTCAGTGAACTTGCTCCTCAAGAGTACATTGAATAGCTCAAATCTAGAAGGGTCTGAAGTAAGATTATCACAAGGTGACAAAAATTCAAAGAGTTGGCATACCCCCATTATTACTATATTCAAAGATAATACTCACAGAGTCCTGATCTTTGGCATATGATTGAAACTGGTAACAGGAATGCGGGTGATGTTGTTATTGTTGAGAGTACTGTTAGGTAAAAAAAAAAAAAAAAAAAAAAAAAAAAAAAAAGGAGAGAAAAGAGCAACAGTGATCAATTATTTACATTTCTTCACCAACACACCATTTACAGAAACAAGCTACTTCAACTCTTATAATAAATCTGTCAGGCTGCCAGCAGTAACACATGCTGACCTGTATCTAAGACAATTTGTGACATGTCAGGAAAGATATTTTCAGGGCAAATAACAAATAGCTGCATAAAAACAGAGGAGAGTTACTGTTTACCGTTTCCAAGTAACGACGAGCACGAGAAATGAATTTTTACCCACTATGAAAAAAGATCCAGACTTATTGGTTAAGCTGCCACTTTGCTTGAAAACATGGTGCAACTTGAGTGGAGAAACATCAGACTTGTGTACTACAAAATAAAAGCTTTGGACTCACAGTACTCTCTGACTCCAGATGAGAACTGTTGACTCCCACAGGCTTGTTAACACAGCCAGCTCAAACGGACTTTTTGAAAACACACAGACAGATGGGTTCTATTTCTTTGGTTTCCTTATGAAAAAAATAATCTGGGTAGTGGGATGGACCATAATAAAGTATGTCGTGACCCAGGCATGTAAGGATTTCTGTTACTCTGTCAAAGCAGAGCTTAAGGGGAAAGAGCTTAAAGAAAAGTGATCTCAGCTGCTGGTAGGGATAGCCCCCCCTCCTCTTAATGCTTCTTATGAAAAATGAACTGACTAGATTATCATCAGCTGTGTGTGCTGCTCCCATTTATGTAGCTCCTAATTATATCAATGACTCTCTAGCAAATTAGGAGCTATAAAGTTGATCAAGATGGCACAGGAAACAGAAAGAACTGCAACAGGGTGTAATTGCCATGCTCAGAGTGCTCCAAATCTGTAAATACAGTAGCCCAATTTGTCATGAAAACTGATCGGGCTGATGGTGGACTCCCTCCCTATCCTGGCATGGCAGCTCCTGCTGCTGACTGCAGCTGCCTATTTAAAATGCGTGGTGCCCATAGCATCGCTGCACTGAGCAAACCCTGCTTTGCAGAAGGGGCACAGCACTCTACAGGACCACTTTGGTAGAAGACAGTCCTTCCGTGTCTGTGTATGAGGTGAAGAAAGTATCTGCTGAAGGCACATTACCCTTTCCTGAACTCTTTAGTTGTTTTGATGTTACACATTTTCAAAGGACATTTAGTTGAAAACACTTGAAATGTTTTACAGAAGGTAACTAGCCTTTCTGGTCATTACCAATCTAAAAACATTTTACAGTTTTGCCTAAAAATCACTTGGCAAAACCATCATCTACAACAGTAGCGGATTAAAGTTAAATGAGATTATATCATATTACCTTTGCTACTACTTGATTACCTTAATGATGCAAGTCTTTTGTCAACAGTCAGCCAAAACAAGCATGTACAACAGAATTTTAAAAAGTGAACAAAACCTCTTATAAGGGCATGTTTCTGTACACATCAACACACCCACAGCTCAGTAGGTATATTTATTTGCTATTTGTATCACATGCATGCATGTTTGGAAGTTCAAATGGGACTCACAAATCAATTTTCTAATTGCACCAGTATTTTTTTCTGCAAACATAACAATGTAATTCACCCCCTGCCTCAGTTACCTGTTACATAAATAGGAGCTCTGCACCTGGTCAGAAGATGTTATGGTACACTGGTAAACAGCAGCTGCGTGTAAAGTCAGCTCACAAAAAATAAATCAAATACACATAGCTGATATCTGAATATGTCACACAGGGCACTACAGGATTTAATGGAAGCCAAAGGAATTCATAGGGGACTTTCTATTAATTTCAGAAGGGTGAGGGTTGGATTCAGGCAGAACAGGATATGGCAGCAAGCTTCCCTCTGCGCTGAGGGTACAGAACATATCCCTGTCCTCCAGTGCACTTCTTCATCTGTATGTGGAAAGGTCAGCCTTTACTGTGTTTTGATGAATTAAAAATATTTTTACATTTTTTAAAATATTTCTGTTTAATAGACAAAATGTTATTCTAATCACACACAGTATTTCTACTTGCAAAATATGAGATGATGGCAGCTTAGTTTTTCCTGTAATTCATTAACAAATAAATAACCCTCCTTCTAAGAATTGTATGTCCAAGCTGAATTAATATAATACTTAAACAAAAATTTCAGGGATAACTCTAACAGGTAACTATGACACAGGTGACTTAGTAATATATTATTTCATCGATATTTAAATGTTAACCATAATGAAGGCAATAAAATATCTATGATAACAGCAATTATTTCAGGACAAAGAAGGCCAAATGCTGCAAAGGGCACTAATTGGCAGTGAGCTGCCTGCATACAGCCCTGTTGTAGGTGAAGCAATTTAACCCTGCTGCTCTGTGTGCAGCACGCACAGCTCCAGTGCAGGGAGAACTCTCGTTTTTGAATAGTGACATTTCAGGTAGAGGACCGCCCTAGAAGCACTTTGCAAAGCTTTCTGTTACGCACATGAAGCAATCCCAGCAATGATTTTTAAGGGTATGAGTCCTGATGGGGGAAGACACACAACACAATAGCATTTTTAACATGTGAAAGAAAGAATAATTTCTGCTCCAGTCACTCCCTGGTAGCTTCAATGCCCTATTCTAATTTCTATCCCTCTATGATTCAAATCCATTGAAAAAGATGTACAAACATCAGGAAGCTGTGAGAAACAGAAAACTTGCAGAATCTCCAGATTCCTTCAATGTCATATGGGGGAAACTTGTCTGCTGCTGGGTTCTCCCCAGCCTGACGCCTTCCACCTCTTCCGGAGCCCTGTTCCTTGAAAAAGCACTACATTTAGAAGTCCTCTCCCTGTAAACTATTCACATCCAAAATGCTGAATCAGGAAATTGAGGCTATAGACAATATTATTTATGCCAGCAAACTTCCCACCTTGGGCCATGATCCTTGTAAGATCTTGCAAGCTAAGCAGAAGCAGACTGCAGCAGTCCTAAGGATCCTCAAAGGACTACTTGGAAGAAGCATAATGTGGGATCAGCAACCTTCGAGGTGGTACATCCTCCACCAGTATGAACTGTCACGGTCCTACTGACTTCAATTTACAACCCCAGAGGAACTGCTCTACTTCTCTGCCAGTAGCCCAAACTGGCTGGAAGCATGCATGGTGCCTCATTCTTCCATTTGAAGAAAAATGCTGATTTATAGCCCTGACTAATCAGATTTTTGTAAAGGAAAAAATGTTTGCTCTGCAATCCTGCCACAACTTGGAAACAATGATTTGCCTCCTTCCTCAAAGTTCTTGTGCAAATTTAACTGCATACACTTGCACTTGTTCTCTTCAGCCTTGCCCCAAATTCACCACTGCAGTTCACTGAGAGTTGTTAATTCTACACTAAATGTGATTGAATTAAAATCATTAACCTGCAGAAATCACTCTCGTGTATGGTTTATTATTTTTGTTTATTTGTTTTGCTTTTAAATAATATTTATGCATTAGTTTGTACTCCTTTCTTCACACTCTTGAACAGGTATACAGGTGTTCAGGTCTACATTAGAGAAAAAAATTGTACTCCTAGCAGAAATCACACAGTTTTTATGGAAGATACTTCGGGGAGAAAAAAAAAAAAAGAGGAATGGATTTAGATTTTGAATCCCACTAATTATACGAGTACTATATTTAAAAAGCTCAAGAACTGTAAGCATCCCTTCGTGTTCCTTGGAGTAATTCAAAGAAGCTGTCAGATCAATAGTTAAACACTCTCAATTCTTTAAATTACAGAGTACACAGAGATTTTGTTTCTCTTACTTGGAATTAAATTAGTGATATAATTAAGAGCATATAATGAATATCAGAATGACTGCTGACTTATTCATCTGGAATAATAATACTTTCATTATAATATATCTACCCACTCCATTCCAGTTAAATAATAGAAAAGGATCTTCTGGCAATGATGTCAGAAAAAAGTTAAACAACATACCAGAATTACCTGAAATACTGTTTGATTTCTTCAATTAGTACTTTGGTAAGTACAATCTAAGTTAGCAACCGTCTTAACATTTTCCAGTCACATTTCATGTGGGAAAACACATAGGAGGATTGTTTGTTTTTTTAAGCACATAACACTGATGACAGTAAAAATACCTACTACATCCCAAACTAATAAATAAATAAATAAATAAATAAATTTTATCACTGGCAAAAGGTAAAACCACTATACGAATATCCATTTTCCTAAGTACAAGACTTATTTGTAATGGACATACCTAATGAGCTGTACATCAGTACAAGACCCACAGTGATGCTTCTTGTTTACAGTCTGAATGGATTCAGGTTAAAAGAGATGGGGAAAACCTGTCGTTGTAGGGCACAGCTAAAGACATCCTATGTTTTTTGACTGTAACAGGGACTGAATTTCTTTCACATTCCATTTCTGCAGCTGATTAGCACAAACAGCTAATTAAATTGAGAAATTATATGGTAAATTAAATTTCTGATTAACACTCTCATCCAAGCCTTAACAGGCATCTTCCACTGTTACCAGAGGTCTGCTGTGCTGGCCATGCAGGTTTCTGATATGCACCGGGCTTCTTTTGTGTCACATTTTGCAGCATTTGCAAAATTTTCAGCCACAAATACTCAGACCCACACATATTCATACCCATCAGAGAAAGAACATCTGAATGTACACAAAAAAATAAGCATACAAACAAGTTTAACGTTGTGCTATATACTGTCAACTACTGGTAAGTAAAAGGAAATACATCTGAAGAAGAGCCAGATGTATTTTTTGGTTTTGAATGTCTTCTAACCTTAGAAACTGGAGATTCTTTAGCGGCTTCTAAAATACATCATTTAATAGCGGGAATCCTGCAAACATTTCATTTGGCAGCACATACTTTGGTGTGTCTTTGGGCTTCACTAAGTTAACATCAACATTTATGTATTTTTTTTTTCTTTTTTTTTTTTTCTTCTTTTTTTTTCTTTTTTTTTCCTGCTCAAAACTCTCTCAACATGCAGAAAGAACAAGGTGTGGAGTTCCCTCATGGTGTGATAAAGCCGGATTTTGAAAGTGAGACTTTGAAACGCGTGGCCTCAGCCTGCAGCAGAGAAGCGAAGCAGGGCGGCTGCTGGGAGCAGCCATCTCAGGCCCTGCAGCGCTGGTAGCGCTAACAAGTCTAACATTTCCTTCTGTCTCCTTCAATTACACCGCTGCTTTATCACAGTGTGCTCGTTGGCTGTATATGTAATCCGTGTGTTGTGTGTCCATAACACCATGTAATTGGGCGTAATGCAAGATTATTATCTATGTGCATGCAATGGATAGCTACAACTGGTGTATCTGCAGGCTGCTAACATTCCCAAGAGTGAATTGCTGTTATAATCTCCGATTACTGCTTCTCCCCTAACTGCCATGGTTTCCCTGCTTCCTATCCCCAGTACAACTATACATTCAGTAAATGAGATGGGAAAATTTATTAGGACTTAATCTCCAAGCATAATTAAAGCTCTCATGTAAATAGTTTTCTTGAGAATGTTATTTCTGTTTGAAAGTGGGTGAATTGATGCAAAAATCCCCTCTGAGCAGCTCACCCCAGATGGCCAGTGGAGCTAGAAGGGAGCCCAGCAGCCTGGCTGTGACAAAAGGACAACTTCTCAGAGCCCAGAGCCTTCTGTGTGGGGCTGGGGGGGTGCGGGGGCTGGAGAGTTGGACCGGCATGGAGCTAGATGCTCCCACCAGATGTGGGGCAGGAGATGACAACTGTAGACCCCTTCCAGCCCTGAAGCACCACATAATTTAACTAACAGCATGGGCAGTGTACCAGTACCAAAGACTGAATCTAAAGCTATTTTTAGTAATAAAACCAAGACTTGAATAATGTTTGTACTTAACTTACAGATTGTAGACAGAAAGGAGCTGTATTTTCAACAGCTGTAAAGTGCCATTTTTCACACAGGTCAGAGAGAATTTGCATTAAATTAAATATTTACTGCTTCGTATGGCCTCTGATGAAAAAGCAAAATGGCTTTGGCACTCACTCGATCCCTCAGCACCGAGCAGTTGTCCTCACCTTTGACTTTCAAGGCATCCAAGATTTGCTCTTTTGAGGCAAGGTGCAAATCTTGACCAGATCTCTGAGTTCTGGTGAGTCCTGAGCCCCTCTTCTACTCAATCCTCTGATCTCCCCACGGCCTGTTTAAATTAAAGCCCACAACTACCGTGCGGGCATGTAATGAAAGCAACTGATGCTGCACTGATGAATCCATTACTCTCAACTGTTAGAAAACATAATGATCTCACAAGGGGCCTTATTCACTGACATACAGCAGTAGAGCTCTGATCTGACACCTCAAATTAGCAGCAAAAGCAATAACAGCTGGGATTTTGTCTCAATATTTGTACCCAGCTCTAAAATGAGTTGGCACTATGCAAGTGCTATTTTTAAACACAATGTTATCCCAGGCAAATAATCTTCTAAATAGTCTCCAGGTGACATGTAAGATTCACAGAAATAAATAAAAATAACTAGTTGCCAATTTGTGGTTTCTGTTCTAGTATTAGTCTTTGCTGATATGCTCACAAATGTTTTCATCACCGCAACATGAGAGGCTCTAGCATCATTAGCTTGGGAAGCTGATGTCAGACATCTGACGAGTCTCGAGGATACAGAGAAAATAAAATGTTCTTTTTAGAAATGTATGAAAAAGTAAAATAAAATAAATAAGCTTAGTATGGAATTACAGACAAAACAGCCAGAAACATTTACTGCTACAACTCCCTGACTCTTCCCATTCTATGACTGATTTTAATTTGCATTTAACTTTCAGATTTTAGCTATTTGAGCTTATTATAAAGGCCAGATGTTTGAGGCATATCATTTTTATTTTTTTATTTTTTATTTTTTCCCTTGAAGGAATGACACTACATCTAAACACATCAGGCTTTGGGGCAATTGGGTTGTTGTAATAGGAAGTTCTTTTTCTTTCCTTTATTTATTTTTTTTTTCTTTTTTAAATAAATCCTGTTGCATCCCCAAGCAATGAACGTCCCTCTGTCATCCCCAGAGACTTGGCTGTGCCTTGGCTGGAGTCTCTGGAACTGGCAATGTCAGGAACCAGGGTTATGAGCAGAGGAGAAGGAAAGACAGAGATGCAGCTGAACAACCGGTGGGCAAACCACCTGGGTAAGGAGCCTGGGAGCAGGAATCAGTGTGAATGGATAAAAGAAGCAAGAAACAAATCTTCTGGGACTGTACAATTAAAGATCTTATTGTTGTACAAATACAGCTGGGAACAAAATTGAGGATTCTTGTAACTGATGTCTAGTCACTAATGCTGAAACCTTTCTCATATATTTTAAGTTTTATTTTATTTGTGTTGCATGTGCACACATCATTATGCTGGAATTTACTTGCTTACACCAACAAGCAAATTAATAAAATATGCTGAAACAAGATAAAGTAGAAAATAGAATAATAGAATAGAATAAGGTAAAATAAGCTGAGCTAAACCACAATAAGTTAAAGTGAAATATAACAAAGGTTATACAGAGGATAACTGTGCACTGTTCAGTGTACAGACTGTGGACTTTGCTAGATGTCAAGTCAAGAACTGTCACTCACATGGTCTTACATGAGTTGTCTTCCCACTTCCCCTTAATGAGGTCTCTCTTTCTATAAATAGGACATATCCATTTTCCCAAATAATCAAATCACCTCTATTAGCTGTACAAAATGCAGATACCAGTTAAATCCTCTGTTTCCATCTAATTTCCATGCCTGGTGAGGGTTAAAAAAGCTTTCCAAAGAAATTTCAATCAGCTTTTCCATCTTCTACAAGATCTTATAATTCTAGGCAGAAAATACCTATTCAATAGGGTCCGAATGGAAACTTAGTTATAAAAACATTCAGACAAAATCAAAAGAACATGGGTCAAAATTCCTCTGCCACTCTTTTATTTTAAAATTAAGGATACTCTAACAGGCTGTTTTTCTAAAGTCAAAAATGGCATAAGAAGTACTGCCTTTAGTTATTTTCTAACCAAAAAACATTTTCTCAAGTGTTTGCTCAAAGCCTACACATTTTTTGCTACACCACATTGGGAATGATTGCTAAGGCTTTAAGCCCCAATTGCATCCACATTTTTTTGTAAGTATTTGGACTCAGAGAATAAAAAAATATTTATGCAAACACTGAGTAAATGTTCTACAGCATCAGGGTGGTTTTGATTTCCACAACTGATGTTACTGCCTAGAACCATGGGAAACAAATACAGCTATCATAATAGCGAGATCAATGACCACTGAAGTCAGTGCAAATACCGCTGCTGATTTTAACAGGCAGTGAATCTAGTTCCTGCGGTCCGCTTATTTAGGCACAGATTTTCAATGGAGGCAGAGGGATCAAAAATATAATTGTGTTCAATTTCAACTCAGTTTTACAACTGAGAATTTGCAGATTCATTTGAAAGTCCCTTGATTGATGAATTAGTATGCTTAAAATGATATTAGAAATATGTCTTTAATATAATTCATTTGTTAAATAGATACACTTTTTTGGGTTATAGAGACATCTCTTTTAGTAAATATGGATCGTGCTGTTACACAGCTGCCTGCTTTTCTGATACTATACTTTGTAGATTCTGTGTCAAAATCAATGGAAACTGGATTGGGTTTTCTATGCATACAGAGGTTTGAAAGCCCACTGGAGTGTATTTATGGAAAGGATGAAAAAGAATCAACAAGGCAGAATTTGATGCATCAACACTCTAGCAAATAAAATGGATTTTGTAGCTTCCTGCCTGAACAGTTGCTTCTGTTTAGTCCTTTCTGATGCTAGAGCAGCCTTATAGACATAGTCCAATTCAAACTAACACTGTTCAACCCTATAATTTGAAAGGAGCAAGCAACTTCTGCCATTTGCTCAGGATGAAGTGCCTTTCATGATGTAGATTTCCAAGATCAAGGGAAAAGGTTTCAGCATAGAGCCAGCTGAGTGCTGCGGTTTCCTTTCAGGACCTCCACCAAAATAAATTCTAAATAAACTTATTAAATTTGAATTGGAAAGGAACAGTATAATTCTTCAAAACTGTGTTTTAACTGAAATTAAATAAAGAACTTATGAACTACTATAATGAACATAACATTTGCATGCTTTATGGCATGCCCAGATCCAAAAAGACATTCCAAGTGATGCACCTAAGTTGGCTGTCTTTTCAGATGTAGAGAAAGTGACAAAAATAAAAAAAAATAAAAAAATAAAAAAGGACTTCTATATTCATTGAAAGGGGCTATGTTACAACATTGGATGAAGTGGCACTCACCCTGTGCTAGCCCGGTGCCACTTCATCGACTGCCGCAATGCGACACTGCCTGCGGGACTGCGGATTCCTGCAAGTCCCGCGGTGACCGCTAGGACCAAAGGAGGGACAGGCTGGCAAACCTCAGGTGTGCAGCATGGCAGCTGCTTGGGAGGCAGAAACATGACAATGAACAGAAACGGCACTGAGAGCAATTTAGCCAGTGTCTGGGTGTCTGTGCAAAAGGCTTTACAAAAGCCTTTTAGAAAGCAGACTGGAATACGTGGAGCGTGGGCTGCCAGAACCCTTTGTTTCTGTTTCCCTCCGATAGCAAACCTAACAGGTCCTGCAGGCAAAATTACATCCATCATTCCCCTTGCCAGAGCAGCCCCCCTAATTTCAGGAGCCCAGCAGCTTGGCTGCCCCTCAGTTCCCAATACCATTGGGATTCCCACTGGGAGTGCAGCAGGAGGAGATTTTTGATAGCACTGGTAACATGGCAAAGGGCATGGCACGGCAAGGATCCGCAAAGGCAATCTCCACTTT
Source organism: Oxyura jamaicensis (assembly GCF_011077185.1). Taxonomy (NCBI): domain Eukaryota; kingdom Metazoa; phylum Chordata; class Aves; order Anseriformes; family Anatidae; genus Oxyura; species Oxyura jamaicensis. The sequence continues at coordinate 4,512,921 of NC_048905.1, forward strand.
GGACAGCAGACAGAGGAAGAAAGAAACAAACCTTGTAAAAAGGGAAGTTGCACCTCTATTACCAAAACCCCCTCCCCAAAACACAAGAGATGCCCACAAATATTTGGAAAATAATTTTAGATTCTAACAGAATGTGATGCCCCTACATGCAATTCATACATGTTCTAAGTAACGGTTAATGCACCGTCTAATATAAATCTGCATGAATGATAGGGAACGTGTGATATACACATTCAGTGAACTTAGACCAGCATGTATGAACGTTTTTCAGGAAAAATTACCTTTTACAGAAAAAAGAAATATTTTGAAAAAAACAAAGCTAACACATAGCTCCTAGACAAGGGCAATTACGTGATTCTTGCTGAAGCTGGAAAGGGATCTGCTTTCCATCAGGAATTAAACATCAAGTTTTCTTTTAATAATACATTAGACAGCACTTGCATGGATCACACAAGAAAATAGTCAATATGTTTAAAAACACCTGCCTTTCCCATTTTTAAATTTCTCCCAAACACCACCTGCCCATGAGAAGCAGCAATACCTGCTTATATTCATGCATGCGTATGCAATAACACTAAAAAATCATAACCATTTGAATATCAAATACTCACAGTGTTTCATTTGCGTTCAGTCCAGAGTGAAAACGTGCCAGATAAAATATACATGGAGAAAAATGTGAAGCGCTCACGATTTGTTCAGGAATATTCTACAAGCGCAAGAAGCAGCTATATAAAAGGAGTCAATTGTTCTCCATATTTGACTGTTCACCTGTAGTATCTGTACCCCTAGCAAATAAAATATAACTGCCATTGCGGATGGTCTGTCCTAACTGCTTCAGCCTAAGTATCAGCTGAAGCACCTCACCTGCTTTCTAACGCCCTAGCCGTGGACGGGAAGACAGGGTGTCTCACAGATGAAATGGACCCAACCCTTTTAAGACATCGCTGAAATTGCCCAAGGAGCCAGTCAGAAGCTTGGGTGTGTGGAGCGGACTACCCCCTCCCAGAGCCCGCCCAGCCCGCAGCCTCCTCTTGCACCAACGGGGGCTTCTCAACGGCCTTCAGGCGTCGTCGCAGAGATGCTGCAATGCGGCAATTTATCGATTGCCGTAGCCAAGTCCAAAGCTGAAAGCCACAAACAAGATCTGCCTTCCCACCCTCCTTTTTCCCTAGACCACCACCAAAAAAGCACTTTTGGTGACACACACAATCTAAGATTCTAATGGCAAAAGAGGCGAAAACAAATCTAAATTACTAATCTGGTGAACAAAGACCTTGTTCAGTGCATGCTCTTATATCCCTTCATCGCAGTCATCGACCTGTCTTCCACAACGTTCTCTTTTGTTTTACCCTCAAGCAAATCCCCATCTCAGCCTGTCTGGCATTTGCAAACCACAAATATCTCCCACCCGCTAGCACCATGAAGACGAGGGATACGTGCAATTTTTTAAAAATTACTGGCAGTAGTGGTCTTTATTTCCTTCCATGGCTTTATTTGGCCACTTCATTTGATGCTCTTTCAAGCTATTTTCTGTGATATCTCTAACATACTCAAGAGCAACAGGCTATCAAGCTATATTACAACAACTTACAATGTTTTAAAATATCTTGCTACTAAGAATCTGCAGATGACCACAGCAGGGCCAGCCATCATCCATGCATACTGAAACAAAGCCTTCAGCCTATTCACCCCAAAACAGGAACTCAAGAAATACAATTCAGCTTTAAAAGCATCAGACCAGTTAACATGAAATTGCTTCATTTATGATAACAAAATTAACATAGAAATTGTGATTATTCTACTTCAAATTACTTTAAAATAATTCCACATTTCTGTCCTTAATGCAGCTCTTAAATTTTCTTGTTTGTTAAACAGAACTGGATATGCTATGTAAAGAAAGTGTAATTTACATTAATCATATACCTTTCTTTTAAAAGTCTTTATAATTATTTTTCATGTATTTCATCGCAACGTAAAAGTCTAATTAAAATGTATGTTCTTTTAACATGTCTGTGTTAGGCACCCAAAATATATTCTTGTATTTTATGCATAACCTTGTGAATAGCAGAAAAAATATACTATTGGATTTTAGATAAGAAGCTTCAACATATGCATTTGCTTAGGTGTAAACGTATTATCTGCTTCATTTTCAAGCCAAATATCTACATCGTACTGTTTTGATTTCAAATTTATCGCAGATACAATATTATTGCCCAAGATCAAAATGTTGGAAAATACTAATACTAGCACCCTGATCCCAGCAACTATAGATCAAGGTTAAATACCTGACACAATGCTTGATGTGGCACACCAACAATTCTCGTGCACAGAGCTCTCGTGGCAATTGTAACCTCTGTTGCAGAGAAACCAGGCGTTTGAGCTCTCTCTTCTGTAAGGAATGACTACAGCTCTGAGCCTCTCTGTTGTTCTACCAGCACAACGGAGAGGCAAATGCAGCCTCTGAAAAAGGCAGGCTACTGATACGCCTATAGACCATAAACAATATCTTTAACTGCATGCAGAGAAAAAGCGGCAATCTTTATATGCTTTGAATTTTTGTTTTAAATTGGCATTGTGGTGATTGACCCCAGAGTCAGCACAGTTGCTGCATTCACCACCAGCTTTGGACTTGGTGTCACCGAAGGGCTGAGGACATCCTGGTGTATTGGGTGTTGATAACAAAAAGACTCTGCCACATGGGCACGCAGCTTCCTCTCCCAACCAAAAAAGACCTCATTAATGCCAGTGGGATTACATCCAGCTTGTTTGGGAAGTCACACAAACAGTGAATTGTGAATTATGGCATAAAGTGACTACTCATCTACTTTGAACGTATTACTTCCCCCTCATAACTCCATCATCAGCTCAACTTCATCTGCAAGGAGCTTTATTCCCATCTCAGCCTTCAGCTTAGCTTTTGGATAAGGTGTTCAGCTGTATGTCTGCATTAAATATACAGTTGAGTGTCCCCAGGATCAAGTCATTCACATTCATTTGACTTTCAACAGGCAAAATACTTGTTCTACATCTTCTGTATTACTGACGAAGAAACTATATTAGTTAAAGAGGAGGTAGGGCGGGTCACCAGATGAGCAGAGCATACAAATGAAACAATTAATACCACGGAACAAAGGTTTGCCAGAAATCCCTGTGTCTCAGGGAGTTTTGACTTCAGAGTCTCTCAGCACAGTGATTGTAGCACCAGTAAAGGACTTACACTATGTGGGCTGTAAACCTGGGCTTTCTCAAAAAGCACATTGGGCAGTGATTCATGAAACTAGTAATTCTAACCTGGCGTGGCTCTTATCTTGATAAGTTCTGCAGCCTGCAGGTCTCCAGGCTATTCTTAAAGGAAAAACAAACAAACAAACCCTCCAACCTAATGGGAGCAGGAAAGGAAAATGAGCACAGCATTCAAATACTGCATATGTTCCAGGAGAGAAAAAAACATATTTTCTCAATATATGATATAATATGGCACCCGCACTGAGGACTGATAGAAATGTTCATCAGTTTGCTGGGACATGCCTGGAACAGTGCAGGATTAGAAAAATCATTGATCAATGAATTTATGCAAATATATTCCCCCCCCATAAAGAGAGAGTTACATTACATCTGTAACAGGCATCAGTGATTTTCAGAGGGCCTCAATTGCCTGCTCTTATTTTATCTCAGCTGGTCTTTGATATAAAGCCTGTCACCATGGTGCCATCTGGATAGTGTTCCTTTCACCATGCTGTACTTCCAACCTCACATTTTGTAATAAGTTGTAGAACAGAGGTTATCTTGGATTTCATTTCCATATCTTGAGCAGTGATGCCAGATCTCCCACGGAAATATATCAGCAAATAAAAACATTCCTTATCAAGCAACTGTGTGAGTACCCCATCTTTCCTCTGTCTATTCATGCTAACTATTTATCTCATTTCATCAGGGTCCATTGGGGTGCAGTAGCTCTCTAAAAAGTTCTCCAGAAAAAGGCCTTTCTGTAGTTAATCTCATCGCCAACTGATTTAGATAACAGAGAACTTAAAAGAGTAACAGCAGTATTCGGGAGCATTTCTCATTCCCTTAAAGATCTACAATGATACAGGAGCCAGGAAAAATGGGAATGATGTAAACTACTGGACGGTTGAATGAGGAATGGAGTAAAGAAAAAAGAAAATTATAATTTGTCCACTGCACCCTTTCTCAATTGCCAAGCTGACTTACTCTTCCTCTGACATAACCTGACTCCCTGCAATACAACCTGTGCACAGAAAATGGGGATACTCTTAGAAAATCCAAGCTCTGTTTCGTGTTTTGGGGATTTCTACTAATGGGTAGACAACCCAATTACTCATACGCTGCCAATAACTACACCAGTTTTGTTTTTATCACACACACACTATGCACCTGCTGACTGATGAAATAAATAAATATTTTTAATTAATTGTTATTAATTTACATACATTTAAACTAGCATATATCCTCAGGTTTTTAAAAAAGGCTAATCATTCTAATTTTAATGTACTTAAGTAGTAATATGTAAAGCACCTATGCACAACTTTTTTAGTAGAAATCTCATTTTCATATTGTATTTAGGTATTTTGGTATCAGTTATAGGAATTTACGGAGTTCAAATTTGATCCTGATTGCCTCAACCTATCATAATTTCCAGCAAAATAGAGGAGGAAATCACATTCGTGTGGCATTTTCAGGCTTTCATTAAGCAATGACAACTCATATATTTAGAATTATGTCATGACTTTAGCTCCCTGACTCTCCAGGTTGGGAAGGCAAATAAAAATCTTCTATCTAGTGAAGACATGCCCAGAATAGCATTTTGCAAATAAGCAAAACTGATCATGCAACTGGATGTTCAGCATACAGATGACAACTATAGGAAACAATTAAATCCTGGCTGTAACAGAAAATAACAATTCATTTTCATAAAAATTCTTAAAAGTTTGTTAGGACAAAAAAGTGGTGTATTATAAGCTCATGCATCCATGGCAACTCTATGTGAAATTTCAAATATTACTAACATTTTTATGAAACTGAATCCTTTGTAACAGGAATGCATGGGATTGAAAAATGAAAGCATGAGTAACCGTAGTGCATTTGTAAAATACTTGCTAGGAATGGATGCTTTGCCCAACACACAGAAGAACTGGGGGACGCAGACTGCTGCTGGCCTGGCAGATCGCATGTGTCCCGCGCAACACAACTGGGTGCTGAATCAGAGTTTGAAAGAAAACAGCACGTAGCACTGCGTGTTCCTGGGCATTTATCACGGAGGCATTCAACAAGCAAGACAGAAGCACTTTGTAGAAAAAAGGATATACTCAAATGCTGATATAACAATTGCAGTTTCTAGTTTCAACTATTACTATTTTTATGTTAAGATTTCAGAGACAGAAGGGTGGAGTGTTTTCATTTATTCTTACTTTTTTTTTTTTTTAAGATAAAATATTTAGGGCCCATTTAGAATTAAAGTTATGGCTTCAAACTGTCGTGGATATTTGGGTGACTGTGCTTGTACTTCTTCAGTATCACTTGTGCATGAATTATCATGATTTTTCACACTAGAGTGCTCAGAGTTGAATGGTGGATTCCTGCATGCATATTTTGTTGCTAGACACTTAATGGCAGATTCAGTGCTCATTCATATCAAAAAGCAGGTGAAGCTCAGGAAAGAGGATTTTTTAAGGCTGTGAGATGTGTAAGACCTACAACTAACACAATTAACAACAAGCAAAACCCTAAGTTATTCAATACTAGATCTGTAAAGCAAGAACACATTTACCTTCATTAAGAAAATCTATCAACAATCCTCTTCATATTAACTCTTGATTCGATAATATCTTTTGGTTTAGGACTACTTTTTTTCCCCCAGAAAAAAATGCAATGAATAAAACATGTTCAAGCTCCCGTCTCTGTTAGCTATCATCTTAAAGTAGGAGGAAAAACAGCTTTTACAATGTAAAACAAGGAAAATGCTCCAGGTAAGTTGCCAACAATGACTTATAATTCTTTCTATCCTGTCCACGTGGCACTACTACCATGTCACCACACGGTTTCAAACCTATTCCATTAGAAATAAATAAATAAATAAAAAGGTGTTTTTATGGTGGTTTGTTTGTTTGTTTTTTCTACACTGAGTTCTGTATCTTGCTGAGAAATGGATCCTAAGAATGAAGTATTGTTCAGCACTTACAGACTAACGACAGCAGCATGATCATTTGCTCAATCGTAATGGTTTATCCAGTTTGACCGGGCTTTTCGAATCATATTGAAATTAATTCCTTTTATTTATATATCCAATGAGACTGAAGGCGAACTTCTGAGCTCTGAAATGGTTTTATCTCCTATGCATTGTAGGGTTGAACATTTGGATATGAAGCTATGGTGTAACACATTTGTAATCTATAAGGGGTATGTCTTATTGCCACACCCCATAGGAAATAGTGGACAATTATTTTGAAGGTCTTTTATTTTTATTTTTTATTTCTTTGGTAAATAATCGTAACTCGCTTACAGCTACAGTAATATATATTTCTCAATAACACTGTTATTGCCAGGTATTGCCAGAGGACACAACTAAAAATTAAACAGAGCAGAAAACATTCTACTAAAATCAACAGTTAGTGAAAGTTTCTCACCAATTTTCTTCAACTTTTCTGCACATTGCTATTCCAACAGGTCATAAGTTAATTAATAACTTGCGTCACTCCTTTAAAAATACATGACACTGCTCCATGTTATTGCTATATTAGCAGTTGCACACACCTTTCTATCTCTTGGAATGCAAGAACAAACCCAAGGAAGTATGTTTTACCATCTTACAAAAAAGGGGAAAGGAAGGATTTCAAGAAGAAAAACCCTACCTCGTCAACAGAAACAAATCTTTAGGGGAAGCAGTACAGAAAGTCTGATGCAAAAATGAACAAAAGCAGCCTCAATCCAAAGCTACAAAGAAACAATGCTTAAGTAAGCTGTCAGTTGTGTGTCATTTCTCAGACATTATCTTCACCTTGCTGCAGGGGCAAAGCCAATCAACAGAAGGCACCAAAGCACTGAGTTCGCAACATTTTCACAGCTTTTTAATCCAAACTTGCAATTACCAGCAGCAGTGTGCATCTGTATTATGGTCTACAGAGGTCAGATCACAGGATCCGGGGCACCTTTTGGGGCCCCTGAAATACTGAAGCTCATACACAGAGACGTGATCAAAAGACTGCTGGTACTGGGAGCCACAGTCAGCGCCTGGGTCTGATCCAAGCTCCATATGAAGTTAGCCGCTCAGTGCGCTGTTTACAGGACTGACATTAGTAATGAATTTCAGTCATGTTTTCATCTCTGTCTCAGTGCTGTTTGTTGGGATAGAAACTTATCGCTTTTAAAAAGAAAATAAAAGCAGTAAATGAAGACAGCTTGCTTGACAAGCAGAAGTAAATAACACGGACCATGGAGTGCTCTGTGATTTGGAGGATTGCACAATTTCCTTCCATTCCCACATCTACCAAATCACCAAACTCCTTACAGTCATATTTTTAGATGAATTCAAGTTGAATGAAGAATGCAATCCAGAAACCAAAATGTTTTTAAGGTTAAGTGTTAATTTAATTTCTGGGTACCACTAAGCATTTTGTCTCTGCCACAAGTAATCTACAGAAATTTAGAATTCTGTAGATGGATAGGTAGAGAAAAGATGCAGAAATGTAAATGTTTGATATCAAAATGATCACAAGCTTTCAGTAAGTTAAAGAAGGAAATAATTTGGTACCTTTGCAAGCTGGTCAAACAAATATGTATATACTTTTTCCAGAATCATTAAATATTTTCTACATATTGCATTAAGAGTTAAAATATATAACTGCATAAAATATACAGTGGCAAACTCTGCTCTGAGATGTTATCTTGAAGTCCTTTGGTTTCACTTGATAATATTCTTTGATAGTTAAAATTCATTTATTTTTTTTTCTTTTTTTTCTTTTTTCTTTTTTCTTTTTTACATTTATGACTGTTTTACAACTAAAGATATGATATCCCATGGGGCATGAAGTTGTTAGATATTTAAATGCTAAAACTTTCTTTGAAGAAAAAAAATCAATTGAAGTTTGAAGTATACAACTCAGATTTCATGACTGAGAGAAAACTAACTTTAGAAATAGATATTATCAATCCTATTTTCTAATTTTTTTAGAATTAGGATGGATCAGTCTTGTAGCAGTATGTCTGTGATGAAAATTAACAGTGCATTAAAGAATTGAATATGATGTACTTTATACGGTGGAAAGAAATCTTCCTCTTCTCCCACCCACAAATACCTGGTGTAGAATTAACCACTAAACTAATTCAACATCCTGGGGAAAAGGAATGCATTTTCAGCAGCCTTTTCAGAGCCTGCATTACTCGGTATATTACAAAAAAAAAAAAAAAGGTTCCATTTATGTCCAGTCTACTGTAGCAGAAGTTATAGCACAGTCTAGTGTCAGTGGAGGACTGATTCTCCCACTGCAGAGAACATAGTTTTTTGTTTGTTTGTTTTCCTTTCTTCCCTTTTTTCCACCACACAGTGGACTCTTTCACCACACAGACAAATAAAATTTTATAGTGGCAACTCGCTGCTTTTCCTTGAAAGGGCTATTAATATAGAATTCAAACAATACTCGCTAATGTAAGATCCCATGTAAGAAACTCTTCAGATACCTCTGTTAGCTCAATGTGAGCAACACACCGTATATAATCAATAACAACGTCCCAGCTCGGGAGGGAGAGGGACCACAGCTGTCTCGGATGATTAGGACAGACAGACAGGCACAGACACCACTCCTAGGTCTCTCAGCAAACTGAACTTGCTTCTGCTGCCGCCGATGGCAAAAATCCTTTGAGCATCAGTCCAAGGTGGCTACAGCCCTTGGGGAAAACTTCACAGTATTATCATATGCATATTAAAAAAATCAGAACTTGGTTTATGGCACATTGCCATTCGTAAAGCCTGTTGTATTGCCCGTTCTCAGATGCCAAAGGCGATGCATTGAGTCTGATGAATCTGCAGCTGCCAGGGCTGCACGAGGCAGGTGCAGCCTTTAACCACCTACCATTTGCTGTTTCATACCACTGAACTTGAGGGCAACCTTGTCAGCAGTCTGAGCGGGCCTTCCCTACTGTATTTAAGTGTAGACCATTTCAGAGCTGCACCAGCATTAACTTCACTCCAGATGCGAAGAATCTGAATTCAGGAGTGTTCCTGTCCCCTGTACCCGCTGCCACCATTCCTTTCTGGCATAGGACTGAGTGCTTTCAGATGTATTAATGCTTGCAGCTCTGCAGTATTAACTTCCAGGTAACAGGAAAAGCTTTATATCGGTTCATATGGTCAAACTGTGTTCCAGAAGAGGTCTCTTTATGTGAACAAGTACCTGTTAGTAATAAGGAAATTATCTGCTCTGATACTGAGTTCTGGGTAATATTGGATTTTTACATTACAAGAGCAGTGCTCTATATCTAAAGCAGTTTTTCTCTGTTACAGTCAGATTCCACCTTTTTTTTTTTTTTTTTTTTTTTTTTTTAATCAACTGTGCTGCAGCTTTAACAGCCAATGTGTAAAGTTTGTGGCACTGGAAGAGTACAACGTGGTGTTATTTCAGCCCTCGGAGCAGGATCCTCCCCAAAAGCCAATGACTGCACTGAACAATCCTGCCAAGCCCCCGTCTCTCCTCCCTCTTACATACCAAACACCTTTTAAACAGCTTTTTGCCTAGGTCAGTTGTCAGATACCTCATAACATTGCTCCCTCCGAACCTGTTACCCGTCTGCTGCCCGACATTACGCAGCCCTGTGCTGGTGCTGGCTGCAGAGCGCACATCGCACGCACTTTGCATGCTGCCGAACCCCATCTGCTCCATGCAGCAGTGAGAGCAGCGATTTCCCCGCTCCTTGGGAGCGGTAACAGACAAGTCGTCTACTGTGGTTTAATTAGCGTGACATTTTACTCCGCTACCTATCCCACCGGCGGGAGGGCAGCAGATTAAGCCCCTGGATCCCCCCAGCACCGCAGCCCGGGTGAGGCACCCCCCGCCGCCCCAGCAAAGCACCAAGTCAACTCACAGGATCTCCAGGTCGCGCAGGGCTCGGAAGGCTCCATCTTCGATGCAGCTGATCTGGTTGTTGTCCAGTTGCCTGCAGAAAGGAAGGGAGAGGATGAAGGCTGGCCGGTGCGGGCAGAGCTGCCTTGGAGAGCCGGGTGAGGGGCTTCCCCAGCCCCGAGGGGTCCCTCCACCCCCTCGCAGCGCCTGCTCGCCGCCCCGGCGCAGTGCTGCTCAGCCTGCCACGCTGCTCCGGCTCTGGCACTGCTGGCTGACAGCGCTGCACGCTACCGCACACTGAAGCCTGTCAGGTCTCAGTAAATATTAATTGGGCCTTTTTTTTTTTTTTTTTTTTTTTTTTTTTTTAAGGCAGAAGGGAGTAATTTCATTACATTAGGGCATCCAATCCATTATGAGCTTTTACCGTCATGTCACTGAAACAATTTCATTAAGCTAAAGGCCTGTAAATCATTGGAGGTCACTGTGCTGCCCTCCGTGACCTCCCAGAATGCCTTTTCTTCTTTTACTGGAAGTTGGAGTCCTCTGTCCTGACAGTACTAAATCTCCAGGCTTTATCTGCCTGAGAGCTGTGAGAGTGCATAGGGAATATACCAATTCCAAATTAGACTCAACTAATCTAATTTTATAGTCTTTTTATTATTCTAAGCACCAAATGTCTGTGGTGGTTCGATGCCTCTCTGCATTGTTACTGGTCCCATCTGGTAGCCCATTCTATTGAAAGATTCCTGCCTAAATGCAGGGTCTGTCTAACTCCATCAGGGAGAGCAGCCCAGCAACAGGAAGCATTATACGCACATACACTTAAAACACTATTCTGCTTCAAAATGTGTAATTTAATATTTGGAATGTGGAGTTCTCTCATTTGTTTCCCTACGTACGCACAATTTAAATATATTTTACAATATACGTGGATACAGCAGTACAGCTACATCTGCCTTTCTTGTTTAGAAAATTAAAATTGTAAGCTGTAATTTAAAATTCAGTGATTACATTTTTTAACCTCTGATCCCTTAAATTTTACACTTAAAGAAATACACTTAATACACTTATGTACCTACTCATGTGTAAGTACAATGTCTGAATTTCATTAAATAAATAAATAAATAAATATTTTGCAATCTCCTGATTCTGTATCTGCGATTTGCATAGTATAAACTTCAGATTGGTGAGGCTGGGATCATTCGTCCTGTTTGTGTAAAGTATCATGAACAAAGATACAGAGATTGCACTGCAGTTTCTTGTTGCTGTTACAAAATAGTGACTATACATACACAGGTAGCAAATATATTAGACGTATACATATTTCCATAGTTTTGCCAACTTCTTCCAATTTGCTGTACCTTAACTTTGGACTAAATAAATATTCATCACAACAACTTTCTTGCTGCACAACAGCAAAGCACAGGCAGAGCGCTACAGGATAATTACAAAACAATGAAAACAAAGAGATCTCTTCTGGGGTAAAAAGCACAAGGCAATCCAAAGGTTTAAAAATAGCCACGTTGGATATAATCTTTACACATCCCTATACAGACTGAATTTAATCCACTAACACTGAGTATATCGGATGTGGTTGTATCTGAAGACTACAGGAAAGTTATCCTTGGTCTGCTCTCAATGAACATCATTTTCTTTATCATTTTAAGTACATAAAATACCATACAGACTATAAGGTCTACTAAAAAGCTTAGCAAGCATAAAGGCAGCTAAGGTTTCTCATAGCTCTCATAACTTCAGAGAACATGCTGAATTTAGCAAAACTTTCAGCAATGTTGCCTACACTGACCAATACCAGAATTTAAAATCCCGCAAAGGGATATTTTGTAGTGTGACAGCTCGTGTGTATTGTATATACGTATTTATACAACTATATATACACACTTATTTCTTTATGTCCTCTCTGCCTCCCCCACCACCCTGCAAAGATGCTACTATCTTTGCTATAATTTTGACTGCTGGGAAAACAAAGTGGCTGTAGAGTGACTTTTTATGAGATCAATGTTTAATTGTGTGGGTTGTTAAAAATTTGTTGCTCAAATGGAAGAGATGGTGGATTCAGGAGGAATAAGCTTCAAATGAGTTAAATATAATGCTGGTTGCATGACTAAGTACTTTACACTTCAGTTGGCTTTATTAAGCATACTTTATTAAGCATAAAGTTGGCACGTACTAGCAAGATGAAAAGAAAGCAAGAGCAACTTGAGAACCACCTCTCTCTTTTCTTCTATGGGAAGTACTGTATATTGCCTATTTTTATCTGAGTTACACTATAATATTGATTTTTCTGCCAGAAACACTAAAGCAAGCAAATAAACCCAGCATGCTAGTCACAAAGCCTTCTATTAAAAAGCTTCATATGTGGTGTGTTTCTTTCTTTAAAAACAAATGCTACTCTCATAGATTGATTTTTGTTGGAAAAGCATAATGACAATCTTAATCATATTTCTGTAGGTCCCATCATGCTAACACTAACAACGAAGTTTAGCCCATGTGATTAATGCACAGGAACACTGTAAGGGAAACCTCTAGACACAACAGAAGACATGCACTTAAGATGTTCAGTAAATTTGGAAAATACTCATTAGAGATGTCACTACATTCAATACAGCCTAATTCTGTGTGCCCCATAAACTAAATCTGCACAGTCTCTGGGAGGCCTCCACATGCTTAGCACTTCTTGATAGCAGACAGCTTCTGTCTCCCGATATCTGTCACGCCCGGACATCCACATCTGTGTTTAACTCTAAGCATGAGAATTTCTTCCCAAAAGGAACGCAACTATTAGTTGTCTTAAAATTAAGCATGACAGTGTTTAAGACCCTTCACCTCCCCGTTATTTCTCTGTGCAAAAATGGAAATTCTATTTCTTTGCATTCACATAGCAGCCCAGTGAGTGGTTAAGCAGAGACTGGGGATTTGAGAATTCAAAGTCTAAACAATGTCTTCCTTGCAAGACAATGTATTAGCTTAAAGTTTTGGGAAACTTCAGGTACAGCCTTACAGAAAGCCATAGATAGGTGTTGAACAGATCCTTTTGTATCTGTGAAGACAAAACAAAAAGCCCATGACGTGGGCTAGCAGACAGACCGTATACTCAAAGCAGACATGCTGTGCGTGCAGCTCTTCAATACAGAACAGACATGCCCACCACCCCTCGGAGAACATCTTATCTGAGTAACACTAATCGTATGCAGAGTGTAAAAATTCAACTTTAGAAAAATGTAAAAAGCGGTATTCAAGAACAGCTAGCATGTACATTTCCTTGAAGAACATGCTACACTCCTCTGGTTTCTTTTCCTTGCTGCCTTCTGCACAGGGCATCCACACCCCGTGAGCACCATTACATGAGATCGGGTCAGCTATGCTGGTCTCAGGTTGATTTCAAAACTGGCCTCAGCCAACAGAAGCATGTATTCAGATTTAAACATCACCTATATTTCTCAGACTTCATCCTTTTTCTGAAAGATCTTTTTCTCCTCAACATTACAATCTGTTACGCATTTAATGGTGTAATGCAATTATTATAAAGAAAAAAAAAAGTTAAGATGACGCTCGCTCAGATTTTAGACACAATTTTGCAATGGACAAAGTCACCTTTTATTCCTCTGCTTGCTCCTGCCTTTTGCAAGAATAAAGCACTAATCTCAGGCTTTATCTATAACTATCAAATGATTTAATTGCCTCTGAAGAAAATACATGTTCTCATGCTGAAAAAGTGTTTGAAGAGGCTTCTACAATGAATGAAACTGCAAAGATGGAGCTGTGTGATAGCCACAGAGTAGGAATGAAATAAGAGCTATAAGAAAGGTGGGAACAAGAAAATGCCGCCAAACTTTGAATTTCAAAGTTTTTGCCAGGTAGGATGGACGCTGGCTTTTATTTGGGTGACAGCACATGTTTGGATTTCAATGCCGAATCCCTCATGCGTTAGACACAAAGCACCAGACCTGGACTCGGTGACGTTGTCAAAAGGGCTCTTGCTCCAACGTCAGTGAGCTGAGATCCTTGCCTGGGAAAGCCAGCAGCACACGCGTGATTGAATTACCTCCTCTGACCTCACCCAGGAGGCTCCAGGGATCCGAGATCTCCGTGACAGGCAATTAGCAACTAGACAATGCTAACAGCTACAAAGAGCAACACCAGAAAACCTCGGAGAGCAGAGGAAAACACATGAGCAAGGAAAATATTTAGTGGGTATATGGGATTTAGGTGAAGTGTGACAAATGCTTGCAAATAATGTTAGAACGTACCAAACTGTTTGGAGAAAAAGGCATTTTTCATATGATAGAGTTATAATACATAATGCCATATGTATGGCCCCGTGACTCCATTGCCAGTCTCAGTTTTTATTAAAAACATGAAGATTATGTGACTAAATTGCATGCAACAGTGACTAAATTGCATGCATCATCTGTCTTTAAAATTTATGTTATAAAGAAAAAAAAAAAAGGTAAAAATGGAGACATCACCTTTCTCTGAAATGAAAACTAATGCTGCATCGTAACCGATTTACATCACAAGAAATTCTATGGCTTAGTCAAGACACTACGTTAACTGTTTAAAAGACAGTTCCCTCTGACAGGAACTATAACTCTGGCTTATCCATTTAGATTTCTATGTTATCTATCATACTGGAGAGTTAAATTTCAAAGAACATTTGGAAGGAGTAGGACTTTAAAATGTTGATATTGGTTTGCCGTTTCAAATGAGCCTTTAAATAAAATGATTTCGATTTTTTTTTTTTTTTCACAACGATACTTTTGTTTTCAAAAACATTTGAGAGAGAAAAATCAATAATAAAACTAATGTAACTTTTATCATGGTGCCTGGATTTAAGTTTAAAACAAAACCAAAACTGTTATAAAATATTATAATGAATGAAAATTTCCAAACCTGAAATTATCTGTTTCTAACATTAAAAGTTAGCAACTGTATAGAAACCTGTATTTATATATTACTGGCAATCGTTATTCATATACCACCAAGTAACCTGATGCCATATGGAAGAGCTTACTTTGCCTTTTCTGCAATTTGCCACACACAGATACATGAAGACGTCCTCCAAGTATCGAACACCAAGCACTTGACAACACTGAGCTTTATGATCAGTGGTTTGTGCTTTGCTTCAGAGAGGGTTGTATTCTTGTTTTTATTGCTTTCAGTTACAAACAATACTGAGGCCACTGCAGAGATCAAATGTTAAGCTTGTTTTTAATTACACAGTGATAGTAGTTTAATTAGTATAACTTCTTTATATATTTTGTTCAGAATCTAGTTAAATATTTGAATAACAGCCTGCTTTAACAGGTAGTATGATAAATACTTTCAGATTTCTCATATTTTAGATGTTTAACATGAGTGCTCATCGACTACTTGCGTATTTAAGAAAGTTCCACTGTTACAGATCAGAGATTACTGCTGTTATAGATCTGAGATTGAGCGCTTCCCGGTTAATAAAATCCTCTACCGCATATTTAAGTGTCCGTGTTAAATGCATTGCCTTACAAAAATATTTAAAATACATGACTTTTCAATAGCCAATACAAAGGAAGGTAAATAGTTATTGAACTACTAGTAGTAGTTAGAAGAAAATTGATTTTGTTAATTAGGTATCCAAAGGAACCTCAATTTCCTTTGGAAATAACATTTTCCTTAAACATTTTTCTTTTTTTTTTTTTTTTTTTCCAATAAAAACTGCTGGGTCTGTGCAATCACTGTCCCATAATATTTATACCCTAGTATTAAAGTTCAATAAATTGTCAGAATTGTCAGAATTAGAAGGGCACTGTACAACGTTTATTATCCAGTCTCCAAGCCATTCCTTACATACCTTTGAGAACGTTAAAAATAAAAATAATAATAAAAAAGTCACTTGAGATACATCCTTGTAAATTTCTCACATACCAAGCTAAAGAACTTATCCTTAAGTCGATAATGAATGCACTCTAAGTGGTAATAGATGGTACTCTGTACTAATACTAAATTCAATTAAATTGAAATAATATAAAGGTATTTCAAAGTAGCTTTTAATGTGTTTTCCATTTACAATTTGTACTCTTTATTGAAGCATTACTAAAAACATTTTATAAAAGCTTTCTTGTATTACAAAATTGAGGAATTGATACATTAAATTCAATGTTAAAATAATTCCCAAATTGAGTAAATTGGTGGTGTGAAACACAGATGACAGAGCTGCAGTGATCCAGATGAAATCTCCCTCTGGGATTTTTATAAGTGTTCCAAAATTCCATTATAAAAAAAAAAAAAAAAAAAAAAAAAAAGAGATACGGTTTTACCAAAAGCTGTGGTGGAAGCAATGGGCAAAAACAACTCGTCTGCATGAAATAATCACGTTCCCAGTCTTCGGTCATACCCAGAGCCATGTTGCCAGGCTGTTAAATAAGGAGGGAGGAATTTCACCGAGGAGAATTCCTTATAAACATTTACTCTGCAGACTGTTTGAAAGTATGAAGCACTTGGTCTAAGTTTAATAATTTAACTCAATTCAAAATGTTGCTGTCAAAAAAACAGAGATGATATTAACTTAATGTAAAATTGAGGTAACAAACGAACAGGTTGAGTCCTGCCTCTTGCTGCAAGTATAAATACACACAGAACCAAGATTTCCTTTCAATATCAGGGGCTTTAGAACAATTAAAAAAAAAAAACTATTTCTGGTTGCTGATGTAACAAATAGTGCATACCAAGCACATAAATGGCTGTCTCCATAGCAATTGGGGCAGGTTTTGCGGTTTCCCTAGTTACTCTTGACTGATAACCATCTGTTGTCGTCCTCTGCCATCGCCCCAAAGGGGAAAAGGGGAAGAAATGAGGAAGATAAAATAGGTGTTAGAGAATGTGAAAGTTATTTACTGTAGTAGTTTTTACATTATCGAAAGGTTTCCACTTACTTACATCTTTGTTATATTCATTGTTCTTTTCAGGTTTACGAGGATCAAATGCCACACATAAAGAAAAGCTCTAATCCCAAGGTGTTACTAATCATTCACCCTATTGATAACACACCAAACTAGGGAATTGTATTAGGAATATTAATAGGAAATCACATCATTAAAATGTTAGTAAGAAATGGTCGAAAATCTGAAACCAAGGCACTTACAGAGAAAAAAATATGGGGAAATTTAATTTAAATAATCAGAACTTTGAAACTTAAGAGCATGGCATAGAGGGGATGCAGAAGGTGAGCATCCACCTAAATGCTGCAGGTGAAATAGCATCAATAAGTAGCTGCTGCCTTCTGTCCCTGGCCTGCAATAAGGGCTGGAAGTTACCTCTGATGGTGGCCATCACTCACAACCAGACCTCAAACCTCTTCCCTTCCGTGAGCCAGCAGTGCTGGGGGGACACAGAGGCTCCCGTGCCTCCTTCCCGGAGGACAGGGACACCACCACGGTGCCACCGTGGGCAGTGCCGATGGCCCTGCTGCCTGGGGCACCTGCCACGATGCGCATTATACACAGGATCGAGCTTTACATAGGCTCACATACATCATGGTTTTACTTCTATGGAGCTAATAGTGCATAAGTCATGCTCATTTTGAAGGAAAAACAAATAAGCCTCCACAGGCTAGTTGTTAGAGCAGATCAATATAGCAGCATGCAGCTGAGGTTTGGGGCTTATTTCCTTGAAAAAGACTCTGTGCGTGTGTTCCATATAGCAACAAATCCATTACAGAACCAAAACTTTTAAAAATGAGAGACACAGGGTGCTTCATCCCTTAATGCGGTATCTGCTGTCATTTGTCAGAGAGACAAAACTTGTTTGGGGCTAGCAATATTTCTAAAAACTCGGCTTCAGCAGGACTCAGCTTCAGAAGACTGCAGGAAATTCTAAAAAGTGAAGCAGCAAGGGAGGGTCACTGCCCTGCTGGTTCTCCATGGTGCAGGACAGGGGATGTCCTGGATGCAAGGGACAAGGCTGCTGCTCACAGTGCTCCGGACACCACTGAGGGCTTCCCAGCCTCCTGCCCGGCTGCCCTCCATGAGAGCTACAGCAGCACAGGGAGGGGGGCTAAAAATGCCCACATATGTTATATATTGCTAGGATAACGGGTGGGTGTAACAGCAAGGTGCTATTTGACAGGAGTGCTTAGCAAAAATCTTGTTAAATCTGATGTTTGAGTGTTTACACATCCTCATCGTTAATAATTTACTAAATGTAGCTTTGAGAAGAAAACTAGGGCTCTCGTGTCTTTAAGAGGCTTAGACTTTTTTTTTTTTTTAGCAAACATGAAAATTACATGATGAGACAGAAGCTATGGCAGAGAGCAAATGCAATAGACCTTAGCAATTAAGAGAAGGTAAACTCACTCAAGGGCCAGACACCAGAAGTACCTCTTGTACACAGTTAGGGAGATGACAGAGCAAAAAAGGAATCTTGACATTTGATCTCCAGACATCCGGCCCCTTTAATATCACATATTACGTTAGATTAATTCTATCACCTGCGGTCATACAATAACTTGAAAAATGTTTTCCAGATCTTCAGACAAAAATTAGGAGTAACGAAGAGATGTGAATGAAGTCACAGCAATGTATTGACCTTGTTACATGGCTGCTAAATTTGGGCAAAACAGTAAAGATTCTTGTGTTTTGATGGCTTAATTTAAATTTGGAAATGAATATTAACAGCTGGATGAATACCCAAACAATGAACATCTTGCGTTCATGAACTGTATTATCTTAGAATAACACACCAACAAATCTTTAATCAGATCTTTTGTAATATAACCTCTAGACTGTTGTTACAAAACATTTTGGTAAGAGATGCTTTAAAACAAAAATGGCCATTTAATACTAGAGGGGGATGAAGAGCTTTGAGTGTCTCAGTGCCTTATTTCAAGTTTTGGGTGCCTTGTTATCTATTTATTAATTTAGTCATGGTTGTACTCAGTTCTTCAACATTTAAGAAGTGCCAGAATAATAACTAAGCTCATACTCCCTGGAACATGGTCAATTAACACTATGTATTTCAAGATGCTGCATTAGTTTTAAAACACTCTGGTAGAAGCTTCCAGTGCTGATATTACTTAGCATAGGCTCAGAAGTTTCCTACAGAGCTACAAAGGGCAGGCCATTTTACCTTTAATACAGGTGTGGGCTTTGATTTTAGGATAAGTAAGTGGCACTTCAGATGATGAAGAGCATGCGGGGTGGTCTGCTTCCAGGGTGTTTTATACCCCTTTTTTTATGCCTCCACCAAACAGTCTTCCCTTTTATATTGACCAGATAGCAGCAAGTCTGCTTTTGAGACATTAACTTTATTCTAATGAATAAAGGCCACTAAAAATAACCAATGTTGTAGGCCACTAAAAATAACCAATGAAAAATAAGTTTTCAATTACATTAAGACAAGCAGCCACCTGGCTTAGCTACAGCTTTCTCTTGTTCGCTGCCTACCTGTCTGGGCATTAGCAAACTCAGAGATTTGGGTTGCTACTTGCAAGTGCTCCTAAATGGCTGAGGTCCACATGGAGCTCCAAATTCTGACTCCTTACTCTGCTTACAGCTTACTCTGGGACATCTCAAGCCTGCTGAAAAAGAGGAAGAAGATCCAAGTACATCATTTAACTCTACTCTTAAGTCTTAAGGTATAAAGCACTGCCAGCAATAGATACTATAAAAATATTAGAGATTTTTTCTCTGGCATTTGCTTTGCTGAACATGCAACTTCCTTATCCTTGGTTTTTAAGTGTCTTCCTAATTGTAATTTCTTAGCACTGAACCTCATTTTGCAAGTCAGACCTGTGTCTGACTTGTAATCAATACTGGATAAACATGGGCAAATTTAGGTGAGAAATTCTAATTCACTCAGCTTTAACTACTGAACTTTCTTCTCCAGATGCAGAACTTTTTGATTCAGATGTGAGCATTGTGTTGTCTTGCCCTGTCCCCTACATGGTCAGGTCTGTGGGGGAGGAAACCTCATTTCTGTCTACATGAGTCCTGACCAGGCCAACGTAAGGGTGGCTCCTCCTTATCAGCACTGACCAAGCTCACCCACAGAAATGAAATGTTCATTGGGCAGTTACATGTGCATTTGAAGAACCATCCACCTTCCTCCGGTAGTTTTCCAGGCTCAAGTTAATCATCCCATGACACTTTTTAAGAAGGTGTCACACAACCTATTCCCCTGTGGCTTGTGTCCTCCTCTGCCACCCACCCCTCTGCCCAAATCTACACCAAATTTGGAGCACTTGTGAAACTCACCTACACAGTCACCACAATGCCTTTGCCTGCACATTACAATAGCCTGAGTTAGCAGGGCATGTACAGAACAAGAAGAGTTAGGAAAAAATAACTAATTTCTAGAAATAATAAAAAAAAAAAAGAATTTTAAAGAAAAGTCAATCGAAAGGAAACCCAGAGAAGATGTTAGGAATGGAAAACAAATAAAGGACCTGATATATTAAATGGAAACCAAAAATAGTGTTGCTCTTGCTCATCTCAGGACCTAGCAATCACATCAAGTTTGAAATACTTTGAAAAGTGCTATGAAAATACACAGCAAACTGTATCACAGTTGCCAAAAATAAAGCCATTTTGTTTTATTGTTTTCAAGCCAGCCAAATTTATGTCATCTGTGAAATGTGTATCACCCAGGGTAAGGACAGCAATCCATCCTGCAGATTTATGTTTACAAGCATTTTGGAACAAATGATCCTATTTGAACATCCATACAAACCATAAGCATCCAATATGTTTGGATCACTACGTGCAGTTTTTGTAAGCAGATCTTTAACTTTCTGAACAATGTTTTACCAAATCAGCGTGGAACTACCATATATCCTGCAGGAACAGGGCACAGAGCATATGTGACAAGTCTTCACATATTCACCACGGAGTGTTTCTTTCCTCCTACATGAAACTGGAGGACTATTTTATTTAATTCACAAAAGCAAATGGTATTCATCTATTTTTGGCATTTATACGATCGCTGTAGTGTTGGAGTGCCTCACTCTTTAATACATTTATTCATCCGCCCTGCAGATGCACAGCTGTCAGCAGCACAATAAGGTTTTATAAAATTTCAGGAACTGAATGCACTGCTTCCAGTTCCACTTACCTACATCATTTCTAAATTAAAATATGCCCCTCTGGCCTCAGGACATGTAAAGTACTAACACAAAGGATGGAATAGGGTGAGTTTATATCAGACATGCTGAATGTCACTTACTGCAATGGATAATTAGTGATAATGTGACTACTGTCACACAGCAAATTTATAAACATATAGGTAAAACGTATAACAGCAGTAAAGCTTTACTGAATTGCAGTACTTGGAAGTAAAAATATCATCAAAAACCCTATTGGTACTCAATATCAACATGTAAGCTTGGTTCTTGAATGGAACTTAAAAATAGCTGGGTAACGAAGTCTTTCTTTTATCTTTCCTTCTGGATCATTATTAGCTAGATGAGATTAACTGCTGGAATAACTTGACCCTGGATCTGAAACTTTGTGGTTTTGAAATCCCAGTACCAAGGGATAATCACAATCTCCAAGACAGCATGCACTGCCAAAACAGGACGATAGGTTGCCTCCAAAGGGTTTTATTCTGTCTTGCAGGAGGCTCTAGTAAGGTAACTTAAAAGTCAGCATTTAAATATAAAATCAGGATTTTTAATGAGCACAAATGTGAAAGAATTATTCCATTCCATTCAAAACTGGTAAAAACAGCATCATGAAATAACTAACTATATTCCTAATTTAAGGGGGAAAAAAAGAGAGAAAGAGAGAGATGGTTTATTATTAGAAATATGGTCAGCTACTTTTTATAGCTTACTTATACCTTACTTCAACAGGAAATATTGCAGATGCAGGTTTTTATATAGAATATATAGAACATATAGAAGACACAGACTTCAATATTTTTGTCTGCAGATATCTTAGTTTTTATTTTCTGAAGAAAAATATGTCATTTGAAAAATAACAACACCAACCTCCAGGTCATTTCAGACACCGTGATTTCTTAAAAATAAATGGCTCTATGTCTAAACTGTTCATTCACATTTACTTATTAGCCTCTGAATAATGATTCTACAATCCTAACAAAACTGAAGCAATTAACAGAGACTCTTAAAACTCAACTTAATCCATATGGCTTTGAAACTTTCTTGCTAAGTGGTGGTTTTTCATTATTATTTTTTTTTTCCTGACATTAATCCATAAATCTATTCATAGCATAGACAGCTGCTTCCTCTGCCAGGATTGCCATAACAAAAAGGAAGTCTTGTGCAAGAAAACTTTTACTCCCAAGAAAGATTAGGCAGCAATTTTGGATGAAAAGAGCATACCAGTTACCTTAGCTGACCCTTTGAACAAAATCTCAAGCATCTAACTCATATTGAAATGTGAAAGCACTTAAATAAAATGGGCAGAGAAAAGCCCAAGTTTTCTCCTTTGCAATCAAAGCAACAAATCTTTTGTAAGTAGGCAAAGAGGATACCTGCGCAACCTTGGCATCACAGCACATTTCTCCCATCCTTCTCAGTCATTCTGCTGAGTGCAGCTTGCCTACCTCATTGACAAGAGCTCACTGCTCACCCCCCACCTCCCTGTGCCTGAGCATTAA
Organism: Oxyura jamaicensis; assembly: GCF_011077185.1. Taxonomy (NCBI): domain Eukaryota; kingdom Metazoa; phylum Chordata; class Aves; order Anseriformes; family Anatidae; genus Oxyura; species Oxyura jamaicensis. The sequence goes on from NC_048905.1 coordinate 4,535,609, forward strand.
CCCTTAATTATGCTTTGCAGCTGCTCCACGAGAAGCATGAGAGCCACATCTTTGAAAAGCCAAGAGTTCAGAGCAAAGAGCTAAAAAGCAAACAGAAAACAAACAAACAACCCAAGCCAAAACCCCACCACCAGCAAACCCCCAGCAAAACAGTTTGGACTAGCTAGCCCTGTTTTTCAGGGACCAGTCCAGGCAACCAACTCATCCTCCTTGCTGCAGTCATCTTCCTTGCAAGTCCAGTTTTAAAAGCTGGACGTAACCCATAGGTGCTGTTGCATAAGAGCTGAGCTTAACCATATGAATTAAATATAAAGTAAAGCAGGTTTCAGGGTAAAACTTGTGTATGGGGCTACTAAGAAGTCACAAAAGGAAGCAGAAAAAAGAATTCAACTTTGTTCAAATACAGATGTTCAAAAGCAGAAGGGTCCCTTCCCCACGTCAGGACAAGCAGTTTTTAACATTACCAAAAAGCAATGTGTTGCTGTGCTGAGCAGTAGATTGGATGTGTCATACACCTGGAAATGCAGCAAGAACTGCTCACGGGAATCTCTGCAAACCATTTGCGTTAACAAGTCTTGGGAACCACATCACAGCTCTATTCAGGCACATCAGGTTAGCTGTTTAAATGAGAATTAATGTATGGCTTCTTTTTTAGGGGAAAGTAATAATTTCGTATTCTAGTATCATCGTATCACAACTGTCTTATAAGCAACTTTTGACTCACAGGATATTGAGCCAAAATTATACAGTGAAATAATCTTGACCACTAGTGAAAGTCACGTTCCTTCAAAAGAAGGATTAAGAACTCACCTTTTCCAGTAAAACAAGAGAAAGGAAGAAGAATTCTAAGTGTGAAAATAGCACCTGGGACAAGTTGTGCACAAGTATTATCACAGTGTTACTGTACCTTTGTTCAATGATTTGGAAAAAATACCTCAAAAATGAGCTTTAAAAAAAATACAAAGGACTGGCGCAGAGTTTACTTCCACACAAAGATAGAATTCTCTCATTTGTTTCTTTGACATTTATGGGACTACCAAAGGGTAAACAAAAGCAAAATTAGATCCCACAGGCTTCTGGTAGGAAAAAAAAGTGGAGGAAAATGATATTCTGTGGCAGAAATCAGCTGTACAAATGAGACCATCATCTAGCAGCCCTTTCCAATGCCACTATCTTGCTTTCACCTTATGTCATCTGGTCTTAAACAAAAGGATTTTTATCATTGCCAACCTCAGAAGTATTTCGTTAATGCTACTATCAGATTTACACCTAGATCATCACCACTACATTATTTTTATTAATCTTATAACAAATATGTGAGTGCCTGAGGATTCCCTCGGTGCTTTACTTAGAGTTAGATCCTCCTCTTACATTGGAAGTAAACACTGCAGATCCCAAACGCAAACATTATTTTTTTAAATAACAGAAAAGAAGAATCCTTCACTGGATCTTCTTAATATCCTTGTGTGATTTACATAATCTCAACTTCTTTAGAGGAAATTTTTGAGTGATGCAGCACGTTAGTTACATAAAAGTACTGTATAATACCACTTGCTGTATAAACATGGTGAACATATGTTCATATAAAACCCATTTATGATTAAAAGACTGTAAAATACAATTATGCCATTACATTTTTTTTTCCCATCCAAAACGTTTTCAAGACATAACAATTTCAGATTGAACTGCATAGCAAGTAGCTTTGTTTTCCTGTGGTCACTTTATCTCATGGATCCACCCCACTGCACTACAGTGAAGCCATACAACAGACGGAATCACTGAATGAGAAACATAATCATTCCCTTCTGGGCTTTGAATGTGGCAAGAAACTAGACGGGCTCTGCGGTTGTTTTGAATGTCCAGTTCTGCTCTCACACAGAAAGCTGCAGCTGAACTGAGCGCAGACAATAGGCAAGGAGCAGCCTTTCTAAGGTGGGGTCAGGAAGGGGGGAACATCCATCTTATTCTGTGGTCAAGGAAGAACAGGGCAAGAAATCTAGTTCCCCAATCAATTACTGAAATTAACTTTTGCACCTACGTCATCGCCTCATGGAAAAAAACTCCTACTGATTCATCTACCTACCTGTTTTGGACTGTTTTATTAATTTTTATTATTATTATTATTATTATTATTATTTTTTAAGAAATGAATTTTAAAACTAACAATTGTGTTATCCAGAAAAGTGATGCAGCATTAAGAATTTAAGGAGTTTTATTCACCCTAAAAGGTGAATAAAATCCAACAACAAATCCAAAAACTCTGCTGCCCATTTACAAGATGAAAAAATCAAAACTTAATCCCAATGAAATGGTAAAACGGCTTGAGATGGCAGAAACCTGCAGTATCTCAGCCTTGAAACCCAAAAAGCACGCTGGCTCTTCAAAACTTCTTGGAGGCAGCAGGTCAGCCCTCCCTGTAGGCCTCATTGCTGGAAGCAAATTCCCCATTTTGCACTGGGCTGCTCATGCCAGACAAGCCCCAGCAGACGGTGGCACTGTAGGGGCTGCGCGGTGCCTGCACCCTGCCACAAGCCCCCTCCGGACCCTCAGCACTGGGGACATGCCCTGAGCTGCTGCAGAGTCCTGCTGAAACCCAGCGGGGTGTGTGGAGGGGAAAGATGCCTCACGTCCTGGTTTAACTTTGTCCAACTGGAAAGGTCGAGGGGAGAAGGCAAACTTTATTCTGCTGGTATTTACAACCCGCATTTATTTGTGGAGTCTGCCCTGAAATGATATTGCTATGCTGCTTTGGCTAGAGACTACACACGCTGACCCCTCCGTGCCCAGCTCAGCACCAGAATAATTCCATACAAAAGGTTTGCATTAAATGTAATGAAGCAAATGACAAAATCAATAAACCTGGAATGGTGTGGCTATCATAAAAATGATGTAAATTCAGAGTTCACAGTGGTTATGAAGCTATTTAGAATTATAATTAAAACCAGTACTATTTTTTTTTCAGAATAAAAGCTCCTTTGACAATCCTAGATGAATGCTACAGGAAATTTTCAACAAATGTATTCAAAATTAAGGTATGGCACAAAGACAGCATAAATTATCCAAAGATAAACTGTAGGCATAGGTTCGCCTAAAAAAGTACAAAATAAAGAAAATTTGATTTTCATACTTTTTTTCAGCTGATGTCACATCCCATTTTAATCAAGTTTTATATCAAAAGGACAGTAAGAATACCACATAGCCTGTTTTTAAATCATGGTATTTTCTGGAACACATTTCTGTCAAAGAGACTTTTGTAAGACTATTAAACCAGAAAAGGGCCAAATCTGCTATTCATTATTCTCCATACAAAAGCATTGCTGCAGCATGGGTGCTGCATCAAAATTTATCTATGCTTCATCAGAATAACGACTTATGAGCCCAGAAAGCACTGAACAGAGCTCAGCAAAATATGTAAGCAGGTAAGTAATCCCTGGAAATATCAGCGATCACCGTAACTTTTCATAGTTGATCTCAAAGACCAGATAAGGGTCACTCAAACCCAGCGGTGAGGTCTTCCCTCGCCAAGCTGGGGACATGGAGCTTGTGGCCTCATTTAAAAATTCACGCAAATGTGACATTTAAGCAAAATAATTGCATACAACTTCTATCTCTACATTTCTGAAATATGTATATTTAACTGTTTTCCCCTTAATCAAACAGAAAACTCACTACAAATTTTAAAAGTCACCGTCAAGCCTGGGCTTCTCAGACACAACTCCTAAACCTTTCCAGCCTCCTGTGCAATCTGCTCCCATCGCTGGGCAGAGGCGCTGGTTTCCTGGCGGGTCTCTGGCTTGCTCTGAAGCCCCCACTGACGATCACCTTAGAGAGCTGCGTTACTAATCTGCAGAAGAAGCCCTCTTAGGCAGGAGAAGGCAATAAATTATGCAAAATGAAAAGCATAGGAAAGATCAGAACGGAATATGAAGGAGATGGAAGGGGCAGCTTAGGCATTTCTCTTTCTTGTCAGCAGTGTTAGGTTTTTACCATGCAAACAAGGAAAGTGCAGCCTTTAAATGATGTTTCAAATGCATTTCCTGAAAATAAGAATATAAAACAATATTGGTATTTATCCTTGTCTTAAGTCTGCAGGAAATATTTTAAAATCTATGGTTTGTCTGAAAATTGATTCTGAAAATTACACTGGACATATGAATACAAAAGTTGAGTAAATCAAAATTATGTATGGCGTTATCGTGGAGGTATTCAGCTCTGATTCTCGTCAGAATATTAAAAATTTGAAAAATATTAAATGTCACCATACTACATGCTACCAACACACATTTTCTAGACTAGTACGTACTGTTGGATTATGTACTTCTATTTTATTGGTAGAGCACACTTAAGAGGTATTTCAGCTTTTATTTATCTGACATTTTACTCAGGGGAAAGCAACCTTTACAGTGAGGAAATGTGTTTCTTGGGAGTGATGGTTTGGCTTTTAATGAGTTGTTGGTGACAGGTCCCTCGTGGCTGGCTGAGCCCACAACCACGGGCATCCACAAAACAAATATGCCCTGAAATGCAATGGGACAGGAGAACAGAGCAGACAGCCACTCCACTTAATGCAGGTGTTTTCATTTAAAACACATCAGTGGTGTGTTTTCATATCTGTGAAATCAATCTCAAGTGAGGTACAAATGGTAGTTTAGCACATTCAACAGATTTAAGATCATTCTGTGCTGGCTGGTCCACCTGGTGTTTTATTTATTAGCTAGGGACATGGGAAAGGGGAGTACATAAACCAAGATGTGTTCTAAAAAAATGTGAGCATGGCCTAATCATACTAGCAAATACAGCAAACATTTAAATACTTCATGAAATAGTTCTGGAGTTTCCCAGTCTTTATCACGTGTTGCAGAACTGGCAGCTTATTAGTCTGTGTACAGTTCTGCTATTTTGCCCTTATGCACTTGGGACTCTCCCGGGTTGTTTGGGAACACAAAAAGCCAGCAGTGTTCTCTTTGGCAGCCCTCTTGTAAAACACAGGACGATCCTGCAGGTTGGGACCAATCCCTGCAGCTTGCCAGGTGAAGAGCTGACACAACACTGCTGCAGAGCATTCATAAAAATGTTCTATGAAGTTTGAAATTAGCTCACTAGCTAGCAAGATTACTGCTGAACTGGCAGCTTTTAGCACCAGCAGGCAGTACAAAAATCCCTCTAAACTTTACTCCCAACAGGAAATTTGAATAACGATGACTCCTTACGATGCAAAAAGAGATACGTGCAGAGTGTCAGGATTGTAATGACACTTGGAAAACATAACATTGCTTGACCATTGTGATAAGCTGGTAGAGAGCATGGCTGTTCAGGAGGCACTATTCCGAGGCAGCTATGATGCTCCTGCTGTGAAAGGGACAAGGGCAAGCAGTAAGGCACCTTCAGCTGGGGACTGATGCAAAAATGCAATTCCTCCCTACATCTCTCTGCCTGCCAGAAGTCAGGCTGCACAGACTTCAGATTTTCTTGCATTTTGCCTCCAAGTTTTACTAAAAGACAGGAGAAGAGAGGTTATTTAGAAAGGTAGATTTTAAAGGTTAATGATTCAGAACTGAATAAACTAGAAAAGAGGAAAGAAAGCATCATCTGTGCCAAACTGTCCTCAGGCTGTATAGCTAACAGCAGTTGCCCAAGCAAAATTATGATATGCAGTCATACTCAGTCCCTGCAACAGCGGGGCATGACTCTTAGAGGCCAATAAGGCAACGAAGTTCTGCGTGCTTGGCGTGCTGGCCCTCTGCATGAGACCAAGTGAAGACATAAGGAAATAAACACCACTATAGCAAACTGTCCACTTACAACTCAGACTTGGTGCTTGGTTTTGTATATCTCACCTTAGATGCATTCTGCATTGTGTCAGGAACATGCATCTGCATTTCAGTCAATCATTTCTTTTTAATGAGGTAATTGTGGAATACATGCATTTTGTGTTTATAAGAGGTAGAACAGATGGCAAAAGTTCAAACTAATATATTTATAAAATTAACTTACACCGCAGATGATGTTTCTCCATAGAAAGCAGAAAGCTGGTAACATGTTAAAGTTATAATAATACTGCATTACAAGAGGATTTCCTGGAAAGCATACGCGAAGGCCACAGGGATATCTCTTGAATTCTTTACAGTCACTATCACAGTAAATACTAATTACAGGAGGTAGAAAGGAGTACACTGTGAAGGAGCACAGTGTGAATTTACAAACAGCGAGGGGGAAAATTATTAACAAATTTTTAATTATTAACATATTTTTTCTTCATCGTTTCACCCACCAAAGACTGCAAGATGTTTGTCTCTATCAAGTATTTCCAAATATCTGACTTGGTTTCATTACCTCTGAACTCTTTTGCCAGCTCTGAAAACACTTTAAAACACTAGCTGAGATCAAAGCAATGTGAAATCTGTTCCATAATACAAATTTATGCTTTTAAAAGTTGAATTTATTGATATTAAAAATATACTGTGCCTTTTATGCACATCATCATGTACTGACACCTATTGTTCAGGCTACTGAAAGATACATAAGCAAATGCAGAAGCCACCATGCAGTAACTGATTTTCCCCCAGCCATTCATTGCTTTTCCTTAAGGCCAAGCATGGACTTCAGTAGATTTATTCCAGATTTTACACCAAATGAGTGGAAAATCTCATCAACTTTTTGTCGTCCAACTTTTTTTTTTTTTTTTTCTTATTGCAAAAGCAACAGTAAAACTGAAGACTGCACACAAATGTCAAGAAATCTAAGCCAGGAATTTCAGAGGGCTCAGGATTAATAGTTTCCTTCGAGAACCCAGTCTAAGTAGTTTCTATTACAAGTTTCTAGTACAACCTTTCATTGAGATATACTAAATATTTACATACAGTAAATAACTCACAATCATTTTCTTTCTGCTAGTGAAATGGCTGCACACATATCAAACATCATCATTTCCTTGGGCTTATTCATCATTTTAATTAATTTGACAGGTATATTTTATTATTCCTATTCTACAGCTGAATGTTGAATATTAAAAATATGCTCTGCAGCGATGAGTTGCAATGGATAAAAAAATGACATAGGCACGTTTTTGTTTTGTGTAGGTGAATGCCAAATACCTTTCAATTTAAAGGGCAAAATCAGCTTTTTCCAAAACCTGAATGTGCAATCTAGATGTTTAATTTCTATAAAACTCATGTGGATCAATGCTAATAGTACGTGCATGCAGAAAAAGTGAGGGTATCTTCCAAGAAAAGCCATTTAGCAAATAAGAAACTGAAACCAATAGTCACAAATATATTTTGTACTACTTATATAGCTCTAATTTTTTTATGTTGGACAGATAATGTAACTACTCAGAAGATAAACGTGTACTGACTTACAGAAGTGGTAAATGTTACATATGTACTGACATATATCTGCATATTTTAAACACACTAAACGTTGAATTTCTTCCTCCAAGGGAACCTTTAGGGCTATAGAGCAGAACGTTACCCACAATTTCTGAAGTGGCCCGAGGATATATGGAAAGTGGCATATGGGTGCAGTAATATGAGCTATTATCCTGTGTATGGCTGCAAAATATTTGGACACTTGCAGTGGGCCCGTATTATCATGGCAGATCAACCTGTCAGCTTGTGCTTTTCTGCATCCTAACGCTACAGAATTCTATCTTTTAGTAAAAGCCTATAAAAGGAAAAAGACAGAAGGCGGATATACACAGCACTGCGTTCTAGTGACTCAAGAACAAGAAATGACACCAACAAACCCCAGCGCATACCCATCACTAACTGTGCAGCTGAAGGTGGCTCTAGCTCAGTGTGGCATTCACCATCAGCCTGACTCCCCGTTTGCCCCGTTGCTCTCCCCGCAACCACACCACACACCTACGTGAGTTTTCCTTTCACTCAGTTGCTGTTTCCATGGCAGGGAGACACTAATGTGAAGGAGAGGACCTTGCGCAACACAGGGTGAGCCCTGTGCCGGTACGGATACGGGCCAGCTCCTACCACCTGACCCCGCCATCAGCATTTGCTCCATGGTGTGGGTCTTGGAGGCTGCACAGACAGAGGTGCTGACAGCACGTCAGGGCACTCTGCCTGTCCGAGAAGTTCACCTGCACTTGCAATGTTTACAGAAGTAGCTTTTCCTTCAGTCTGAAAGGTGCAAGATCAGAATGAGTGGCAAAGGAGCAAAGGCTTAGGGAAACACAGCCAGAGTGTTGCCATCTTAATTCAGACAGTTCTCTGCTTGCTGCTAAACCTATTGATTATCCTTACTGCAGTGCTGCAAAAGAAAGGACAAAATTCTGCCAGGAGACAGCAAAAGGATACAGGGCAGCAAGGTGCCCATATCTTTTAAATCTGTCCTGTGCATTTCTTATGGAGGAGTGATCCCTACAATACCACAAGCCCCGACATCATCTTGGCTCCAAGAACCATGTTTCTGCAATGCATTGCGATCCCCATGCAGCTTGACTGCTTACGCTCAGCTTCACAGCGCTGAAGAGAGCACAGTGAGAGGAAAACCTGGGGGCTCACCGCCAGTACGCACAGGCAGCATCTTCACAGAATGGCTTCTGCTAGTACAGGATCTTTGTTTGACTCAACTTCTGCATATCCCTATTCTGGGAATTGGCCTGCCCTCAGCAAAGTGGACTGGGCAGGCCGAATTCAACACAAATGGCAGGAACGCCTCAGCAGAGAAAAACTCAGCTGGATGCCAAGATGTGAAACAAGCAGGGGAAATGTGCAGAAATCCAAGCAGCAACTCCATACATTTTTATGATGGAAGACCACTGCTGACAGTGCTGAGTTAGCCCAAAGCTCAACAAGACCCAAATCTATATTATTTAATTCTTGAAATAAGTGTTTTTACTTGGGGCTAGATTCCTGCAAAAAACATTTCCTGTTCTGTAAGAGAAATTGAGTACAGGTGTGCACTGCAAGCTGGCTCTCGCTTGCCCTTGCTTGTTCAACCCTTTATCCGACCAGTGAGCAGCATTTCAGCATCTATTCTACAATACTTGCTAAGTGTCAATTCATGCCAGATTCCTATATAAATGCACTATTCATAATGGACATTTCCTGAGACTTTCTAAAAGCCATATAATTGTTTCTACATTTTAATTAGAAATAAACTCACTAGATTTTTCTTTCTCTGAGTAGATTCTTCCTCTGCATTTCACAGTCATATGGCAGAAAACACTTCATATGAAAATAATTCACACAACTAAACGTCTCCCCCTTGGGAGTTTTAAATCCTCATTTCGCCAGCCTCAGCTTTGTCTCTGTCTTGTGCAAAGCATTGGCTTCCATGACATTTAAAAGCTCTTCTTTAGCATAGCCCTAATGTGAGACCATTTTCCTGAGCTCCCTGCTCTGCTAAGAGAATAACAGATGAAAAGCTTTCACCATTCAAAAAGAAAGGTGTGGTGAAAAATATCCCAAAACACTGATTTCCCTAACTATTACTTTTTTCTTTTCCTATCATCTTAATGTTTAATTTTTCTAAATGGCCAAAATTGTATTGGCCAGTTCTGCAGTCCTGGCGCTAGACAGTGATCCCCAACATCTTGCTGTCCTTCCTCAGCGATACAGCAGCACGTAGTCAGTCGGTTTACACCACCGTACTCCTTTTGTGGTACTTGCTGCTACGGCCATGCCGAGGTAGGGTTGTTCTCACTGAGTTTGCCCATAGCACCTGCTCTAATTCTTCCTAAGCCCTTGCACTGCGTATTTCTGAGCCTGTATCCAAAGGGAATTTGTGCCCTGCTTTAGTCTCCTGCATCAACTGTTCGACAATTTTTCATGAAGGGAACCTTTCCAAGCTGATGTTAAAAACAGGGTTAATTGGGAGTCCTTAATGTGATCTACCAGTTGTGTGTTCCTATTATAATACCTACAGAGGTATTATTTCCTTCCATGAAACTTAGACTTTTTTTGGTGTTTTTTTTAAACTGGAAGAATTTGAGGCCATTGTAAATGTTATGCCATGAAAACAGAGAGAATTCAATGCCAGCCTTTTCCTACGTGAGTTCTAAAGATAAATTAGAAAGGGTTGAGGAGTATGGGGAATATGTATCTGTTTCTTGTGTCTAAGTCTCAAAGATCCCTCAAAAACATGCTTTATAGGCTGAAAGAACTCTGAACCAGTACAATAAATCTGCAAATTGATAACCATAGAAACAGCCAAGCCTGCTGCTATCACATTAGTGCATATAAGACAGAGAGCCACCAGGAGATTAGCAGTGCAGGTGTTCGAACAGCTGAATGGCACTGAAAAGCAGAGACTCATTCTCTTTCTCTAGGAGCTCAAACACTCGTGCTCATTGGCATGGTCATTTCTGTGACTCTGAAGGGAGCATGTTGGCTGCCAAAGCCAGACTGAGAATGGGAACTGGCATGTTGAAGCTTTCTGCTTAAGGCTTTAAATATTAACTTTATTCAACTTGCATCACACCCTCAGTTATCGCTGCAGAAATTTTAATGTGCTTCCAACAGCAAGACTTTGTTCCATTTTTTCCCAACAACTCGTAGGCCACTGGTCTTTGACTGGAAGTAACAGTCATCATAACAAACCACCCTGGACATGTGTTCATTAGCAAGGAGTGACCACAGATCTTAGTGAAAAGTCTGCTTCTCCTGCTACGTGTCTAAACAATAATCAGGACTCGTAGCTGAAATAAGCAGATCTGTTAATTAGAGCACTGGGCTCTGTGCTCCTACAGAGCTTGAGGTTGAACTAGATGACCTCCAGAGGTGGCTTCCAGCCAGAATTATTTTGTCTCTGGGATAACATCGGTATTCCTGGAAAGAGTGACTGCAAGGATGCCCTTCTGATACTGTGCCTTTTACAGCAAAATAATAGATACTGCCTAACTTGACAGTCACAATTTTTATTAAAGCTTTAGATCCTGACATTTATAGAGTCTGTGTAAGTACTCCAGCCAGCCATCCCTTGATATCAGCTCACGCAAAGGTGAGACCCCGATTCCTTCTGTGCTGAGGCTGACTACATAAATCAAAGAACACCTGTGATTTTTCTGACAGCTCACCAGAGAGGCGTAAATCAACTCTGAATGCAAACTTGGCTATTTTAAATGAAGTTAGACAACTAACAGTGAATTATGGCTGGGAAAGTTAGATTTTCTGAAACAAAACACCATCTATTGTTCCTCTAGATTACACAGAGTAAGTAAAGTTCACTCGAACATGACAAAAGCATTGTGCTTTTGTCTAAAATCCACAAGCTTCTCCCCTGAATAAGCTATATTCTCCGGAGTTTTCACTCTTTTTTCCTGTCTTAAGAACTAGACCTGTTCACACAGGTCCTCTAACACACTTCCACTTAAGGGGAACATAAAAGCCCGTGTTTAGATGAATGCAATGTACTTCCTTCAGAGGTGCTTTCTCAGTATGGCATTCAGGAAAAAAAGCCTCCATGCCTGAAAAGCTAAACTCACTGCTGAATGGAAGGAAGTAACAAACCATTGAAGAATCACAAGCTTAGCGTGCCAAATGCCTGCAGAAACAGCTGTTAATGCTACCTGACATGTAGAAATCTTCACATTCTCCTTATGCCAAACTGTCCAAGGGAACCTTGCAGAGGGCTCAGAGAAAGCAGGGAGCATCTCGCAGCATTGCTCCTGTGCCTATTTTTCCCAGCCCAGGGAAGGTAAGATGCAGCTTTTGTCTTGCAGCACCATTTCCCTTGCACTATTCAGTGATGTGACAACACTTGCAATAATGCACTTACAGAGAAAGTGCAAGAATTGTGCTTGGCCCTTGGATGCAGCTGTGATGCTCTGACTCATGCTGACCACCCTTAACAGTTGCCGTGCTGCCTGGAGAAAAAGTTTAGACTGGGAACTTATGAGGTTCGTCGGGAAAAGGAGAGAGGAGAAGAGAGGGGAGGGGAGGGGAGGATAAGAAGGGAAGAGAGGAAAACAAGTATGTTGCAAAGCTGATCATAGACATGTTTCTTTTTACATCCCCTTCAGCTGATTTTTATGCTAAGTAAAGTAAAAACAATCCACACTATTTACACTACCCTTACTATATTTTATGTTTGAGATTCCACCTGAGCTATTGGTGAGGTAACTCTGCTAATACCAATGGCTCTGAGTGTGGCTGACATCTTCCTCAGGAAACTTTTTTTTTTTTTTTTTTTTTTTTTCCTGCCAGCTTGCTGGCTGTTATCTCCTTTTGCAATCCACATTGTATTCACTGGTGAAACGCAACGGTGTGTTTGTGCATGGATGTGCACAAATGCATTTCTGTTACATAAAATAAACAGCCCTGGAAATACAGAACCAAGTGTCTTTCTATACACATTTTTTATAACTAGATTTTATAAAATGGCAAAGGCCAATCTAAGACAGACTAGCTTCATTAACACTAACAGCAAAACCAATTTTTCTTCCTTTAGTTGCTTTTAAAAAACATTAATTTTCAAAAGGCTGTCAAATTTTAGCTAAGTGAAATATCTCAATTTCCTCCCCCAAAAGGCTATGCTTCAAGGTTTGGATCCTGATTTCACTGGATTTTGAAGCAACACTGCAGGGAGAGGTAAAGCCTTTAAGTGTACTTTTTTATTTGCTCAAAACTTCCCCAGGTGTGATGCACAGTGTATGTGTGGACCGAAGTAGTGCGTGGGGCCCTTGATGACAGCCCATTGTTCACAGCAGGGTCCTCTGCTCCCTTTTGTATTGCAGAGTTGACCACGTTGTACTTGAACAGTAACTGCCAGAGGTAACCTAGGGATAATTTTCTTCACCACATATATTAATGAAGTGGTTACTTACAAGTTCTTCACATCTATGATTCCTCGAAAGGCCTTTCTAGGAATTCCTTTTATCTGGTTTTCACTGAGGTCTCTGGATAAGGGAAGAGAAAAAAATGAATTATGTTAACAAAAAGAACACATTTCCCAAATGTACATGATGAACAAAAACAAAACATTCTTAGAAAAGTAGGTGTTTCTGAATTTGTTACACCACACGTACATTAAACTTTCGTTGTCTCCTTAGAGGTCTGTGGCATGAGCTGAAATGACTGTCCAACCAAAACCACCAGAGTCTGAGATACAAATGCCAGAGCTTTCAGAAAACATCACTAAAATGTGGGCATGACACAGGCACAATGCCGTGACACACCGTGACACCTGCAGATAAATCTTATGCCTCAAAATTGCAGCCCCATGGTGCAAATGTTTCTCACCACACTACAGTTTATGAGCTGTAAAAACACCAGGTTACACACTCTTAGATTATATCCTCTTATTTGAAATTAATATTCAAGAAAACCATGACAATTACTACCTAGATTGTTTTGTAAATTTATGGAAAAAAAATCTAGGTACAATGCATTACAAACGAACAAACCCTGCATTGTGTCAGTGGGAAGAGCAGAATTTTCAACCTTGTTTAAAAAACAGCAATTCACAATGTCATTGTGGTACTTGAAATGCTACAAAACGTTTCAGGTTCAACCATTACATCCACGTGGTGAGTGCAGGTGGAGCAAAAAGCCCCGCAGGTTGTGGCGTTCTGTTACTTCAGCTGCATTCAGTTGCTTTTCCCTTTCTTTGATGCCCTGTAAATATTTAATCCGCAATTTTCCCGTTGTGCAACCCCTAGCAGAGACAACAGGGGGAGGGGAGAAGGCACTGGGAGCGGGAAGGAGCCAGGCACAAAAGCAGAGAGCTGGGAGGTCGTCACGCTACGGAAAAGGAGTGCTCCCAGTGGTTTCTCTGCTGGAGCACCATTGGCATGGAAGACAAGGAGAGATTTCACTTTGGTTCTGGGTAAAAAGTGGGGGGAAGCACTAAGGGTAGAAAGATGAAAGGATGGCAGAAGGTGAGGAGAGATAAATGGAGGAAATAAGCAAAAGGAGGAAACAGAGGGCATAGGGAAGGCTGGAGGAAAGGAGAGAGAAAGGTGATAGCCCAGTACAGGGTGTTACAGAGCACATTAATTGGTGTGATTGTGTCACTTTGTCATACAAATCCAAGACTTTGTCAATTTCAGAAAGAAAGCCTGGATTTCTAATGGTTATTAAGACTGAAAGGCAGTCATCTGTACTGGCCACCAGATACTCTTTGCTGTAAGTACATTTTGTGTTGCAGCAAGCCTCCTTTCTAGCCTCCACCAAATTGGCTTGATCAAATGAAAGGCCAGAAATCAGAGCCTGTCACAAAAGCCCACATTGACACTGCAGGTCAAGACGTGTCACGCAGGGCTTTCTTCTGTTTTCCATCAGGCAGATAGAAAAAAAGGGGACTATGTCCTTGTCATGAGACTAATTCAATTTATACCAGTCATGCAGTCTACACCAAATTCTCAAAGTAGCCACAATTGTTCATTCAGACTATCACAAACAAAAATGTGCTGCTGGATACAAGTCTCTTTTTCAAGCCAGATTAAAATTCTTTGTGACCTTCACAATTTGTTTAACACTGATCCACACCCTGACCCTTCCTTCACCTCCCCTTTCTTTTGCCAGCAACAAAATATTAGTTCTTTAAAGACAGACCTTCAACCCAGACAAATGATCAGGCAACCCGAAGGCAGAGGAGTAGGAAGACAAGTGCATTTCAGACCCCTAAGAAGGAAATCTTATGCTGAAGATTTTGGGACAAGGAGTCACTTAGGTGTGACAGTGAGGCACAGCAGAACTGGAGCCAATGGTGAAAGTGTGACAAAATTGTTCAGGAGGGCAAAAAATTAGCAAGAACTGATGGCAAAAAAGCCACACGACCTCAAGGAGAAAGGGATTGAAAAAGTAGAAGCGCAAGATGAAATAAAATAAATCAAACCCACCAACACCTCAAGTTGCATTTGTCCAGTATTTATCGTGCATTATTTCAAATCAGGTTTAAAAATAAATTTTACAAATAAAAATAAACTATTTTTTCTAATATTATTATGGTCTGAAAGGGCCAGTTTATATCACTGCTTTCTGCTTTCTCCTTATGTTTCGATCTCCCCTGCAGTAAGGCAAAAACAGGAGATTGTAGGAAATTGATTGATTTTCTCTGACAATCGTCTCATAAATTGCATTAATTTTATTTTCCATTTAGGTACTCTCTAGCTAACAATACTGCCTCTCTAAATCTCCAGTATCGTGTACAGATTTCATAAATATCTCTAGCAGTGTTCCTCGCTTCCTAACCACGTGCCGAACTCTTGTTGAGCATTTTTCATGCAAACTCCACCAGGCTCAGCCCGTGCTCTTCACAAAATTTGCTGGGAGTAGAGGGCTGTAATGAGCAACTTGTCCACACAGTTTATCAGACAGCTCCAGCTTTTCATTCCCTGCTTCTCATAACAGACATAACGGGAAGCTGTCCCTGACAGTATGTAAAATAAACATCGGTTATTAATAGTAACTGCAGAAAAACAGATAAACTAATGTGAGGCCACAAACCCCAAAGCAAAACAAAACAAAACACTAAACAGGCAGGCAATAAAGAATTGTGATATTCTATAAAAAATAAACAATGAATCTGAAGAAAAATAAATGATAGTTAATGTTATTTCCTATTTCTAAGACAAAGGTTTTAAGCCACGTGTTTTCATAACAGAAGATGAATTCCATGCCCTGATGCGTGATGGATCCTTGAGGAGGAAATGTGTTGAAAAAATCCAGCTTTAGAGAAACATTCAATTCCCCAAATCCTTGTTTTAATAGACAATAACAGAGAGAGCACTGAACAAAGCAGTCGACCTAAGCACAAGCTGTGTTAGCATGTCCTTCGTAAAGGTCCTGCTTATACAGGAAGCAGCAAGCCCAACGCCTTCTGATGCATTTGTAGGTAACCAAGGGGAAAAAAGATAGAGCTATCTAGTGATGTATGGTTACTGTCCTCAGCTAAAGACTTGTCTGAGTGTGCACAGCTCTCCAGAAGTGTTCATGATCAGGTGGTTTGGGAAAGAAAACTTGCCCTTGATTCATAAAAATCTCTCCTTGGGCATTGGTACTTCCCTTCAGCCACAACAGAAACAGCTGCATTTGCTTCCTGGTAAGTATAGACAACATTGAGCCAAACAAATGTGTTCAAATTTAATTGTTCTTCTGGGGATTTTAATAACCAGAGGCAAGCTTCATCCAGTTCAACCTGCCACACAACCATCAAGAGGTGTGGATGGCCAAGAGGTTCTGGAAGCAGCCACTCCTCGCTAAGGCCCGGGCTCTTTTGGGAAGCAGCCCCTGCTCCCTCCCACAGCCGTCCTGTCCGACGGACACCGCTGGCCAAGGCCGCGGTAACAGATCACGGAGGAAGCCACTGGGTGAGAACCCAGCAGGGGACGATGCTGGTCTGGTGCAGCCAGCAGCTTGCACAGCCAGCAGGGTGCAGGGATGGTCCCCAAGGAACAGGGCTCGCAGCACACAGGTGGGCAAATGGGGCCACGGAGACTTTCAAGATCTGACTGCAAGTGTCCATAGCCCAGAGGTGGGGAGCTGACAGCTGCAGCAGCTGTTGCTCTCCTGCCCTCGCTGCACGGCAGTCCACATGTCAGTCTAACCCAGACTCAGGCAGGAGTTGGTGCAAGTCGATGGATTTCTTAGTTTTTATTTTAATTCCACTAAAACGCTTTGGACAGAGTTTAACTCCCTCTGCAAGTATAATGTTGTTTTGCTGATCTTCAGATGTGACTTGCAAGAGCCTTATTGGTAAAAGGATTGGAAAGGAAAAAGACCCAAACTGCTAACGTTTTCCAAGTGCCTCTGTAGTCTTTGCTACAGATGTTTTTGAGCTTCTGCTTTACTGCTAGCTGTTGCATCCTAAGTCAACTGTTTAACACAACCATGCAATACATTACGCCCCCCTCCCCTTTGCTTTCTAATTTGCCAGTGACAGAAGTTAAATCAGTTAATTGGAACACGGAGTCTTCACTGGGACTACTGATCTAAAACATTAAAACAACTACTTCAATACAGCTTCCAAAGCTACAGTGGTACTGAAAATTAGGTGTAGCATATGGAAATCAAAATTGATAGCATTTTGCTTAGGCTGTCTACCTTTTCAAGGAGGAAAAAAATATCCATTTCTATATTTACCAGTTATTTTCCACATCTTTTTTGGTGTACAGATTCTGAAGTTCTAAACACATTTTTTCTAAATGAAGGACAGCTTGAAAAGCAGCCTGTCTGGGAAATACTTCTTGTGCTTGAACGCCACTCTTATCATTTCTCCTGCTCAAACAGGCTGAAGGAGAAATCATTGTTCACCATTATCCATTCCGGAATGGGACTTCCCTTGAATGTCACAGGAGTTGAATGAGAAGATGTAAAAACAAACAAACAAACAAAACAACCTGTGAGCAAATGGCTCACAGCCTACCGTGTATCTTTCCCAGCATATCACTGTATGTTGATTGCAGAATAAAACAGGAAAGTCACAGAATTAACCATTACACGTGGAACCAAAGTTCACTTAAAAGAAGGGAAAATCTGGTCTAACTAACACGATTCCTTCAAGTACCTTCTCGCTTATCCACAATTCTACTGTGTCTTTGGAATAACCACAGAGACCTCTCATGCAACTCTTTTACAGTGGCTGATAGGAAAACATAAGACTGATAGAAAAACATAAGACTTGATTCAACTGTATCCTGACAGAGACTGCAAAGTAACCAGTTGCTTCCCGCAATCGCTTCCTGACATGGTACTACTGGGAAGTTTATGTTGTTTAGTTTTATTTTGCTAAGCAAACAATGGAAAGGTCTGGGTGCTGGTTTTAAGAAAGTGTGATGGCTACCACCATTGCTAAAAAATCAATACTTTGCACACTAGTTCACTCCAGTTACAGCACACGCAGCTGAGAAGAATGAGAATTAATTAAATCATACTGGTAACTTGCTCACATCCTTCCACCAAACAGCATTTCTGGGCTAAAAGTGTGTCAGTCTTATGCATTTACCAAAATAAAATCAAACAGATGCTCCTGAGATTTTTTGCTGTATTTAAGGTTAGGGACTACTCTTCAACCTACCTTCAACCAGGCTAAGGGCAGGTAGAATTGCTGTGCAAAAGGACACGTTGTTAATACAAACAGGTGACTGCAATTTGTCTCATTAGAAATAATTTTAATTCATACAGCATGTTATACACCAACTCTATCATACATTTTTCTGAATTAAATAACCCAGTTACAGAGTTAAAGAGCTACAGACAGGGAAAAATTAGAGATCATAATCTAAAGAGAATAGGTACCTCTTCAATAACCCATAATAACAGATAAGCAAGTCAGCTTTTTCATACAGCAAGAGTCAGATGGAAGATAACTTCCAGAGGGTGAAAAAAGAGGGCTAAGGGACCAACGTGTACTAATGCAAGAGTCTGCAAGACAGAACAGGGTAACACATAAAATCAAAGGGGAAATCCATAGGGGAAACAACGTTGCTGTAACAACGCCAGCACAGAACATTAATATGGGCAGAGACTTTTTCTTTTGGCTAAAGGTGCACCGTTCCCAGGGAAGCTTTGTCTTCTCCCAAATTTTCTGTTACAATCCACAACAAACGGCAATGCCCCAAGCCCTGCTCAGCCTCTAGCTCAGCATGACCAGCACCATAAAACCAGCAGCAGAATGGCTGTAGTACAGATGCCCTTCTAATTGCTAGTTTCTTCTTGCCCATTGATAAAACATCCCTTCAAAGATGTGAGCAATCTTACAGCTACTCTGGTCACATCCTCCAACAAGCTCCAGTCACTCATTCTCAGGAAACAGTGGAAAAGGATGCAGATTTGTCTTCTTTGTAATAAGCACGCACTTGCAAGGCTGCTGTGCTTTAGAAGTGTGTGTTAAGAAGACAGTCACAAGAGTGATCACCAGGTACACGAGAAATGGGTGCAAACTCCTTGTGTGGCAGATGTGCCTAGAGGTATAAGTACCACAAGCTCAAGGGTGCAGACTTGGAAATCAGATCAGTGCAGACTCAGCACATCTGTTCAACCACAACTTTTATTAAGCCTCTGCCTGTATCACGTTAAATCGGTATTTCACTTACAGGGAAAAGGAGAAAAAGATTTTTTTCTGCTCTGCCAAAGTTGTGTGGCTGCTTTTTAACGGTTAAGATACTATCTAATACTTCCAACAGCTAACTGCTATTCCTGTCTTGGAGCTATTGTGCTAGTATTTGCAAAGCTGTTCAATATTAGGGTTTTTCCTGTTCTATAGCTGGATTAACAAATAACTGACTCCATTGCTGAGGACAATTGAATTCTTTTGAGCCTTGTAAATATGCAAGACATATTCAAGATATTTATCATCTTCCAGGTGGGACAAGCATAGACAAAATGCCTCCCTCCAACAGCAATAGGAACAAGCTGTGGCAAGCCTGACACTCACAACAGCACCTCCACACTCAGGAGGTGCCTCACACACTCTGTGAAGCCACAATTTCTCTCATTCAGGATGTTCACTGTGAAAGATGGTATTTACCTATCATAAAGTAGCAGTTATAGCTCTCTGTCTAAAAGGAAAAATGGATAAGCTTTGTTGCCGATGGGCTACAAGGCAAGAGCTTAAGAGCAGCAGTATTGTACAGCAATATTGTACAGCATTACTCGCTGGAAACGTGGCATTGCTGCTGATTTTCTAAAGGGAAAAAAATATCTTCCTGCTACTACTGTAGAAAAAGTGTAGATGTTGACAGCATCTGAGTTCTGCAAAACAAGAGCGGGTCCTACAGATGTTTTGCACCCTGAGCAATTCCAGGTGATTGTGCTTTTGCTACATAATACAGCTAAATATCAATTCATGCTCTGGGAAACTGTTGAGGAACAATTTCTGGCTTAGTTTTGTTTGTTTTATGGGAGAGAATTTAGCTCATAGACTCCAATTAAACCAGTACTCATCGCTTTCACACAGTCATGCACTATTGCTAAGCTCACAGAAGACAAACACCAGGATTTCTTTGTTGATCAGGTTTTACTGAGAGGTGATAGATCTAACTCTACCCTTCGGTACTGCAATGTGCACTCAGAGCCTCACAAAGTCTCGTTAACCGAAGTCACATAGACCTGCACAGACATTTAGAGT
Source organism: Oxyura jamaicensis (assembly GCF_011077185.1). NCBI lineage: Eukaryota > Metazoa > Chordata > Aves > Anseriformes > Anatidae > Oxyura > Oxyura jamaicensis. The sequence goes on from NC_048905.1 coordinate 4,555,634, forward strand.
GGGACACTGAATATAGGCTGAGCTTGAAGACAGGGAAAGGGTGTTAGATAAGCAATCAAGGAAGAAAAAGACCTCAGTGGTAGGTAATTATTTTAGCAAACCTTTCTCCTTCTCCAAGACCAAATTAAAAGCCATCTGTTAATAAAAACTCATCAATAGCTCCAACCTGCATGAACTTGGACAGGTTCATGACTTCTGTCCTAATGAGATTACAGGAGTCTCTCAGTAAAGTGTGATTTTTTTTTCTAAATGCTTCTGAGAGCAGAGAACACACATTTGTGTACTCTTTGCAAGAGGTTTAAAAAAAGCCCAGTCACTTCAAATGAACAAAAGCCCTCAGTTTCACTAAATTAGACACAGTGCTACATTTGGCAGTCAGCGCACCCAAAACAAACCCAGAAAATTAAATCTACCAGATAATTCCTTATAAAGTTAGCAAATATGTTTATAATTTAAAATGAGCGATAATCTATGTCTCAGTGATCTCTTAAGGGCAAATATTTTCTCCTTCCTCCTGCCATTTCCAAAATACTGACTAAATACTGATTAGATGGTATTTAGGAGACCTTTATTTTAAAGCCACCCATCTTGAGACAAATCAGAATTTTGTTTTAGAAAGCAGCACCTATTTTATCCTTTGGAATGTAAGCAGAAAAACCGAACATTTAACTTTCAATATGCTCAGGAGCAGGAACCGGCAAATGATGGCCAGCAGACTCAGGAAACACTTGAGGAAGAGAAGCACTCCTCTAGAAGTACGATAAAGCTTCTGACAAAAAAAAAATGACAATAACGCTTCTTTTTTAGTGGCATTTAATGTAGGTCTTTAGTGCGTAACTAAGCATTATCAAGAAAATTAATTCTTCCTTTTAATAGATGAGACAGTAAGACCCAGAGACAGTGACTGGAGCAAGGTACTCTAGCAGGGTGTGGGAAGAGACAGGAAAAAACACCTGCGAGTCACTGGGTGATAGACTGGGCATTCCATTCTATGCAATTTGAACCCTGAGGCTTATCACAGGTGGCAAGGTTGGCCTGCCAGCAAACCAGCAATGTTGGCTGACAATGAATTTAAGAGGGATTCTGTTTGAAAGATAATTTTCTTTTTAATGTGGAATTATCCAGTACCACTGCACATTGGCAGCTGGATCACAGTGACCCACTGTGATGATGTTCCCACGCAGTACCAAATTCTACCAAGGCACTTCTATTACACCGCCCTCCATCCCAGTGAGATTACAACACGGAGACACTAAAATGATTTAGCAGGAATGTCATGCACCTCAGAGAGTTAGCAGCAAGCACTGACATCAGCAGAAGGCAATGATTCTAAGTGATCCCCCCCCCCCCTTTTTTTTTTTAAATATTCACTTGCTGTTAAAAGAGTATGAATGCAAACACCTCTTTTGCTGCTTTTTAATGTTATTACTTTTGAAAGTAAAAATCCAGAAATATGTAGCTCTTTCAAGCTAGTTGAAAACATAGCTTTTGCACTGCTGACCTGTTGTTTTACACTTTCATTAGTTATGCTGTGCTGGAAAGACATCCTGTATATTTGTAAATAGTTAATGAAAATCAGAAGGCAATATGACCCTCTTGTGATCTCCACATATTAGATCCTTCCTTTGGTTAAGCACAGCGTGACGGCTTAGCAAAAAGAAATCTGCAGTTTATTGGTCATGTCTTCTTAAAAATATGGTGAGTCTTTACTTTTAGGGGATAAGCATATGAAATCATAAATATAAAACATGAGCTAATAAGCTGTGCCATCACTGAATAACTGATCAACATCTGGAGGGAGACTTGCTCTTCAATGGTCTTTCTTGACCTAGTCCTACCTTCGTTAAATAATAAACATTTTTATAGCAAAGAACTTTTTGCACTTTACTGATATCTTAAGAAAAATACCTCCCTGACCAGTCATAATCTGGCTCACTGAAATAACACACAGAATAAAAACCATGGTTCTAATAGTATTTGTTTAATCCAGGCTGTGATCCTGTGTTTCAGCAATAAAAATAGACTATTTTAATAGGAGTAAAGAGCAATTACATGTGTAAAAGTCTAGGCTTTATTTTTAATGAAGTTCTCCAGAAAGAGGCCAATAATTTGTTTGCGCAATCACCATGAGCGTTTCTGTGACTACAGAGGTAATAGAAATTATACCGAATCCATGGATAGTAAAACCAACCACAGTGACATTTCATTCACATTGGTGAGGTAGAAATGAATTGCAAACTATCTGAATACACTTCAGCGAGGAAAGCAACATTTTGGTTACAGCTAAGCCCTGGTTATCATGAAGTAATTATTCTGGGGTAGAAAGTATAGCAATGTAAAAGGGACACACTATTGCTTTAGCTGTAACTGAGCTTTTAAAAATAAATGATAATATTGTACCAGTAACATCTATTGTGGAGACACTCAGCGGTCTGTACTCCATTAACAACTACAGAAGCTCTAGACAATGGACAAAACAGTTTTATGCATCCTGTCCCTTCTTTCACAATATTTTAGCTTCTATTTTGACTTTATGACTTCACATTTATATATCTTTCCTACCATGAATAGTTTAATCCCTGAAAGCCTCTGTGAAACACTGCAGATGTAAGAAGATACTTTTCAGACTGGTCTGTATCCTTAATTCATTTTTCTATGTGGGTATGATATTTAGATTTATTAGACCAATATGTAATACCATAAAGTAGTTAACTCTACTGGGGATATTCATGTAAGACGCAACTGTTTAAGTAATACTACCATCCTCTTTTACAGTAAGCTCCACGAACCCACAAGCTATTCAATTATTTCAGAGCAGGTCAGCCCTGACCATTACAGCTGAATACCTCCAAACCTCATTCCACTACTTGATCCACACATACAAGGAAAGATTCACTGAAGCATAACCAAATCATTTATTTTCTTAAATGACTATCTAAGAAGCTAAACTCTGTGCACAGAAATTGTATCATTCAATACTGCTAGGTTTTTAAAAAAAAAAAATCTAAATAAAGGTGTTTTAAATACAGAAAATAAAATCAAAGTTTTCTATTAGAATGAACATGCTAATTAACATAACAGAGAAATTAATACAAACTACTTTTCTGCTAACACTTACATGTAAAAGAATAAATTCCTCCAAAAGGAAACTCAACTTCTAATCATGTCACTCATCCTATTGAATGTTTTGTCACTTCAAAGTTTTGGTAGAAAACCTACCAAGGAGCCAAACCTTTTTTAAAGATGAAGTTAAAACCAAGACAATTCACAAGAATTAACAGTCTCCCTAGAACTTCATTGCCACTTATAAGCAAGTCTGGCCTGAATAAGTCACAAGGTAAGTTCTGCAAGTCTGCTTTCTGAGAACCTCCAGATTCCACTTGGGAAACAGATTCACTTCATATCCCCAAAGACACAAAAATACTCATAAGGAGATGTGAGCACATGTGAACTCTTTAAAATAAGTCAGAAAGATCCTTGTGGCACATTGTGAGCTTTATTCCCGAAGAAGACAAGGAAACAAGGGCACTACTGTGATTGATCAGCAAATGCCTTGCTTCAGTGATCTGCAAAAGGATTTATTTGCATAAAGCCACTTCCAAAAATGAACTTGGCTTTCCTCTGAGTCACTGTCAAGCATGTTACTGAATTTCAGATTGACAATGTCAGCTCAGAAAATTAAATTAAATGGAAAAAAAAAAAAAAAAAGCTGATAGACTGGGGAGAGGGAGGAGGGCCTCCTGCGTAACAGACTCCAAAGAGAAGCAACAAAAAGTCTACACATCACTGTTCTACCTCTGAAGTACTCTCAAATCAAAGAACATCACATTCAAGAGTGATTTGACTTCATCCCTGCTGGGAAGTATGACAACTTTCTCTAAAGTCCAGTACAACTACGTGAGTCTGCAGAAGAAACTCTACCTGACAATAACACTTGGCATTTAATTAACCCAAACTAAAGTTTCTTCAATTTGCGACACAGCTGTTGTGTTATAAACTACTTCAAAAAGCTTTTGGAAAAACAGCTAAAGGGCATCACGTATACGCTGACACTAAGTACAAACTGACTGGCAGGAACGTTTTTGATGGTAAAGGTGTTTTACTTTACTTTCAAAGCAGAGCTTTGCACTTGGAAAATATCACACTCAAACACAGGCAGAACTCACATTGCCTAGACAGCGGGAGCCCCTCTCCTTGCTGCTTTAGATGACATATTGTGTTCAAATTGTTACCAAAAGACAATCAATGCAAGTGATAATGAGAGCTTGGGGCATTTTTACATTATTTTTACTTTTCTATTATTTCTTGCAGGGATCTGTCTAAGCTTCGGACCAGGAGGAGGGCATCCTCAATTATTATTATTCTGAATAAAATCAATGCATACTGCCAAAATGAAAACAAAAATTTTCACATGACACTAATAGTTCTATCTTATCAAAAAAACCAACTACATTATAAAGCTCAGAAAGTTTTCACACTGATATTTTTTTATTCGCATCATTACTTTCAGACTCCTAGATAAAATAAATAAATAAATAAAACAAGAGGCAGAATCTAAAAGTCAGACTAAAAATACAATCATTTCTGCATCGCAGTTCCATATGCAAAGGTTTTTGTTTGGTTCATGGTAGAATCTGTTTTTACCCAAGCTCAGATGCAATCACTCATCCTTTGAAAAGCTGATTTCTGAAAAGACAACCCTAAATACCAGGGAACTACATCTAACCCAGAAAGTGGTTTTCTACCTAAACCTATCCCACCCTGTTCAATTTACATGATTATGATATAGATTATATCCAACTATAGTACATATGGCTCCTATATGGTTTCTAGCTTGCACTCTTTGTTCAGTCTTTCTAAATCATGTAACATAAGAATGATATGAAAAAAGAAAGGTAAACCAACATTAAATGGTTGGGTTGGGATGTATTACCAACACTTGACCAAAAACGATAATACAGCAGAAGCACAATGCTACATCCTTTAAATAATTTGAATTTTCACATGTAACATGCATGCTTTGATTAGCAATATTACATAAGAGCCAGAAATTTTCTCCATATATGAAGCACAGTTGGAAGTATTAACCACACGAAATATATATGTCTCCTTCTGAGGGTTCCATATTGATACAAGAATAGAAGCAAAGTCAAATATTTTCAGTAAGAGCTGAAATTAGCTACTGGAAGACAAAATTCACTATAAGAGAGAGGAGACTATTCCTGCAGCTTATCCACTGTGACCAAGTGAGAAATCATACATGACAGGAAATCTTCAGTGCCAATTTCTGCTCTACCAGAACTACTCTTACAGATTATTTCAATAATTTCTGTATGTTAATCCATGTTACCCCCTCTGGGTTTACATGATGATTTTGTGCAGTTCCCACAGCAGACAGCATTTCTCAGAGAAGTCAAGGCAAGGCGTCTCACTGACATCTTCCAGTCAGGTGCTGGCCCCACGTTACAGCCGTGCAACATGCAGAAAACGCTGCCTGCTCAGCAGGGACTGCTTGTCAGTTTGGCTCCTCTATGTTTTTAAAATTGAGAAAGGAGGCCCAAAGGAACTTGTAGGGATATATTCTAACTCCCTCAGTTCAACTCATTACCTTCCAAATGACTCCGAGATGCATGAGGAGAGTGAGAAGGAGCCCAGCACTGGTGAGGATTGCACACTACTGGCCACGTTCATGGAGGGCCGGGGCATGCAGCTGCTCCCCTGTGTAGCGGGGTGACTGCTTGTGGCAATGCCACAGTGCCCCTGACTAAATAGACGCTAACATTTTTACTCAGAACAAAATCCAACCTGATTACTGAGCTATTAACATGGAATTAAGATTTTTCCCTACCACTCACATCTCTCTTTTGGTTGTCAAATTCAGCCATTCTTTTAAAGCAGCACAGTCAGTTACATTTTTCACTTTATTGTACTGAATTGAAACCCTGAAGTATAGATAAAAGGCAGGATGAAGTAGTATCAGCGCATTACAATGGTACCTGAGGAGACCTGCTTCCTTCAAAGGCCACCTGCATGCTACAGAAATTACATCAATACCACAAGAACAGCAGAGCTTGTCTTTTCAGAACAAAGTAATGATGTGAATCTGGGACTGAAGCTTCTGATTACATTTTGAGCAGGGGTACGTTTCCATAGTGCTCAGGAGAGACCCACTCATGCAGAAATCTCTCCCCCAGCTGCATCTGAGAGGGTTTCAGCACAGGCACAAGAGCACAGTCCCCGCTCCACACTTACACTACACATACTCATGAGTGGCCAGAAAATTTAAAGGCAGTTTTTTCAAGTTTCCTTAGGGTATTTTATTCAAAACCGAAACAGACAGCCTGTGACCATCACTGATAAAACAAACTTGAAGTGGCAGTTCCACATGCACGCTGCTTCTCCAGCAGGGCTGCAATAGTACAGGCAACTGGGGAAACACCTACGTGACTGTGTCCTGTCCAACCTCCCCCCCCCAGAAGGATTACCAATGGGTTTGTAGGAATGAAGATGGTGGTTTAGTAGTTTTGCCATGCACATAAAAGTTTTTTTTTTTGCTTGTTTGTTTTTCTCTAACTCGCTAAGCAAATCCTGCACAGGATGCTTCGGAGCTTTCTGCACTGGGAGTTTCTGTGCATCTGAGACTTCTACACTACAAGCATCTTTGGTAAGACAACATAAAATTTCAGAGCACATAGTTAATGTTCAAATGGCAGAATATATTGATTCTCTGCCCATCCCCTAGTATCTTAAGTTTACCCAGAAGACTATTTTATTTAATTAACTTGGTGCTTTATTAATATAAATATTCCACTATTGATCATAAGAGAAGCTGACGCATGTTTGAGTCAGGCATACATCAGATCCATTTAATGGAGCTCCACTTAGAAGAGTAGTTGGCTCTAAATCAAGGTAAATGGTAGCAAGTGCTCCTTTGGGATGACAGGGCTTAGCTGAATCTATAACATTTTTACAGAGCTAGTTTTTTTAAAAGCAGAAAGCGTATGGAAATTAGATATGAAAATGGTCTCTCCTTGCACGTATCAATTAAGCATGTCAATACCTTAATTAAATTGCTCAACTTAATGAGATTTATACCAATGAATATGTTTTATAGTTATAATAGCTTTTTTGGCTACCGTTCAAGACGTCAAATAAATTGTGAAAAGAGGATTAAAAAAAGTAGTAATTGACATTCTGAAGTGAAGCCAGTATTTTTTTCTCTCGTTTTTTTCCTTCATTCATGTGATTTTGGAGAACATATAAATAAAGTAATGAACCCTGTAATAGCTTTGCTTTTAAAAATGTCTTTCTTTTCCAGTTCTAATCCTTCTTATCAAATTCTCTAAGTAGCACACCATTTGAATTAAGAAGCACGTCAACCTAAATGATTGTAGGCCTTTTTCTCCTTTGAGGCTCACAATTATTCTTTTCCTCCAAGTTAAAAATAAGTAAAACTTCTCTATCCAGACATGCAGTTACTGTGAGGACTTCTTTATCAGGCTATGGTAGTATAATGCCTGGAGGTGCATGAATCCTACCCCACAAGCAATAGGGACCTCTACTTTACCCCGGGCTTGCTTTAATTTTGTACCCACCTTCTCTGACCAAACATAATTTTCTAAAATGGCATCCATACCTGAAGAAGTGGTGCTGAAGTGTCAGAAAATTCATTTTGGAGAAGCTCTTCCAGTCCTGTGACTTTTCACAATGCTCTAATTTGCGATTGCAAGTATCAATCAAATACATATTAAAAAAATAATATAAATATATGTATATATATATAAACCCTCTGCTATTGAAACTTATCTCCAGAAAGAAAATGTTGCTTAGTCTTCACGCTGCTTCCTCAGGTCTCACTGGTCTCATTGGTTACCCAGGTGGATGGAACCATAAATAACACTGATCAGAAATACTTGTTCTATTGGAAACTCTAAAATAATGAACTCCAGTCTTGCAGGTTGCCAGCTCAGAAGTGCAAAAACATACAATATGAACTTAGAAAAAGACATAAGCAAAGCAAAGGTCTTCTGCAGTCAGGAGGGTGGACAATTCGCACCTAGGGAACAAACTGTGTAGGATGCTACATTTCCTGGAATAATTCCTGTCTCTGTTCTAAAAGCATTTTTGCATCCTTGACAAAGTCATCATATGTCTCCGTGACACAGATCTCTAATATATGACAAGGGACACAAGCCTTTACCTTTACAGGGAGACATGCTTAACTCACATGTAAAATTATTTGTGTGCTTTCAAGTGAAGTGCTATAAAAATGCCTTGCTTGGAATTACTAGCAGGCTCCTCCAGCAGGACTGCAGGCGACCAGACAACACCAAGCGCCCCTTCCTTTGCTAAGAACAGACTAAGGAAAAAGTTCTGTTTGTGCATGATTCTGTCAATGCCTCATAACTGAAGAAAAACTGCAGAAAAACTGAAGATAACAAAAATCATCTCTGGGGAGCTACGTGTACAAAACACCATGTAAAATAGCTGCATTTATCACTCCTTCATCTTTACTTCCAGTTAAATAATAAGCTGAATTTTAAAATAATTCCAGTTTCAGGTTTACATATGTTACACCCCAACTGGCATACTCTGCCTGTAAATACTTTTAAAAATTATTTATTTAAAATATTCCATCACCTGTGCTGGGCTGTCAAACACCTGTACAGAAGTACAATCACAAGTCAAGTATGACTTGATAATTTTCATTCAGAACTAATAAATGTAACATTTTTTAAAATGTCAATCAACACTTGGCTTATGGCTGACTTCCCCAGTCTTTCCCCACTCCGCAGTTACCAACAGTATTTTAAATGATACACTTGAACAACAGTAAGAGACATGCATTACAAGTGCTTTGACTTTATTTCTTATCCTTATTAAATGTCTCTCTGTAATGCCAATCTAATATTTCTCCTTTGTCAAACCATTAAATCAATTTCTTTAGCTGAATTCCATGGTATCATCTTCTGTGACAGTGAAGGATAAACTCCTTGATATAAATCAATTTTTAGGCTAAAAAAAGTCTGAGGAATGATGGCTAAAATGTCAAGAAAGGAGAAGAGGACTAATTTGTACAGGCCTCATGCTACCTCTCTCCAGTATTCTTACAAGTATTTACAATGTAAACTGATTTTCTGTTGGCTAACACAAGCAAATTTTCTGTCATTATAGTGGCAGTTCTGACATACTGCAGTACCATTATTTAAGCAAAATAGAAAATAATTTCTTATTTAATTAGGGTACCCACTGTTTTCTTTACACAGTTGAACTCCAAACAGTTGTTTTGTGTTTAAATTGCATTATTCCAGCTAGATTGTTCTGCTACATTCTGAACATCACAGCTAATCATTTTGGTGTAGCTTTTTATCCTCTTATTGCAGTACTCAACAGGCAAAGCTAAAGAAATACTAAACATCAGTTCAGAATACATTTCCAAGTTTATATCAAATAAATTTAATTTCAGGAAAAAAAAATGCAGTCGGCTAGTGGCCTAAACAAGATGTTAGAAGAGAAAAAAAGCCAAAGCTTTTACATTGATCTGCTGGGACATCTCCATAAGTGATGTCTCTTCATAACAGAATGTGTGTGTAAGTATGTCCACAAGTGTTTTATACCTTACCAGAAATCAGAGCCCACAGTTAGAACTGCTGTCGTACACCTTAAAAGTAATTTTAAGGTGACTGTTTTCTCTATAAGTGAGGAGCAGCTTCCTGATACTCTAAATGTAAAATTTGACAGATGAATAAAATGCCATAAAATCCATCCATAGCAGTTAGAATTTGTGTGTTATGCTATTGCTGGAGGTTTGGGGCTAGGAATGAAAAAAAAAAAAAAAGGGGGGGGGGGGGGGGCAACTCTCTCCACGGTCTCACATACCATTTGCTGTATGTATTGCAACTCCTGCTTTATAAATTAAAAAAAGAATTTCATCCTTTTATGTAATGGTTGACTTTAAGCCCTAACTTATCATTTTAAAAACTGGTTCCTAAACTCAGACCCTGATGAATGTGTACTTTTCTCAACATTCAAAAGTCTATTTTTTATTTTTTTTATTTTTTTAATTTATCTGCACTGGTGACATTGAATTGGTTTGTTATCCCATGGTATATTCTTGAAATCTTTCTCATTTATGCATCAATTTTATTCTCGTAGTCATTCTTGAAAATGCAGATACAAGGGTAGAATTTTTAAATTAAATAAAAACTAAATATCTCATGTAAAGATGGCTGATAGGTATGACATCTCCATATGTTTCTATTAGGAGACAACAGAATCTACATGATTATCAGAACTTGCTTTAATTTTTAGCTTTACTTGAGGAAGTCTGAACTAAGGAAACAGGAAAACAGAATATAATAAAGTGACAGAGGCTATATGTAACTTTTAAACAAGCATTTATTTCCCAGGTTTTCAATCCACTAAAAATGAAAAATAGCACTGTTTTCAGCTTAAACAGTAATATGATGTAAAGCTGAACCCCCGTGTTCCACATTTAGAGGATAAGGGGAGGATGCGATATGTTATTGAAGACTAAAATTCCTTTTTTCCTTGTGGCATTTGGTCCAAGCCAACTCTACTACTTTGTTATAAAATATGCTGTGTTCTTGGAAAAGGATGAACAAACAGGTACATGTTTTCAAAACAAAGCAAACCATCTAATCAAAAGACTTTATGCAGAACCAAACCATCAGTCATTCTTAATAAGGAAGTCACATTAGACTATTTCAGTATTTTACTGATTATACTTACTCACAGAGAAAGATTTATTTATTTATTTTACCCTCAATACTAATGAGACCCAAGATCTGGGTAGCTAACTCCAGATCACAAAAACCACACAGTCAAAGCTGGAGTGCCCTAACAGGCAGATTTCCCTAACAGGCAGATTTTCCCATTACTAAACAAGTTGCTTTGGATTTTACTTTTTTAAATGAAGAAAGAGGTTATAGCTTTTGAGAGGCAATTCAAGTGGTGGACATGGCTGCACCATGAAACTCGGTTACTTAGATTTCGTAATAGTTTATGCCAGTATCTCAAAGACAGTTTTGTCTACAAATGTCAAGTTCCAGGGAAACCAGTTTTGCTGTAACACTCAAAATACTGTACTGTCCTTATTGCAAAAATGCCTAAAAATACTGTTTGGAGAAAAGCTCTTCCAGTCTTGGAACACTTCACAGCACTCTAGCTTGCAATTGCAAGCATAAGCAATAGATTTAAAAGTACTAATCCACTGCTATTAAAACATACCTGGAAAAAGAAGATGATACTCAGTTTGAAAGCTTCCTCGCCAGGTCTCACTGGCTTCCCAGTAAACCAGTGCTTATATCTCTCAACAACTCTGCTGCAGTAAACTCTAAATTAAGACTTCAGAAAGAAGTATTTTAATTTTAAAACCAAAGGCCAATGAAAGCTTACTTGAAAATTAGACTTTCAATGCACTCAAACAAACAAACAAAAAACAACTGTGGTCTTCAAACAAAACTGAATCACTGTTCTAGTTATTACTTTTGGTTTAACAAGACGAAGATGCGTTATTTTAGTTAAATGCCAAAATATTTTTAAAAACATACTTGGCAAGGGAGAATGGTTAGAGAATATGTCTCATGAGTGAATATCTATTTAAAATAGAGGTCCTTCTTCAAAGCTGTGTTATTATACAGAAGTAAAGCCTCTAATATATGGGATATTAGCATATAACACTATTATTCTTTCATTTTAACTAGAGATCTTTAGGCTGAAAGAGAAAACATTACAAATATTGTTGAGAACCAAGAAAATATCCTTAATGCATAAGAGTAGTACTAAATAAGTTATTTTTAATCAGATTAGATAATGCTAAATGAGCCAAGGATGCATGCAGTCAATGTGTATCAGGTAAGGGATTGACTTAATGCTTACTAATGTAAGAAGGAAGATGATTATACAATAAGCTCCACCTTTCTGGTGGGTTTGGTCACAGTATTTGTCAAAGATTTTCTCTCTCTACACCACTAGTATAATTCTGGCCCACCTGTGCCAAAATGAATAACAATGTTTAAAGAGAAGTCTGTCCTGTCTTACTGTGGCACCATTAGCATGGCATATCCAAAACCTGGATAGCAGTTCTTCCTTCCCACTTCAAACAGGAGCTTTGAGCATTTAAACCAGTCGGTAGTGTAAGCACAGTATCACTCAACTTGTGCACTGAGTATACTGAACTTAGTGTACATCAACATGCCTTAAATTTCCACTTGTCAATTTTTCAAAAGAACTTACAAAAGAAGTTGCAAAACACTAGACAGATACATCTAGTGGTTACTAGAGTCATTCTTTCATGAACTCCTACGAATAAGAAGAAAATAACTCCTGCAGGCCTTCTGAAAAAGAAAAGGTTCCACTCCTTTCTTGAGAGAGGGCACAAAAACATGCACCTGAGTAAGGAGCTGCCCATCACAGCAGGTTGGCCTGCCACCTTCCGTTTTGGTGGGGGAGATGAGGTCAGCATTTGTACCCCTTTGTCTCCTCACTCTTTCCTTCACAATGCTTATTTATTAACTCTAAAGCAAGCTGAATATTTTCTACAGGCAAGGCTGTCTCCTGCACCTTGGCCGTAACATTAGAAACCTCCATATGCTAGCTTAAAGATGATATTCTTGAAGGTCTTGAGCTTTACTGTCGTACAGGCAGTTTAGGCTTAGCAGCTGCAGGAGTTGCTGCTGCACATGAGCGGTGTGCTGTAAGCAGAAGCACATCACACCAGGAATGCTACAAAGCCTCCCAAAGAAAGCAGGAATGATCCCCATGGCTCAGGAGAAGGCCAGGAAGGTGGCTGCTGCAAGGAACAGAGAGTAAAGTTTGCTGTTGGGTGGGGACAGCTTCTCTTTCTCTCTCCCTTTTTTTTTGAAAGAAAATCATGTGTATGTAGGGGGTTCAAAATTGCTTTTTCAGCTTGATATAATGACAAAAGATATCAAGCCTCATTTTCAAAAGTAAACTTGCTTTTCTCATGGAAATGAATGATTTTCAGGTGAATTTATATTTAAAAATAAGATTTATCCAAAATAACACTTAAAACCTCCATCCTTTTAGCAAGACTGCCAGTGCTCAAAGAAACCTAAGTGGTCACTGTTTTTTCTTTTTATTATTATTTATTTGCTACCTATTTAGCAGCAGCTCCACATTTTCTTAAAAATTCTTACTCCCATCCCTGCACACTCAGACAGTACCTCTAAGTTCCTCACTGGTCACCCTTCCCTGCTTCCAAAAATGCTTTTTTCTCATATTTAAGTTGTGTCACAAGCACCACTCCTTTTGCTTGCGTCCCAGCTCACTGGGAAGGGCCACCTGAGCTTGGAGAAGATGATTCTGGAGTCAACACATTGTGCTCCTGGGTACACTAAATGTCACCCAAGGCCAATCTGAAAGCTTTTGATTAATTTGTGTTGAAAACATTTTCATGTAAGGGCTCTCCAGAAACAATTTATTGTATTTTATTTCTTGGTGATACCTCCTTAGGACAGGAGTCAGCTGAACTCCTTATGCAAGTAGGCAAGCAAGTTTTGTCCTCTTTTCTATAGAGGATTTATAAATTTTGGCTTGCATCGTACCAATAAGAAGAGAGGAAAAAGGAGAAGGAAGAAGGGAAGTGGAGAAAGAAGTGGAACCCCAACACACTCTAAACTAAAAATATTTCCAAAGAGTCTCACTGCTGTTAGTATCACTCCTTCCTTTCATGCTTTGGGAACTACAACTGCAGTGACAGTGCCGTGGCACATCCCAACACAGCATGGAGCAGTGGACCTGTTCTCTGCTGTGTACATGCCTCATTTACTGTACCCTGCAAAAGTGTTACTGCCTGCCCTTCATTACTGCTAATGGAATCTCAAGGTCAACGACCAGTCATAAACGTCCATTCTAAATAAAATGTATTGAAGACACCCTGCCCACTGTCTTTTACACAGGTTTCTGGTGAGACTATGAGTGTCAAAAACCCAGTTGACCTTTCAAGATTAAAAAAATAAAATAAATTAAAAAACCAGCTAATCAGCTGCATAGAATTAGATTTTAATGTTTCAATTAAGTGTACCCACTGAAATTATGTATTTCCTGTGCACTATTCATAATATGTGACAAGTTTTATCAATATTCATTTTCTCTCTCCCATGTTCGTAGTACTTCTCCCATGTACTGGTCTCCTATCACGCATATGTATGAAGACTGCCAGGAGTACTGGTATAATAACAGTGCTCTAACACTCTTTAGCATTTTATTATTAATAAAAAAGTATTTGGTAAGTTTAGTTTGCATTTCTTGTGCTTCTCACACAGAAGAGTTGTAAGTCATTAAGAATACACCCCACAGTCCTCCTCAAGCAGAATAAATAATGTTGGAATTCAGATAGAAGGAAAAGGACAGACTGGCACAGAAAGTAAAGACGACACAAAACAAAACAAAATCCCTAACATTCTTGCTCAGCTGCTGCACTGGACAGACTAAGGGTAACAGATCAATGGGTCTTCTGCTCTAACATGGGAACAAAACCCAAAGTCCTAGCAAGTGCTGAATTTTGATGATATATAAAATGAACCACCACCTGCGATATTTCATAACTTCTTGTTACCATAGAGAGGAACTGATTTTCTGGAAGATGGAGAAGAGGAAAAACTGAACAAAACTACAGGTTGCAAGAACAGAACTATATGCTGACTTCCTCCATGGAAAATAAGTAATATGAAAATAAATTTTGGTTCCAAATAAAAAGTGATATTGAGTAGCTATCAGAAGCAATTAACTTGAGTGATCTTTTCTTCAAAAGGAAGTGACTTTTAATAACAACTTCACTTTAAATGCTTGAAAAGGGAAGCAGAGGAGTAGGAAAGCATTAAGACAATTCTCTATGGAGCACAAGGCCACTACAGCAGACACTGGCGGTTCAAGAACAAATAAGGAAGGGAAATCTTACCAATGGCAGAAAAAGAGATCAGGAAAAAGACTGGACTACAAAAGAACATAAGGCAGACCGTGGAATTGGGTGGGGGAAAAAAAGCAATGTTTTCTGCATTTCTGACTGGTTGGTCAGCCTAGCTGTAGACCATTCACATGCCAATGTGTTATTTAAAATATTCATCAAGTGGGCATCAGACGGCACGTAGTATTTTCTATGCTCTGGCCATAGGATACTTCTGGCATAGTTTTTTGCCCATTTGAATGCCAAATAGCAATCTGCAAGCAGATTACAACACAAGGTGTGATAACTCAATGGGCATTGAATTAAATTATAATCTAGAGTTATTCCCGAGTGCTCATCTGTTAAAATCCAGCCCTTCTGAAGGAAGGTATAGCAGAATAAAATTATCTTTACTATCCATACTTTTTTACCCCAAAGTCTGTTAATTCAGAGAGAGTAATGAAGGTTCAGTTCCAGAAGACAGAGCAATTGGGAAATAGAGCACATTTGTGCTCCTGGCCTTTTATCACAGCAATAAATACTTAATTTCTGTGTGAACATATTACATTCCTCTACATTATATACAGGAGTTTGACCTGTTTGGGCTATACTTAGAGCATCGGCAATTGCATAAGGATTTATAACTTCCCCTAGAACATAAGTTATAGCACAGGGATTTACAACTTCCCCAACACAGAAGACTGAAACTGCTTTATTTATATTGCAGATCTGCAAAGTTTTTTTTTTTTTTTTTTTTTTTTTCCCTCCGTATAAGAGAGAAACTTCTTTCAACAGTGGCATGCCTTGGAAAATGTAAAAATACTGCTTTTAAAAGTGTTTTGAAAATGGTGTTGAATATTTCATACATTTGATGGGAATAGATTAACAGAAGATCAGGGAAATATATTTTCATCTGGCTAAATAATTTTTACAAAGCAAGAACCGCAAGCATACTGTATATATACAAGTCTATTTAGACCATAAGGGTTAATTTTACAGGGGTTTGTTCAAGCATATTGTTTTCTTCAAATGAGCTACATTAGCCAGATGCTAAGCTGATACAATAAGCAGCCATGCCAAATCTAATGAATTAAGAATAAGAGAACCACGTGAAGAAATTTTCACATGAAATCAGGTAATGAGGGGAAAGAAAAAATAAGATATGTTAAAATACATAAAATAGTTCAATACTCAAGTCAGAGATTCTAAACATGAGAGCTGGTGTGCTGCTACCTATGCATTTTCGCCTAGTAAGTCAAAAATTCTTCACTTTCGCATGGAAGCACTGGGTCTTTAATAAATCCATACACCAGTAAATATTCCAGACAAGGGATTCTGTTTCTGCTGAGGGATCACAATGAATGACAAGATTAATGAAAATTTTATCATACCATTTCTTAGACCAAAATTTTGCATTTAACGACATTGCTGTGTGGCTAATGCTTGTACCCAACTGGCCTATGAGAGGCTTCTTGATTACAGGAAAGAAAAGAGCAGAAAAGAGATGCCTGTGCTCATCATGGATGCAAATGCACTTTAATGACCTATTTATTTATTTTTTATAACAAGACAAATGATGTAGCAGTCCAACCGTGTTGCTAACAGAAGCCTAACGAACCGCAGAATGATAGAAGTGTTGTGATGTGCATTATTAACCCTATGCAAGATAAGCCTAAACCAAGAAAAGTACTAATGGTTCAGGAAAACTCTTTATTTATCAGCTTGTGCTCTCAGAAATTGTTGGTATTTTCAATCCCTTTTCATACAGATTAGTTAGAAATGACTAATTACCTGAAGGAAAACACTAGTGAAATGACATATACTGCATGCACTGCAAGGCGCAACATACATTTTTTCAAACACTGAACGTACAGCTACAGCTGTGCTTCACTTTACACAGAGAGGTGGCTCTCCTGAATGTTACATGGATGCTTCTAGCTTGGGCTGTTCCTATGTGGGGTCTCTTGAGTCAACAGCCCCACTGACAGGGTTGCAAATCTAAACGGCACCATCATTACCATTGCACAAACCAATGCTTAGAATAAAATGCTCAGCAGCAGGGTAGATCATACCATTAACACATAGCTTGCTCCAGCTCTACAAGGTAGAAGGAGAATTTAAACTGCCCCAAAATCACCAAATGCAGCAATATGAGGCCACTCCTGTATGTTATAAAATGATGGGATGGTGGCAAGATGATTAAAATTCAGGTCAGGATTGGACCAACTCAGAAACACTCACTCCTACATCTTCCCTCTCTACCTGTAACATACACACATGTGTAAGTATATATAAACATACTGTTGACTATGAAATTATATGTATGAATTATATACATTTCAAATGTTATCACTAAAATACAGACCACATTTGATTAATCAGTTGCAGAAGCTCTAAAATACACATATATCGCATAGAAACAAACCTGGAACAGCTACATTTTGTGAAGGAGTACTAATTATTTAGAAAAGATAACAGATTGTTACTAGCCATGGGTCCAAACCCAAAGATGCTATGGAAGTTTACTTTACTTGTATCATCAGGGAACGATTATTTAAATTAAGCACAATCATACCACATGATTATAGTATTTCAGAATAGACATGACTAAATGGATTCCATAAAAAATATACAGGAAGCACTGTGTTATTCAGATTGTTGGTTCCTGATTCATCCCTTTGTAACTGGGCTTCATGCAAAAGAATCATGAATCATTCATTCTTTTCTGGATTTCTCTTGGATTGTGTAATACTAAGCAACTAAAATAATATGGGTTGTAAAGATATCTGCAGTTGTAGTGGGACAAAACGCACATCAGTTTGGCTTATGCATTGTCCAAGTATATTCAAAACTGCAAAAGCTTTTAAAAGGTATATGCATTTTGTAACGTGCAAACTTAGAAAGCTACTAAAATATATATCAGAAAGAGGCTTCTTCTCCATCAAGTAGCTGATCTCACAGCCTCTGACATGACCATAAAAGCCCTATGAAGTTAAGCTGTGGCACTGCAGTGCTGTCATTTGAAGCAACCACATCTCTAAGTTCACTTAAACACAGACAAGAGAGCTCAGAGACAATGTAAAGCTCACACCTCAGCATTAACCACTTGGAGTCTTTTGAAATATTTGTTTTTTAAAAAATATGCTTTAAAAGCTAATTATGGGGTGTGTAGGAAGTTTCTCTATTAAAGATTGCATAATTTAGCAACATAAACAGCTTTGTCCTACATATCAGCATGGTAGAGATGGTTTAGAAGATTCATTTGAAAATTCCAGTGGAGTAACTCTTTTCAGCCCTAGAAAATCCATAACACAAATGTCAGCCAACAATCTTACCGTAAAACATTACTTGGTTTTCTCTGATAGAGGCAGCCAAATTACTAATGTAACATTCAGAACCCACTGCACTGAAAATACCTTCTTAATCTGCAGTACCACTATACTGATAATGAGTTATTTCATTTGTGGTTTTGATATTAGATGGAAGATAATAAAAAGTAAATTGCAGCACACAAAAGGAAGAAAGATATCTTCCCCAGGAGTAGATGATATTTAAATTCAATACAGTAATAAAGGATGCTTGTGTAGCAAGCAGACAAATCCCTAGTAAATATAACAAATGAATCCTGACACAAGTCCATTTAATATATTCTCTCACATATTTCCTTATGTATGCTCCTTCCACTAAAAACCCATTATGCCAATCTACTTTAATATTACCTTGTATTGAAACTACTGCCCCCAGCTCTGCCTTCAAGACAACTTAGGAACTGGACACTTCACTCATCTGCATCTCTGCTACTAAGGAAAAAAAATATAAAACATTTTTGAAATGCAAAATACTAAGGCTTAAGCATAATCAGAACTGTACCCTTTGGTGTTTGAGAACTCCACCTAGGATAGCCACAAGGGGAAAGATGGACACATCTTGTAGCCCAGAGAAGTGTGGGAGATGAATGTTTTAGAAAAAGAAGGAACAAAATTCCTAAAAGTAATGCCCATTCTTCCTCTGTAAAAGAATACACAAGTATTATATAGAAGCAACATTACAAAGAAATCTACTGAAATAGAAGCTGCTACCTTGCAAAACCCATGATCTTTATCCACACCGACATCCTTGCCCGAGTACCCTTTGCTCAGAGGGATCGTGAAGAAGCTGAGTGCAGATGAGATGGATAGAACAAAGTGACCCCTAGTTCAAACCCTATAAAATACCTCTAGCTACATTTTTACAATCTCTTCTTAGAGATGTTTTAATTAAATAAAAGGGTGATATATGCCACTGTACAAAGCTATTCTGATAATCAGAGTAGCTAAGATATAAGGACATAAAAGTTCCCTTAAGAGAGTTATTGTAGAAAGGCATACAGATCACTGCATCTGCAGCTTGTGGCCAATTTATCATGTGCCTACCAATTTTTCCAGTGCTTCAAGCATGTTTCAGGAAGAGTTTATGGAAAAAGATAGGTATTTTTTTTAATCTCTGCTTCACTGAGAGATTAAAAAAAAAAAAAAAGTATTATTATTATTGATATGTTTTTGTTCTAATGAAAGTTTCAAAAGGAGAATCAGTATTTGAGCCTACTGGACTTTAGCTGATGTTCAATATGACAGAAAATGCACATTTCTCATTTTCTTCTTGCAAGTCTGCCTGGACAGGCTTGAAATGAAAAACAAATTCTTTGATAAAAATAACATTTGCAGAGACCTATTATATGCCACACCAGATGTAGCAGTACCTGCTCCTAATCCAAATGCTGTGACAGATACAAAGCACCTGGAGAAAGGGAGGATCCTTGGCCTCCTTGTGGTGATTGCAAAGTATTTCACTGCCTGGATCCTGAACACTGCAAGCGATACCAACCTTTAATTTATTTTACTGGGAGGGCAATGGAAGACGATACACTATATTGTCTGAGTCTTTACATAAGTGCTATTTTTGTAGACAGAAAATATGTTGAGAACCACATCACTGAAACACTTGGACTCGGTAACAAACTACTTAAGGATGGTAAGCTAGCCCCTGTCTGGTTGGAAGGATGGAAACAGTGGAGCCGCAGTCAATGTAAATGAGAAGTTTCCCTCCAGCAGGGTTTGCAGGCCACGGGGCTCCTCTACCTCTCCTCTCCCTGCAGCGTGTTTTCAAATCCTGACGGGGCTGTCCTTGCCATATTTTGCCTTCAGTGGAGACAGGAGTTTATTCTTTGCTGCTCCCTATGCCATCTGATTATTCAAGCCTCCTTATCTCCAGCATGCCTTAAAGAAATCAGACTGTAAGTAACATCCCCCTCACAAACACTGCAAGAAGGATTTCTTTACGAGACAATTATGGATTGCCAACTATTAGACATAGCTTTCCAAACACGGGTGGCCCCTGACCCTGACGGCTCTGGCCGCACAACAACCTTGCAGGGCTGTCACCACCTCCCGCCTGTAACTAATGTGCTGAAGTCACAGCTGGAGTTCACAGGTTTAGCAGCCTCCTTTGCACAGCATAATGATGTCCCAGAGAAACCACAGTGATGCATTTTTTAGAGCAACGTCTTTTAATCATATGAAAGATCATTGCAAAGGCATAGGTCTGAATAACTCCTACTGAAACAACAAATCCAGATGTATCAATTAATAGCATGCACAATGCAGCCCTACTGCCAGCCTCAGCATTACGATCTTTTCTTTGCTGTTGCCAACATTTGCAACTTGATTTACCACAGTTCAGACCTTCATAAATTTACCATCACCAGCGTGGCTTGTTCTGAGACAGGCAAGCATATGTTGTGCTTCAGTGACTTACAGGTGTGCTGAAGATGGACCCAGGGCAAGGTTTGTTTTGTACAGCAGCTGTGCTGCTCACCATTGCCCTCCCATCAGGGATTACAGCTCCCAGCATTACCCGAATGGCACCTGGCTGCTTCGGGTAAGCTCTCCCAGACCTGCGTCCATTGAA
Organism: Oxyura jamaicensis; assembly: GCF_011077185.1. Lineage (NCBI taxonomy): Eukaryota > Metazoa > Chordata > Aves > Anseriformes > Anatidae > Oxyura > Oxyura jamaicensis. The sequence continues at coordinate 4,576,509 of NC_048905.1, forward strand.
AGGAGCCAAGTAAGCACTGCTGCTATTTATCCAGGTTGTGCTAACGCTGCTGCAACAGACAAGTCCCATGGGCAACCTAACCAGTGGACCGAGTGCACCCTAATGGGCATCTGGTAAAAGACATTAAAGTGAAGACTAAGCAAGGGGCTTAAAATCGCTACAGAATTCAGATTTATATTTTGCAGAAATCTTAGCAGTCAGCTGTAGTTACACAGCTGGTGGCTGTCTGAGTACATAAGTTCCTGAACTGGCAGGCCAAGCTTTCCCACTCTCGGTCATGGCCAGAACGCAATGCAAACACTGAGAGAAGGACTCCTTTGAAAAACAAACCTCCAAGGCAGAAGATGTGAATGAACTCTGACTAGCACCATGTTACTGTAGCCTTAAGCCAGAACATGACTTCAACACATTTTTCTGCCTAAAAAGAGCACTGTAAGATGAAGCTTTCCAAACAGTTGAGTTTGGAAGAGACTTCTGAAGATCATCTAGTACTACCTCCCTCCTCAAAGTAGGGTCAGCAAGAATAGCTTGTTGATTTTCCAGATAGCTATATATTCTTTATTTCCATCTGTGCCCATTGCCTCGTCCTTTCACTGGGCACTGCTACAAAAAATCTTGCTTTACTCTCCTGCACTGGTTATTCATACACACTGATAAAATCCACTCTTGCCCCCATGCTCCCCAGGTTTCTGTTTACCAAGCTGAGCAGTCCCAGCTCTCTCAGCCTTTTCTCCAATGCCAGATGCTCCAAATCCCTTCATCACCTTGGTGGCCCCTTTGCTGAACTCTCTCCAGAGTAGCCCAGAATCAGACCCAGCACTCCTGACCCGTCACGTCACACCAGTGTTTGTACCACCTGCAGATGTGCTGAGGGTACACCCTGTCCTAACTTCTAGGTCATTAACAGGGATGTGTAACAGCACTGGATCCAGTACCAACCACAGGCTGACTGACTGGCCACTGCTGGTCACAACCCTCTGAGAGCCTGGCAGTTTTGAGTTTCCAAACCACCTCAATGTCCACCTCTCTAGCCCGTACTTTATTAGATGAAGTATGGCATGGGAGAAAGTTTTCTCCCGCTACTGGTAGGAGCGTCACTTTATTTTCCTGTGCTAGGACCTTGGGGAAAAGGACAAGGGAACTTCTAGGAACTTGGGGCACAGTTTCACAAGCCATGAGAAAGGAAAGCGCCAGCTCTCTGAACCAGTCCTGTACGTGGATGCACATTCCTAAATGGAGCTGGAGGTTCCAGTTGCCAAACAACTATGGGCCAAGATAACTTTACTGTCCTCTAATCACATTTCCTGCATGCATGGATGTAGAAATCCAACCCTGTAGAAAGCAACAGAGTACTGACACTCAGAAACGTTCCGTCAGAGACTCTGGCTCTTAGAATCACAGAATATCCCAAGTTGGAATGGACCCACAATGATCGAGTCCAACTCCTGGCTCCACACAGGACTACCCAAAAATCAGACCTTATGTGTGAGGGCATTGTCCAAATGCTTCTTGAACTCTGACAGGCTTGGGGCCATGACCACTACTGTGTGGAGCCTGTTCTTTGGGAACCCTATTCTCAAAAAGCTAGATACATTTCAGACCCAAATTTCTACTTTGCATGGCCTAAGGAAACATACTCTCTTCAAACCACGTCATGCACAACATGCCACCTTACGCAAGCACAGTCTGTGTGCGGTATTGTGTGCTACTAGCCTCGCTCAAGGCTGTACTTAAATAAACATCTGCAGTAATTCAGAGATGCTGAATCTGAGGCAAGATGTCAGATTTTTCATTTTAGCCTGATTTTGTCTTTGTAAGATTTTTGTCTCAGAAATTTGAAATCCCCAAATCTGCCAATGCTTCTACAAAGGGGACTTTGGAAAATCCCCCACATTGCTAAATTATCAATAACAATTAAGTAATATCAATATATATATTTATACTTCAATAAAATGATAGAATGGCTTGATTACATCAATTAATGTAAAACAGAAATGTCTTCAAAAGCACCAACTATTCTTAAGGAAATAGAACCTTTTAATATAGGTTATCTAATACTGTTAATTTCAAAGCCTGACAGATTATTGATATAAACTGCATGTAATTAGCCTTATTAAAACCTACAGTACAATAAAGCTGTTACATGGGGGAACTTACTATGTTGTCTTTAGCACTTACATCATAACCCATGTTTTGCAGATGACTTCCAGGTCTAATACAACAATTTGACCATGTACAGTGCTTGTTTTGCAAGAAAAGACAAGAATCTGTGCACAGAGACAGTCTGTCATCAGTTGTATACCAGCTCCTTCCTGCTGTAAGGCAAAACACATGTACTGGACAGGATGCAAAGACTACTGCTGCAAAATAAAGTTAGGCTTTAAGCATCATCTTCCATGCTTTAAGGTATCTCAGAGCAGCCAAAAGCATAAAGAATTAAAATGAGTTAATATGCGCTGGATAATTTGTGTATACATTATCAGAAATTAAGACTAAAAAAAGATTTTTAGTGAATAAAGGAATGCTGTTTCTCCCTTCCACATTCTGACAAATAGGGATCATTAACCAGGAAACAAATATCTCTGTTGCTACAACTATTTTCTTCCCTCCCATGGGTATGTTAGTGTCTTACTATATTAAATGTAGGAGGCACTTTTCCATTCCTTGATATCTAAATGTAAAACCATTTCAAAATCACTCCAGAACTTATCTATAACCAACCCAAGGCATTTTATAGTTTATTGCTAACATTTGAATAAAGAGATGTGAATAATGAAGCCTGGTTAAAAATTCCAGTTGGTCACCACTTCTGTCTTTTCCTTCTACATTTACCCTACATGTCTTCCCTTTCAAATAGGAGCAAGCACGCAGCCAAAGGAAAATGAAGAAGTTTTGTACTCTCCCATAAAACAGCTTGGAAGGCAGACGGCTAACATCAGACACTATCTTCTGTTTGAGTGGGTTCAAAACCTTTCCTCCTGCACCAGGAGAGGGCCAGTGGCATCAATCTAGAGGCTCTGCTGGTGCAGTTTGTCCCTTTTAGCCTCCATCTTGAAGCCATCCCATTGACAGAAAGAAAAATAAACTTTCCATAAAGACAGAATCAGAAAGAAGCGGGGCTAGAGTGCAACATAAAGAAGAAAAAAAAAAAAAAAAAAAAAAAAAAGGAAAAGCTGGGTTGGGCTCTAGGAGCAGAGCAGCAGCCGGTGGTCTCACGGGCACTGCGTTTAGCCTTCATCTCCCACTACCAGGATAATGATTTCATACAACTGACTTTCAAGATGAATTACTCTGATGCATGCCTGCGTGAAGTCAGAGTAAACCACTTAATTAGATTAACTGATCTAATAAGCTGGGAGCTGCACGAAGATCTTAAAGCTCCAGTTTTCTTCCCCCAGGGAAATCCTTCAAATTTCTTCCCAAAGAGACTTGTTACTAATCATGACAAACAACAACTCTGCAAGATGCACCCCGAATCACCTCAGCAATAACTTCTCCAGAAGTCTTAAAATCCTTTAGCATCAATTTTCAGGGGGAAAGAATAAAAAACCCAGCCAGTTACGTGCATTAAAACATCAGATGTGTTTCATTGTAGGTGAAGTACATAGTCCATTCCTTTAAATTAAAGCAAAAGACATTTCCTTCCCCTCCTTTGTCAGTTCCCTTTCTCTTTAAAGAGTGGCATAGGGCATGCTGCTTTTTCCTTAAGAAGCACACCAGATTTCCTGTCTTAAACACACTCTATAATTAACAACCAGCAAATAATGAGTACCCAGGATATATAAGTCTATTAGAGTGCTGGCAGTGCTAAAGACTCATGCTGTTTCACTGTGGGCTCCACTTGAAGAGGTGATTTATGGAGGACATTTTTTCATTAAGTAATAGCAAATGGTTTCCACCCTCACAGTACCCAGCAATCTTCTGGGAACAGAACAGCAATATTGAGTCCTTTTCTGGAGAGGAACGTTTCAAGGACTTTGGCTAGAACATAAAATGACAATCATTTACTCAAGGTCATTAAAAAATAAGGGCAAATACAGCCAGAGGTTAAGCATAAGGTACTTGACTGCATAAAATGCGTCTCTTAGAGAAATAACACAGTTGCTTCCAAAACTAGCAAGGGCTGTAGCTATAACCTTGTGGAAATAAAGAGAGGGACAGATTGTCACCAGTTGTCTCAAATTATCATTGCTATTGCTACTTATTCTACATTTAATATTAGTCCTGAACAGCTAAGCTCTTGTTTCCCTAAATTACTCTAGATACTTCTACCTTGAGTGAATCACATAGAAAGCTCCACTATAAAGTGACAAAGCTTTGAGTTCTGCCCGTGTGCCAGCTAACACCACAATAATATTGGTAGCTAATCATTTCAATTACTGCCTTCCTTCTCCCCTAGGAGTAACCGTACAGAAGAACAAAATATAATTACACTGGCACTCCTGCTATTGCATCTGCTTTTTGCGCAGTTCTCCGGTGCTATTTACTACAAGGCTGTGCCTGCTAATGGGGATTTCTCCAGTGTATGGACATGCAGGAATCAAAATATCATAATTATAGTGCACTGTCTTCCTAGGCAACTCATTTAAGGAGTTCAAATACTGTAATAATATGAAAATAAACTTTATGAAATTCATGGGAATTCTCTCATATTATCAGTAACAGCACACCAATATGCTGGCATACAAAAGTACTTATAAAATAAATGGCAGTCTTGGCTCTCCATAATCCAACACTGATTTTCTCAGCTGCTTTCCCCCTTCACATGAATAAAAACAAAATGCCTACATTGAAAGCTCTCACTTCAGGAGTCCATATAAGTATGTACAGCTACTAGAACAGCTTCGTTTTCTGGGATGCCAAGAGCAGATTTTGCAGCAACCTGTTCCCACAAGGCAGGAATACCAGGCAAAAAATCCCCTCTGTATGTTAAAATCATTTAATGTCCCTTTGCAATGCAATGCATTTTTTTTTCTTGTGATTCACTACAGTCTTACTATGAAGTATAGAAAAGCTTAAGTCTATACAGTACCAATGCAATCCAAAGAGTGAGCTGAAATGAACACTGGAAAAATAATTCATTTCACACACACCCCACTGCCTTGAACGAACCTCCATCCCTGCAATACCACTGTGCCATGGCAAAAGGGGGAAGGAAAACGGCGTGCAAGCAGCACCAACACACAGAAGTATAGTTATTTTCTCTCAACAAAATATTAGCTGGATATGTGCTTACTTTTCCATTTAAACTGAGTTTGCAATAGTCTGAGTGTGTGAGAAAAATATGTACAGGGCCCAACAATTAGTTCAGTCATCATCACTTTACTCCTCTTAATTTCTTTTCTGTAGTGTCTCGTATAGTGGAGATGTTGCACAAACTACAGCTCCCCTTGGAGGAAATGCTGCACTCTGGAACAAAAGCTGCTTTCCCAGAGCTTTAAAACGCATGAATGCTTGGTTGTAATAAAAGAGGGGCTCTGCTTTCTGAGCTTGGGGAAGAGAGTGAGCCTGGAGGTGCCTCGCCACCACGCTGCCTTTGGGGCCTGACAAGCAGTTTCTGGGGGGCTCTCTGAAACATGTGGCAGAGAGGGCTCCTCACCTGGGGCAAGCCTGGGGGTGCCTGGGAGATGTGATGAGTACAACAAACATGTTTTATGAGTGCACTGGTCCCAGCAGCTCTCTGACCAGTTCTGCACACTCTGAGCATCACCTGCCACCTTCTGGATACCAGAACATAACCCTTGGAGCAGACAAGCTCTCTGTCTGCCACTGCTAGAGTTGGGATTTGCTGTTAAAACCCAGCAGGGCAAATCATATGCAACACTCAGATGGTTATTTTAAATCTTATGTGCCAAAACATCCTTCATATAACACTTTGAAAACATTCCCAAACTCTTCTGTGAGAATAATCATTATTTTATGCTCACCTCTCTTAAAAACACAGAAACTGCTCTGTGAGCTCCCTATGGAAAAAAGTGCTATGTTCATAGTTGTCTTCTGCTCTTTTTTCCACTTTCACTAACTTGAAAGGAGCCCTATTTTTAAAAATCCCGGAGCCTGAATGTGTGCTAGCTGCCGTTGCTACTTGGGCCTTCTTCCACCACATGCTACCTGCTGGGCTGTGCCAAGCACAGCACAACTCCCCTCCCAGGAGGAGCAGCACCAGGAACCAGATGCAACCACACCAGAGCAACGTGAACACTAGCATTAACGTGCACATACAGTATACACAGAATGTTTCAAAAATAACATTGTTTTCATAAATAACTTTGCATTTATTAACTAAAAATTCCACTTAATACCACCATGCTTTTCTGTCATCTTCTTTTCAGTCTACTTCTGACATTTTCTGGAAATTTAATGTCACAACCTGCAATGTTTTCAGATCACAGTAAGGGATACATTTTAGTTAAAAAGGGGAGAATAAACCTTGGACCTGCCCAAATTTCTGCACTCCACACACTACAAAGGACTCATATTAAGAGACATTTGATAGCTTGCTAAAGAGAAAAGGATGTGTTTTTAAAGATAGAAAAACCACCCTTTAAAAGAATCAAGTTTGCATAAGCGGTTCATTTGCTTTTAATACCCTGGTTAATAGCCTGCCCTTCACAGTCATTTCTGTTATCTAAAGGGGTCGGTGCTGCTCAGGAAACCAAAGACACGCAGAATTGTCCTTACTACAGCTACACACATTTATTGCAGTGGAAATCCACGCAGTACACTTAACATTCTTTAACCTGGACAACGGGGGATACAAGTAAGAGTTCAGATTCTGCATTCTTTGTCTTACTCAGAACTGAAATCTATTAGTCTTCATTAATTTAATTGATGATGTTGAATGTTAACGTGTGCACTAGAAGGAAAGCTCAGATATTTCAGGAATGCTATATTGTAGTGCTCTCCTTGGGCTGTTAAGCAGAAGAAATCATTAGGAGAATTGACTTTCAGCCTAAGTTTTCATTTGCACAAGAAGCCTACGTATCATTCTACCATAAGTCTCCAATATATACATCTATATATATTAAATAAACAAGAGAAACTTCTGCTTGCAAAAGATGTCACCTTTCAACATGAACATTTTCATTTATGCTTTTACCATAATATAAATACAATTATTTTGTATTACTTAGTATAAATACTGTAACTGCTGGCCAGAGTTATTAAGTGTTATTTTCTAATTGTTCAAAGATGCAGTTTAACAAAAGTCTGGTGAAGACTATTTCTACTATATTGATATTCAATATTCCATATTGAAAGGAAGCTGTTGATATAAAAAATAAAAATGACAAAGAAGTAAGCCTTGGTCTTGACCAAATGCATCAACTTTTCTTTGTTATTTTAAGCAAAATAAAGAGGTATCTCCTAAAGTAACTAGAAGCTTCTGGGATACTTCTAAATTTGTGATTTGGAAGGTGAATTCCCACAACCAAGGGAAATAGATTGCCAATCCCACTGACATCTCACAATCAATGGTTTTCTTCTTCCAAAAATACATCAGAAATCCCTCATATAGAATAATCATGGAATGCCTTAATCCAGTGTTCAACAATAAAGGAAAAGCTTTATGAAAATGAAACACTGCTGAGATACCAAAAGAATTAAGTAAAATTCTTGGTAATAAGAGATTACTTGATCCATTTCTCTGATTTCAGCATTTCAAGTTAAAAGCCTGTGCTCTTCCAAAAAGTTTTGTTTTCCTATACAGAGTACATTGTTAAATTACCCTTTCCCTTCATTTATTTATATCATCTGCTAACTTCCAATGAAACTCTATTAGAGATGGATTTTCCAGCAGTACAATTCAGTTCAAACATTCAGCCATAAATTGTACTTAATACAAGAGCCACCCTATTAAAATAGATTATTAAATACATGTACCTACCCACCAGATTTTATGGCGAGTCTGCTTTAAGACCTGCAGCAAAATCAGCAATGGAGCGAATCTTAGAACAAGTTAGGATATTTTTCCTTTGTAACGCCACCTTTAGTGACTGCTAGGACAGTAACCTCCTCCTTACCACCGCCTGAGGCTGGGCAGCATGAGAGGATACCTGCTGGCAGGGCTCCGACACCACTGTCAGCGCAACAGAAGACAGCGATACCTGTTCTGGGAACAGGCATCTTCCCTACCCGTTACTTGGAAATTTGGGTAAATTAGGGGTTAAATAAAAAATGACTGCATTGTTAATTAAAAAAAAATAAAAAAAAAATAAAAAATCAAGCGCACACAGATATACTCCTGTGTCAGGCACACAGAAATTGAAAGAAACATTAACAGAAAGAGCATATACAATAGCAGTGGAAAATACTGCAGTAACATTATGTTAGGAACTGGCAAGGTCAAGCGTCACATTAGACAAAGCGGCCTGTTCACTGGAGCCTTCCCGGTGGAACAAGTGTTTTCTGTATATGAACAGAACACACAGCAAACTGACAGCAGCAAAATGCTGCCACCCAGCTTGTCCATCTAACAGCCTTGAAAAAAAGACGTTTCCTCAAAGAAATGAAAATTCCATGTGGAGATGGAAGATTTTCCCTAAAGTAGAAAGGAAATGGACCAATACATAGCAGTGAAAATTCTGCACCCGTATTTACCAAAGATGACCACCTGTCCTTCACCAAGTCCTGTTGGCCTGGGGAAAGCCATGTGAGAAGCAGGAAGCAGGTTTCCCACCAGCCTGAAATCTTTACCCACCACCTCCTCAGCCCAGCTGCAAGGCTGCCACGTTCCCCTCGGCTGTCCTGTAACACTGGTGCAAGATGATAGCAGCAAGATGACACTGCACAAAACAGGCAAAAAATCAGGCGACTGAGGCAGGGATGGAGGAGGCCTTTATCAAACACCTGGCCCTGGAGGCAGAACAACAGCCATCCTGCAGCTGCCTCGTCACAACAGCCTATTTCTTAAACAGGAGCAATACCATGTGCTACTATTAAGGTGAAAAGATCCTGCTCTAATTGGTTTGTAATCCACAGCCTTGAAACATCCAAATACTGTTATCCAAGACAGCATTTTATAATTTATTTTAGGAATAATAAAAACTATTATCTACTTTTCAGAAGAGAGGATTATCAAAAAAATCACATTTTACATTCAGGACATAACAAATAGAATTCAGACTTTCAGCTGCCTGGGTAAGTAGCAAGATGTAGTGACTATTAAATAAAATCCATTAAGTATATCCTCAAACAAAAACATCCCTGGAAACACTGCTCTCAAGTAAGCAAAGGGCAATACTTTCTGCTGTTACGCAGAAAAGAGGTATTTTTCTATTGCTAACTATGTTACTGTAAAGTTTTTAAATGATTTTTTAATGGACTATCAAAGTGGTTTTTTTTTGTTTGTTTGTTTGTTTTTAGTTATTTTCTAAAAGCCAAAGGTGGTGTTTGTTTCTATTTAAAAGAAAATTAAGTCAAAATAAATGAGACAAAATATGAAGACTAAAGGATGGAATTAATGCATTCTACTTCCGATTACTTTCTGTGATACAGCTAACATTTAATTTGGCCGGCAATGTGATTTGTACTTCAGAATCAAGAAGCTCCTTTAAACATGATAAGCTTCATTCATCAGAAGTTTAAAACAAAATTCATTCTCTGTATCAACTATAATGATTGACAACATAATATGTGTATCAATGAACCGAGACAGTTCTCACAATAACAAAAAATCCCTGAAAAAGGCATGTGTCCATACTGCATATTTTTGATTTTGCAGCTATCAGTAGGTTATTATCAAGCAACAATAACACTATCCAACATCTGGTATATTCTGTGATCAAGTATCTTAGAACATAATGCAAATTAAGTGATGCCAGTGGAAAACTCTTAGTTTTTCCCACTCCAGTGGATCATTCCAAAAAGTTCTTGTATATTTTAAAAACAGAAAAACCCCCATTATTATTCATGATATTGTATCTATTGAAACAATTATATAATGAAAACTAGTCATATACAAATAGAAGAAAATATATTTTTATACCACTACAGTAATTTTAATACAGCTAATTTTGCATCTTGCTTTGCAATGCTATTCGAAACTTAAAAAGCATTATGGCTTTAAAAAATAAACATATTGCACATGGAAGATAAAAAATGTCCACATGGGCTTGGACTCTGCAGTGTAGCTCTTCAGGACTGGAAGGAAAACAACCACTTTCCAGGAGGTTGTTCTCAACTTGAAAGCAAACGTAACATTGAATAAAAACAGAAAAGGACAAATAAGAGAGAATGGCGGTTACTGCTCCTTTAAAACAGGTTACAAAGGCAGACATCCTACTTGTACAATTTCAGGATCTTCATACACTTGAGAAAAATATATACAAAGAATCCTAAAATATCTCCATAACGACAGGTTTTCCCCTTATGTACAAAAAGAGGAAACTTAATGCATAAACTGCATTTATACACGTCTTAAAGAAAAAGGTTTTCATGTAGTGTCTTTGGGGAAACTGCAAATCAATCATGCTGCGAGACTACACTGCCTGAGTCTCAATACTCCAACAGCCTGGGAATGCTATAAGCACCCTGCCTGATGCAGTTTGTTGTTGCTCTGTACTGAAAATTATATATGAAGTGAAAAAGGTCACATCCATTAATTTGCTAGCATTAGTCACACTGCAGATGAAATCACCACCACCCAGTTGGGCTCAGTAGCATACAGAGCTCTCATGTCATGTTTTAATTCTTAATATAATTTCTAGGAAGTGAATACAGTCCTCTAATGTTTTTGTTTTGTGAATATTCAGTATTAGTTCATGTGAGAAAGACTACAGCTTAATGGTGTGAAATCAGAAGATATGGTACTCATACCGTAAATTAAATCAACCTTGGAATGCTGCTTCTGAGTTTTACTAGAAATCAACTTTTACAGCAAAGGTAGTGAGTAAATCCAATTAATTTCAAAACATTAACATAAAAAAATGGTTCAGAATAAGCATCCAACACAGGAGCAACTAAAAATACTACACAAAGTAATTTCAGCATCTTCCCATCCTCAAAAATATTGCATCATCAAATCAATACAGCTGGAAAGTTGAAGCTAAGAAGACTGAACACAAGAATGAGATCTGGCCTTACTCTTATTTTTTTATTTTATTTTATTTTTTTTAATATTGCCTTGGAGAAACAATGCTCCACCTACACCTTTTTAATTCTTTTCTAATAATAATCATGTATGTTGATAAAGAATACTGTGTATTATATATATAAATACTATAAACACAGAATAACAACTGTCATACTTCAAGAAAAAGAGTTATCAGTAGCTTATGTAAAAAATTGATGCTATAGTAGTATGCTAGTAAAATACACTACTATTTTTTAATAAGACTAGAAAATACTCAGTTTGGAGATGAAAAATGTTCATTGTAAACATACAAAAATTGAGGATAGGCAAAAGTACCTGGAATTCTGAGACCTCCTGAATACTGTTTTTCTTTGATTCACTCACATTTACATATACCTATGCTAACCTTTCTCAGCTTCAGTTAATAATTGTGCTTCAAGTTTTCCTTCATTGCAAAAAGACTTGCAGAACTGAATTACAACTCCCTGAAAACAGAGATTTAATAGAACCACAAAAGGACCGCAGCTGCACTATTGGATACTACCCTAATTAATATTACATAATCCATACAACACATGTGATCAATTTAGAGGTCCCAGGCGGTTCTTAAGTGAATGAATGCAATTTGTAAGCTCTGATCTGTCACTTCCACTTAGAGCAGAAGTGTCTACATTTCATATTACATTGTAATGCATGCTGTAAGCCTCTATCAGAACTCCAATTGCTCATGATCAAGTTCCACCGACATAATTAGGAAATAGGAAAGACAGGGCCTGTAAAATTATGAGATGATGGCAGAGAAAAGGTAGAAAGAAAGGGAGGAATGCAGTTACAAAAGGGTCAAGTGTAACCTGCTCAGGAAGGCTACAGTTGTTGGCCATTGGTTGGCAGTGTGGGGAGGAATTCAGGAAAACCTGATTTACTTTAGGGTTATTTTGCATGAAGTGGAAAAAATGTAGCAGATTACAATGTGTACTTTAAAATTGTGTTCTATATCTAGGAGAACTTCAGCTGAAAGCTTTCTGCATGTCTTATTTCCTATACCTAACCTACTAGTGTGGTAAAAAGGAAATAAACTTCTAGTCCTTTAGCAGTTCACCTGGTTTAAAAGGAAACGCACATATTCAGTGATGACTGGATTTGGTCATGAAAAGAACTCACTTAACTAAGTTGTAAGCAAGAACTCCAGTTTTCACAGTAAATTTTATAAATTCTCAAATTTGAACTAAGCTCCATTTTGAGAGACAAAAGGGTTATGTACTCAGTTAAGTTTGAAACCTGTTTCCGTTGAAGAAATGGGAAAACTGAAATGTAGATCTGAGATCTTCCTTATAGGATAAGCTTCCTAATTAAAATACAAAAAGAATGGCTTCATTTTGGCTTTAAATATATATATAAAAGAATAAAATAAGTGTTGAGACACTGTTAAAACCTATTTAGGATTTTACCCAGAAGATAAATACAATGAAGAAAGATTTTGGTATGTCTAGATACCATACAAAGCAAAGCTTACAAGCCATTTTTGCTAGTGAATCAAATCCAAATACCACCACCAGGGAAACCCGTGCAACAATTACATTTTGTCCCCACCCAGACTTCACATTTAAGTAACAGTGTTTTGAAGTAATGCCAGTTAGAGCACAGGTCTGGGAAGGAGGGCTGCAGGCTGGCAAGCCAGGCTCTGATACAGATGTGAGACTCTTATGCAGCTATTAACTTTTCTTTTACAAAGTACAATACTTTATAAGATGCTGAAACAACTAATGTAATTAAAATCATCCAGTATTTCCTACACAATGGTAAATCTTGACCAGAGCTAAAATAAATCAAATTTAACGGTTTAGAATAAATAACCTCAAACATGAAAAAAGATACTATAATTGCAGTCACTAAATATGGCTCCAGATAATTATTATGCTGGCTTTTGTTGGGAAAAAGTTGTGTTTAACATGAGAAAAACAAAACAAAACAACAACAAAAAAAACCTAACCCACCCAACAGAAACAAATGAAAAAAAAGGAGGAGAAGGGGGGACAAGGGAAGAAAAGTATTTTAGGAAGGGGAGGGGAAAAGCCAGGAGAGTGGTGTTTGTAACACTCCATTATGCCCTTATTTAATTCTGTAGTGAAGATCCCATTGACTTCAATGAGAATACAGGTTGGCAGGAAAGAAACAAGCAGAATTAAATATTTTCCAGACAATTTTAATACACTGCTTTCACTTCTCAACTCTGACAACCTATTTCTTTGTTGTTGTTGCTATTGCAATTCCTTTACTTCAACAGAGACAAGGTTTCTTCAGCAGCTCCTGAATCACTGGATTCTGTGCAGAGCGTGTGCATCAAGGCCCATCACATGTGCAAGACCACAGAAATCCAAGTAAAAAGGTGTTTAGTAACAGGGTGCTTAATGTCAGAGAAGTGCAAACCAGGGAATGGAAATCTGCACTGCCTGACTGGCTAATCACAGCCATTATGTGTAACATTTATGCCCATCCAAATCAGAAAGAAAGAACAGACACAGGAAAAATCCAGTAGAAGTGCGTCACAGAAGTATCACACCTGCTATGAGGTAAAACTGAACAATTCCTAACCAGTCTAATATTTTTTAAACCACAGATCTTTGAGAAAGACATAGCATCGCAGCAACTATTAGAGCTAACAAGAACTTGAACACTGCAAATACTGAAAGATTCAGGATATCTTGTTGCTCTAAAAATGGACATTAACTATGGTGACAACATAGACTGCAACACGCAGTACTTACGAAGAGAAAATGATCAAACACTTCTCCTTTCCACTACCCTGAATTACTTACTAGAAAAACCTATCCTGAGAATGTGTAAGAGCTCCATAGCACTGACACATGTTTTAAATACTTTGTGTTATTCCATGCAATGAATTACTTCAGCAGCCAGCCGTCACAGGGGGCCACACGCCGCCGTCCCCACCAGCCCTCGCGGCACAGACGCCTTGCTCCGTTACGCTCAGCCCTATTCCACGACTAATCTTTTTACAATGAACTTAATCCAGTTAACGACAAAGAATGGTAAAATGTCAGAGTAATTGGATAACAGCCTCCAATTCTGTAATTATTTCATTAGGGCAGCAGGCAAGGTTTAAGCAAGGGAAGCCCACAAGCACTGAGGGGATTCAGCAGCCCTCAGCCACTCCTGAGGGGTGGAGCTTAATGGCACTGGCAACCTGACAGAAATTAGAACGGGATTTAGGACCAACTTAACTCATGTTATGTTTTTTGTCAACTACAAACCAAGTGGCTGCCTTACCAGCACTGAGATTCCAGAAAATATCCCAACAGGGCTATCTTTCCCTCACGTTTTCTGCAATATCCTCCAGCTCCAGCTCCTTAACTGACAGCTGTGGGATGCGCAGGGATCCTTCCCTCCTTTTCACCCTCAGCCCCTCAGCGGGGAGGCTGGCTGATGCCTGGAGGTGAGGAGCAGCCCTGTCACCCATGGGGACACTGCCACAACAGCAGGGAGACCCTTGGCGGCTCCACTTTACCTCACCCGGCCACTTACAGAGGGCAGCACGCTGGTTAGCGTGGTACTGCCACCAGGCCTCTGATGAGCTCAGAGGACAAACACAATGGCCTGGGCAGAGCCATGCAACGAGGGTCCCACCTCAGGCTTGTACGCTTTCCTATGGCTCCTTGATCTTCCTACCAGTATTGTCAACATGATCAGCTCTAGCGTAGACAAATAGTAGGAGTAATTCAGAACAAAAAACATTTTATTGAGGAGAAGGATGTTGTTTCAAATGTAGAACAAAATAGACCACAGTATTTCCACAGAAATCACTTAATATTGACCAAAATATTTAAACACAAAGTGTCCTAAAATCTCTACAAACACTTGTATCCATGCCACATGCACAGGTACACCAGAGAAGATAAAGCCAGATGAGTAGTCACTGATCCTCAGTCGTGTGGATCAACAGTGACATCTGGGGGAGAGGCAGGATGAGCAGAGGTTATTGTGTTTCCTCAAGCAACCAGGAACAGCAGAGAGAAGCTTTAGCCAACTCCCCACCCTACACACCTGGTCTTTTACCCTTGGATGAATTCTAACTCATTCTTCAAAAATAACTCACTTCTTAAAATTGAAGTTCTGGCTACCCATTTATTGCCAGTGGACATGAGAACCTTGTGCTCAACTGAGGAGTGGTGCTGTCTTGCCTTAAGGAGCCACTGAGGTCACCCAGCACTGTTTTACACCCAGAAGAAGAAAAGCATGTGGGTATTTATATTCTTATGACTGGTACATGAAAAATTGGTATATGAAAATTTCAAACATCGCTTCTTGCGGGTGCAATTATTTTCACAAAAACACTTATATTTGCTTAAAAAGAATTTCAGTGCCACAAGAGGAATTAAAGTCTCATTTCTGACTAAAGTAATGTTTCGAAAAAAAAAAAAAATACTTTCAAATTTTTTTTTCTATTTGATTAAAAACTCTCCTTACAGATCTCTGTATTTTGTGTTAACTACAGAGTGAAAATGCAAACTTAGTTTTGCACTCAGCAAAGGAAGAAATGACCTCCCACACATTCTCCTTGCCTCCTCCCCATCTGCACTGGCTTCTCAACTCCCACATTTGACTTCTTGCTCCCTTCTGAACAACCTGCCTCCCAGACCACAGCGTCACTATTTATTTATTCATTCTTATCTTCAGGGCAAAGTGCTGGAGAGTGTTCCTGCCTGCCCTGAATTATCCTTCATTTCCTCCGCTGTGATGGAGGAAGCGAAGCTGCTTCACCAGATTTGGGGATGGGCATCTCTGCAGTCTCCTCTCCCTGTGGGGTGTTGTAACTGGGACAGGCCCAGCTGGGTGGCAGCAGCTTCCACAGCCTTCCACGCATTAGAAATAGGAGTGGATGAGCAGTTAGTCACAGGAGGTGCTTTGCTCAGTGGGTGGCCCTAATGAAAACGTCTAATTTTCTGAAAATAAACTGTAGATATTGAACAAGTATTTTGGCATTCCAATGAGTTGCTGAAATACCTGCGAGAACACATTGTAATCTCAAATGTTTATCTTGAATTACTGTTAATCTGATTAACAAACAAACAGAGACTTGCTCAGTACTAAACTAACTTGACAACAGCAGTTTCCTTCTCTCTGACTTCATTTGCTGTCAATAGCTCAAAGCCATGTTGTTTCTTTTACTTTGCATAAATTTATTTATTTTTCTTCTATTTTCAACTGAGTACAAAATTACTTCTTTCAACTCATAAACTGTTCTGGAAATATATTTATTAATTTATTTATTGTAAAAGCACTTGAGAGAAGTGGCTCATTACAGTCCTGTATTTTTTTTTTTTTCTTTCCCTCCAACCCTTATTTTCCCCTCCCTTATATAATTATCCTACTGTTCTGTCTCTATAGAAATACACTATTCTGCAACTTCAGACTATTGGCTTTTTCTAGAAAAAAACATGTAATCAACATTTTAGGCCACTTCTGTGTTGCTGCTTTACTTGACTGTAGGTGGGATTTGAGCAGAGCGCCCCAGCCAAGAGCATCAAAAAGCAGCTACTGGACAGTGCTTCATCTCTCACCCTTTACAAAATAAGTGTGCCATGGATGATACTGAAAGATTGATGCTTACAAACAGCAGGAACTACATGACAGATTGTACTTATTGCTGTAGCAACAGTGTGCAAAAGCCTTGGTTTCTCCAGAAGATCATCATCTTGCTTGTTTTAAGGCTGCCTCTCCTATATTCTTTGGGAACCAGAAACCAATACAGGTGGTTGGAAAGTTTCCCAGGCAGAATTGGTGTTTTTATTATGCATGAAGGAGTAATAGTAAGGAATCTCAAATCACTTGTAAGAAAAGCAACTGTTTCTGAAGTGTGATTCAAAAATGTGAATCATTTCACATGTTTCATGTAATAATGTAGAGGAGTTAGAAAGAAAGAAACCTACCTGAACTAATGTACCTGTGGAAGTCACACATTTCAGATCTTATTTCATCTTTGGGGGAAGAGTACATCTTAGAAATGGTGACTGCATGGTGACTCATAACAGCAAATCACTGGCGAAAGACCTAACAGATGCACACACCTCTATGTAAGCAGAAAACTTTGCTGCTATGTGCATCTCTTCTTGATGACAATTCTTGTATACAGCAAGGATGCAATCCACAGTCATGCTAACAGTATACTGCCATCTCAGCTACTTTAGCGAGAAGTAAATTTCAATTCTTTCTGATGGAAATAATCATAATATTTTGCCTGTACATTAAAATATTTCCCACTTGAATGCAAATACAGAATACAGTCAACAAATCAGACCAAGAGAAGATAGGAAGTATTTATGGCATGATAAGGACTGGAAGAATACATATGAATGAAACGTTGAAGCTGACTAGAATAAGATTGTTATCTGACATAAATTATAAGCTTCCTTACTAAAAAAGGGAAGGACTGAACAACACAATATAATAATTGGGACTGGAAATTCCATGCACTATTGCAATGTACCCACTCTCTGTATGTTCATAGTATAGTTTTACAAAACATCTAATTACAAGATATTGCCCTTTAATCATATATAAAAGAGCCCATAAAGTAGGAGACACATGATGTAAACTTATTGAATCAAAAACCCAAAACAGAAGAGTACTTTTTTTTTACCCTCCATAGTTGCATGCACAATTTACAGATTTTACAACAGCCAAATAAATGACTTCTCAGTCACTCACATTCCAGATGTATTAGATTGCATTAACTCACATATGTTGAAATTATCACAGAGTCCTGAAAAACTGTTGGTCAGGGAACAATTGCTCCTGAAAATTTTCATCACTAATAATAAACAGTCTAGGTGTTTTTGTATACATAAAGCGAGGAAGAGCCATGGGATCATTAAATACCAAATATGAACAACCAATTACTGAATAACTACATTTATAACATGTAAAAAGCACAGCTTTCTGCAGGCATGGACCACTCCATTAACTGTAGGAATGCACTATTCCAATGACCTTTTGAAAAATTACAATTGTAAGGTAGGCCTGCATATAAAAAAATAAAAACATAGATGTATAAGAGCTCCTCATTCCTACAGCTGATCAGAGAATAAAGTTTGCCCTTCATTTTATACCACTGTCAGGGCAGAGTACTGCATATCTTGAATAGAAGACGAGATTTAAAGTCTTGGCCAGATAGACCACAGGAGCCACAAATCCATTAGATTCATTGGCAGACACGAGGCCTCCCAGGTGGCCTGCATATACTTCACCAGCATCAGTGGACACTGCAGAAGAAATTGTTATATGGTGGAGGACAGACAGCACTTGCATGTACATGTCTGCAGTGGTGCACAAGAAGACAGGTTTAGTCTTACATTTTCTCTAATTAAACGGGATGAATTTTCAAATACTTCCATGCGCTTGGAAATTGAATTGGTTGTGAAATATGCTGAAGAGTTCAAAAGTGCTTTTTGTTATAAATAAAATCATTTATTGTGAAAGATGTTGGCAGTATTACATTTTATTTTTATACAAAATGTTGGAAATGATCTCTAGCAAATTTTATGGAAGATGGATCACTATTCTAAAAGGATGAAATGGACAAGGGGAAAAATAAATATAAGCAGAGGCCAGAGCCTGATACAGCTTAAGTTAAAAAGAGAGACCTCATTTTTCTTTCCATCCTCAACATTACAGCTGTAACAGCTTTATTACTACAGCTTTATATATGTTTACATTTTTTGCTGATTGTTGGCATTACAGCCACATCTGGTATCATTTTTCTTAACTTGCCTTATTACCATTTGTAAAGTGTTTCCCCCCACTCCCTGAGCCTCTCAAGGATCAATCTTCCCTTGCCATTTCGCCCTGTCTTGCCCTCCTACTTTCTCCTCTAAGTGTCATACTTTCTAAGACCTTTATTCAAGAGGTAATGACAACATGAACAGATCCTTTTCATTCTTTTCAAATAAGGAAGAATGCAAATAGAAGGGCTGATTTGATAGCCTGACTGTTTGGCTGTGCTAGCTCCACTCTCATAAAGCTAATTCCAACTCCCACTCTGATACACTAGCCAAACAATATATTTAATTATATCATGCTGGTAGTACCAGGCCCAGATAACTGTTTTCCTGGCAGCATTTTCCTAAACTGACCTTATGGTCAATATCTCAGCTTCCACAGCTTAAAATACATTTCAGGCTGCAGAATACAAATTTTATCACCTGGGAGACACCCCCATCTCCATTCAGCACTGAGTTATGAGAAGCTGCCTTGCTCTGAAGCACAGCTGACATCAAAGAAAAGTAACATGGGCTCCTTTCTTTCTTCCATGTTTCTAGTTTTGAGTAATTAACTACCTGTGACACTTGCACCTTTTCACACTAATTGAGAACATACAAAATATTTTCTCTTCAAGTTTTAAAACCTGTGGGAATCTTCTGCTTCTGTTATTAATGAAAACCAAAGTTCAAGATATTTTTAGGGTTGGAAGAGTCAAATTTGTCATTAAATAGAATACAGCTTACTTACTGACTAAAAATAAATAAAATGCTTTAAACTGTCTCAGTGAATCAGAAAATAATTGTATCACTCTAGCACTTAAACAGCAAAATGAAATGAAAAAAGGAAAAGTACATAACTGGAACAAATTAATAGGATGTTCTTAACAGGCCAAAAAACAAAGTCAGGGACAGAGCATGGGGAATGCTACCCTATCAAGAAGGCAACAAATCTCAATTTGGAGATTTTTGTTCTTCTACATTGGACATATCTAATAAATATTTATTCTTTTAAGAAAAAATACATCAATTTAAATATACTACATAGGAGAAAACTGTTCTCTAGCAAAACTTCAGAAAGCAGGACACTTTAATCTGGACTGGCTGTGTTAGCATCTAAAGACAACTATTGCTTTGGGGTGGACTTGTGACTGCTGAAGAAGGCTGGGTTTGGTGGCAGTAACAGATGAAATCATAGCACCAGCACACGAAATCAGTAATCCCATCACCAAACTACATATTTATATCATGGTGGCATTTTTGAGCCCTGGTAAAGGGGAAAGACTCTGCTGTGCTATAAATACCAAGCAAAACGGCCCTGATCCAAAACCATCTTCATATGAAGATATACCCTGGTAAGGAAACAATTATTTAGCCCACAAATACTTTTGAAGACTTGAGTTCACTGGCAACAAACCTCCCATTAGAGAAAACATGCTGAACAGAGAGTAAGACCATAAATTAAGAAACATTTTAACACCTGAAAGGTTAATAGTTTTGCTAATAGATCTTGCTTTGATCTATCAGCGCATTTAAAGATCAAATTATCTGAATATTTATACAGATATCATTCCTTACATGGACTTGCTTAAAAAACGGCAAAGTTTGAGGGAGTCTTGAAATACAGAGGGTCAACACGACTCCACCTGCAGAAGCTGCAGCATCTCCTTGTGTTTGTGTCACTGCCAATGTTCATATTTATTTACTTTTTGATCTAAAACCCGGTAATTCCAATGCAGTAAATTACAAATGGAGAGATCTTTTCAGCACAGACTTTTAAAGTTTAGTCCCATTTGGAGTGCACTAGATGAAGTTTTAGCTCTGACACTTTGTTTACTCCTGCCACTTAGAGGCACTCATGGTCTTTGAAAAGAGATGTCAAGACATGCAGGTGTTTTCTATTTCACTTTGACATGCAGGTTTAAAGAAGAAGAAATGACAAGAATGTCATGGTCTTTGGTGGAAGGTATGGCTTCAAAAGCTGTACTTCTGCTGCCAAAACAGCAGATTTTGGAGAATGTCAATTTTTCTTCTTTATATACAGTATAATTATGCTTATTTGCTGAGAACTCAGCTCCAACCATTATTTTTTTTTTCCTCTCTGCAAAGTTATTATGTCTCTTTTTGTTATCTGTGAAGAAACAGTATTTTTGATACTATATATTGAAAAAGAAGGTATAAAAAGCATAGTGGCCACTTCACTTTCTATCATCAAAGTTAACTATATATATATGTACGTTTGAAGAAAATGGCAACAGTGCAACCATTAAAAAATTACAACAGAACAGGATGTCCAGCTTTTAGGTTTCTGGATCAACAATGTTTGCAAGCTCGTGTAACATCTTCAGCTCCCCATTTTCCTCCTGGCACCCACATACCTTCCAGTCTGACAGCAGCATAATGGGTGCAAGATCAGGCTGTGTGGAACTCACCTCATGCATAGCTGTACACCTTTTTAAGCAGGGTACTTGACCAGAAAATGGGACATCCAAAGGTCTGTTCAATAGATTATTTTTTTTTAATAATATATACTTGTAGATAGATATAAGATACACACTATATACACAATATAATGTATTTAAAGGTAAGACAAGGTTTCCAGACAAAGTATTATTATTTAAACCAAGCAGTATAGTCAGGAAGAAGGTTCTAGGTTCTCAAAAGCCTGTCTACTTCTTCCACCTCTACCACTTAATCTAAAAGTAACAAACTTAGGCATGCGCCCCAAAAATCATTTAAGAGATTTACTGCCAAGATCACATGTAAGGAAGCACAGCTGTACCTGGCTGTTGAGCTCCATACAGTCAGTGCAATCTCAAAACACCAAAGACCAGATGCCTCAAAATACTGGGGAAGGAGCCGCTGGCTCATTACTGTGAGGCACTCCAGGCTCTCCTGAGCTGCTTTCATGCAAACACTGAGCACGCAGCTCCGCTTGGTTTGGAATGTCAAAAAATCTCAGCTTAAATTGATATATATGGCTTCACAAGGCAGAAATTAAGAAATCAGCTGAAACTGTTCAAATAGCTGAGGTATTTCCTCAGAAGACAAGACAAGACACAGAAGACAAGCATTTTTATTTACATATATGAACACTACATGTAGAAAAATTAGAAAGAAAATCCAGGTGTATTTAAAGAGAATTGCAGGGAGCACACAGATCAGTGAGAGAAGAATAAAGAGGACAGCTAGGACAGTTCTATGAGGTGTTTAATGTCCCCTACCTTGGCACAGGTATCAGCAGAGTTGAGGAAACTTAAGCATTGCATTTGAATGCAATAATTCAACTTGCAACATAAAAATGTTCACAGTTCTGACCTCGTCAAACCCACCTCCCCCCACTCTGCTTTGTAGTCAATAATAAACGGTGGTATTTTTTTGGTTTACCTTTAGCCTTTTAATGAAAGTAAGAAGAGCTACCCAAAAAAACGGAAAGATGCTTTCTGAAAAGTGTCCAGTTATCAAGAAATCGAGAAAACCATCGTGGCTTGGACTAACCAAGCCAAACCTATAAAAGGCAACAGGTGTTGTGAATAAAAAAAAAAAGAAAAAAAAAAAAAGGAAAAAAAAAAGAAAAAAAAGCTTGGCCTCAGTTCCACATGCCTTGATTATTCATTCTTATTTTCTGAATTAGTGTCTGGAGTTGGACAGATAAAGAACCAGGACAGCAGACAATATAACTGGCTAGTGGTAATGACAGCTGTTATCCATATGCTGACAGAAGGGGGACTTAGTTTCTAGCAACTGGAACCAATTTTATTTTTATTTTTTATTTTTTTTCTGTGAGTACCTAAGGATAGACAGGCAATAATTAGTGGCCCACTGAATAAAAAGTTTCTTACAGACCCCATAGCAAAAGGAAGTTAAACTGTTAAATTATATGCTATATATATATATTAATCAGGGATATAAAGGCTGTTTTGTTTTTTTTTTTTCTTTTTTTAATAAGAAAAAAAATTTCATATTATGGATTAGATGTTTTAAATATCTTAATATTTGTGCACCCAGGGGAACATGAATATTGTACTGACACAGTCACAACCAATCATGCAATCTAAAGAGCATGCCAAGTCTGGAAGGCATATTGAGCATGTTCTCTGACAATGATATCATAAAGGTTCCCACAATGGAAAACACATGGCCCCAATTCCTTACATTCCCTAACCTGTACACATGAAGCTTCATTCAACTCTGATCACTTCAGTGACAAAATCAGAAAGAGTTAGGATCTAAAATTAAGAAAACAAGAACTCCAGATGCCTGAATTTCACACACTAATCCTGCACTTTGATAGATGTATTTTAAAAAACCACAGGTGTATTCTCAACCTCTAAATAGTGCTAGTCTGAAACTCAGCATAGGATTTGGAGTTCACTGCTGACACAAAAATGTAATACATGATATGGAGTTGTTTATTACCAAGCATGCCTCAGAAGGGATGACATTAAAACAAACTCCTTTCTCCAATATAAATATACATGTTCATTGAAACAACGAAAAATCTGGCAAAGCATTCTCTAAAAGTGAAGTTACCAGATGTAAGTGCTATTGTAGCTGCTACAGATCCATGGAAGCACTTAATCATGCTGAGAAATGATGGCTCTTCCCAGTGAGCTGAAGTGCTATCTCCTTTGTCTTCCTGTGTGTTGTACACCCTCAGGAGCTATTCATCGTGTCTTCTGCTACTCATATTTGTTGCAGTTCATATGCTTTCACATTCATCTTTGACAGAGTTTACTGGAATTGTGCTGTCAGTAGGGAGCCATATGAGATGGAAATGGAGACGTATTTGTAATTCCAGAGAATGAATTCATAACGCCAAACTTTCTGTACCAAGAGTTTGCTTCATCATGTTTTGGAAAAGCTTATTCTAAGAAAACCATCCATGTTTAGGAGATGTAGGGTTAGGGGACATGGGAAAAAACAAGTTCTTGCTGGCAAAATCTTTATTATGTATAGCAAAAAACTTCGTTGAATGTGGTCAAACAATATAATTCTTTCTTCCCCTCCTACTGAGAGAAATCACAAGCCTCTCAGAAAGTTTGTAAAGACAATTTTTCTCTATGAAATTTACAAAATCCTTTCAGTTCAGACAGCATTGTTTACTATCTTGACAACAAGAGATCTGATACTTGCACAGGCATTTTATCCAAATTAAGTAGAAACTTCTCAAGACAACTTATTTAGAGAAAGAAATCAGGGAACACACTTAGTTCACTAACATATAGATTTTATATATTGATTTTCATGAAGAAATTTTTACTTTCTTTAAATGGAAGTCACAGAATCATTATTCCCACTTTACACATGAGACAAACAGAAATGTGGACAGATGAAATGACTTATTTAGGATAAACACAGAAAAAGATGGCCTAAGAATTAAAGTCAAGCTGTCAGAGTATTGGTTCAGGGTGCTGCCCCCAGGTCCAACACCTTATTGATTACATGGAAGAAAGAAAGAAAGAAACATGATTGAAAAAAGAAGCGAGGCTAAACTCTCCACACTATTTCAGCTTTTCTTTAACAAAGAAGGAAAAACTACAAGTTTTACTTGTAGCTTATCTGCAAGTGGTTAGACTTGTATTAAGTACTTGCATATGAAGTATCATACTACATCGTACTAAATAAAAGCTCCCTTTATTAAAAACTTGCAAACAAAATGAAAGTCAAAACCTGAAAAATCACACAGCCAGTGTATCTCAGAATAGTCACTCTAATTTAAAAAATGTGTTATGAAATTTTGGCTGCCCATATGTCACCTTCTATAGAAGGTCCAGACATGCTGAGAACACAGCCACTACTTCCCAATTGCTCAACATGCTTTGCAGATACACATATTTTCATGTCATGAAATAAAGGCCTTTTCTTCAGTGACTACAATGATCCCAAATACCAAATTTATTTTCAGTGCCAGAAATGTACAGCACAAGAGGGGACTAAACCAGAACTAACCGGCATGGTGAGCTAATCGGCAGTATCAGCAGCCTGCAATGAAAAAGCTGGTATCTGCAACAAATTAAAATCAAATAGGTGATCTCATGAAAACCTTTAAAACATTCTCAGATCACTCAGATGATCACTTTTAGATATGTATCAAACCTGTACCTCTAACATATTGAGATGTGTATATATGGAGTCACTTTGGTCCATCTGGCAGCCTCTACTCAAAGAATGTGGAGGACCAGGCAAGAAAAGTGGAAATATGTATACATATATACACAATCCAAAAAGTACATATACATATTTTGTAGAGATTTATGGAAAAAGATGGCTTTAAATGTGAAATTTTATTTAAAACAAACAAACAAACAAAAAACTTTGTTCTTCCTTACCATTAAGGAATACATGAGAAAAAAATATTTTTCCTTGAACTCCAACAGCTCCCCCTTTTTCTTCCCCTCTCTTCTGTTTCTTTCCATGGTTTATATATAGTTATCCATAAGAAATTGCTATGAAACAGATGCTCACCTTGACACATGGAAACACATTAACAGGACACTTCTTCTCGTAGCTGTGCCCCATTGCTGGATGCTGCAGCTCCAAGTATGTTATCACATGTATCACAGTATTAATCCCTACAAGGAGCTTTCTTACTGGTGAGTCAAAATGGTTTGTAAATAATAAATGGCAGAGATTTCATCTTCTAGGGACAGAGATCTGTGACCTGTTTTCTCACTTAGCTTTCACTTTTGAACAAATGGGCACGTGGTTTTATATAACCTGACATTTTTCAAGGTATGTTTAACCCTTGCTTGGGTTGGTCATATCTGACAATAAACAAACAAACACAATAAAAAAAAAAAAAAAAAAAAAACATACTTCAGGGCTTTCTACTCTTAGCAGTCATAGAAAATCAAGTAAAAACTTTATTCATCACAAATCTCTAACAGCAAGATAAAAATACCAACTCAGAGCAAATCCCTATTCTTCAGCTAAGTTTGATAAGATGAGGTGGTTTTGAGATTTTTTTTTTTTTTGAATGAGAAAGACTAAGATCATTCTTAGTTCCTAAATATCTGAGAAAGATAATTTGACCACATGAAATTTCTTATTTTATCAGAGAGCTTCACAGAAGAAAAGAGGAATACAACTTTTGAAGATACTGTGGATGCAAACACAAAAATGCAAGCATCATTAACTCTGATGCATGAGGCACACATTAGTGCATCAGCCATATCAGAAGCTAATGACTGTGGATACTCTTCCTGAACCGATTGACATTGGTTCCTAATGGACAGACAGAGGTATAAGATCTGCTCAATTTCTCTTAAAAATTTCTTCATGACAGACGGTATAGCCCCTGGTTAACCATTAGTCAATAAAACATTGAGGAGCCCCCTTTTTATATAGTAACTATTTATCAAAATTTCCAGGTCATTTTAACTTAGTAACAACACCCTACACATATTCTAGCAAGCTCATTTATACAAAGCATGAGAGTCTCCTTCCTGTTGTTCAGACACAAAACTACATGCATCTCAAGGCAAGGGAGTTTTCTGATTTAGATTAATGATTCTAACTTCTTTGGTCAATCACCAAGAAAATTCCACCTGAAAAAAAAATTCAAACAAAACTTATTAGGACTGAAAGGATTTTTCCTTTTCCTCTATGTGATTCGTAAGTCAGAGACACATGGGCTAGGACTGGAATGTCCAAATATGAGCTTCATCTAAACAGGACTGCAGCTTGCTATTGTTGCTAAACAAGCTCAGAAGACAAAGATATGTTGTGAAATAAAAATAGGGCTTCTACTTCTTCACAGGCTCTTCTCGCACCCAGTAGTCATAAATTGCAAAGTTTAAGGAAGCTAATTGATGCACTAGACAACTCAGTATTTAGGAGACAAATGACATCTCGAAGTCAAATATTTTTTAATGTGAGTCTATGGAATAATCTCAATGTAAAGTTTTAAAAATAATCATGTTTGTTTGTTTGATCCAGCACAATTAAGAGTTAGGTAAAGAAATCAGGTAACATATGAAGTAGGAGAACAGAATCAAAACAACAAAAAATATATTGATATTAGCCTTTTTTTCTGTTGCATGAAACATTATGCAAGTTCTGAATCTACATTCACCAAATCAATGTACAAGAATACGATGGCTGACATGAGACCTTGAAAGCGTGACCTCATTAAGCAAGTACTTTAGGCACTAGTAGAGATCTATATCAACACAAACAGGACCAAATGTATTTCTTCAGTGGTCTTGAGGTGACCACATCAGGGAAAGGCAACATACGTTGCCCTGATTCAAAGCTATATAGACATGGACAAGACATTATAATCATGAACTTCGGATACATAATAAAACAGAAATATTCACAATCAGGATCTAGAAAGGCCGATCAACATGCAAACATCTCTCACAGGGTCTTGCTAGCAGCTCAGTGAAAGTTCCTACATCTAAGCTTCCGCAGGAAAAAAAAAAAAAAAAATGTATTTGGCTATCAACATATTACGCCTAAAATGTTTCAATCTATTCCAGTTCCAAGATGTGTCTATTCATAATGTTGGAATAAAATGGAATTAAACCAGTGGCTATTTTTGTAGTGACCTGTCTAGCTTTAACTTTAGATTTATTTAGCATGAACAAGTCACATAATTTATAGTCAACCCAACTACTTTCCTTGGCAAACTAAAGCTTGTTTCAAGATCCATAGTCACACCTTGACATTCACACTATCTCTTCAGAGCATGTTTGATGAAAACGTCTGTATCGTAAGATTTAGTATGAAAGTTTCTCTAAGGATTCAATTTATGTGTTTCTATGAAAGACTGCATTTTATAATAAATTCAGTTCTTGAAATACTGTAAGTACAGTACAGCCTATAGTTTCCATTCTGCAACTTCTAATGTTAAATTAATATTTGTTTAACAAAATGTCTTAAAGGCGTAAGAATTCTCAACTCTATGGTTTAAGTCAGTGATCTAAAGAAAGAGTAGATTCGCAGTATAGTAGTAGGTAAATTACTTTACTAACACAATTTTAATCCCCTGTCTAGCCTATTGCTCCCATGACAGTCATCAGTGGATGTAATATAAAGAACTTTGTTTCAACTGTACACTTTACAGCATTAACTTTTAAATTAAATCAAGAGTAAGAATATTTTTGTTTTCCCCTTAAATTTGCTGATGTCTTTAAGTGGGACTTGTACTTTTCAAAATGACACTATTTATAAAAGATATTGATGCAGTAAAATATCTGTGTGCATTAGTTATAGCTACCTGATTTATGAAGATTGTCTCTGTACTGCAGAGCAGTACGTGAACTGGATTTAGCATCAAACAATTAACTGGGTTTAGCATTTCAATAGTTTAAAAACATAATTTGAAGGGAACAATTTACATGGAGTTACGAGACTAAGACAGGTAACTAATTATAACTAATACTACCAGAGGACAAACAGGACTTACACCCTCTTAAAACGGTTCATTATATTAGCAAACAAGCATTTACTGATGTCAAAAGTAAACTGCTTCGTAATCAGAATTCTGTTAGGGAAAGCAGAATATTCATAGCATGTTTTGCGGATAATATATCTATGAGAATGAAAAAAGCTTAGTAACATGGACAAGTTTACAATTCAGTAATAAAAATCAAAGACCATGTAACTGTTTTAGGAGGTTAGACCAAAACATCTAAGAATGCATCAAACTGATGGAAGCTGCAAGTCTGCAGAAAACAAATCACATAAATCACTAACATTATCTACATACTGAATAGGCCTAAAAAGATGCAGTACTCAGGGGATGCAATGTCCACATAATCACTGTCCAATTTATTACTTCAGTAAAGGAGGATATCAGAAAATGTAAATGTGACCAATACCATGATTCAAATATGCCTTTCCTCCTACTGAAAACACCATCTAGAATTTATGGGAAACTGTTCTAACAGCTTCAAAAGAACTTTTTCCTTAGATATGGCCAAACTGAGCCACACCATACTAATGGTATTACAGAATATTTGGAGGAAAGACTAACCTCAGCTGTCTTAATATATGTGTAGACAAAACAATAGCCTAAAATCACAAACTGGAAGCATTCTGACTGGTATTTTGCAGAGGCACAAAGTTATTTAGTCCTTCAGATTCCCGTGGAAAGAACTGCTTTGGAAAACTATGAAGGAACTTGAACAGATGAAAAAAATCTAGACCTGAAGCCAGAGAAGGACTACAAAAAACAGTGAGGAAAGTACTTAGTCGGAAAAAGCTTTAGGTAGCTGAAAAACACCTGTCCCACAGGTGTGATAGTGGCTCACAGTAGATGTCTAGAAAAGACTGTGAACAGGTCATGCATGCAGTGATACACACCCAGCTAATACACAGTCACCAGTAAGAAACAAGTATAACATTATTGCCCATGAATGTCAACATGATGTAATTAGACTGAAGAATAAAATGGAATTGGGGTAAAAAAAGTGGATTTATTTGGAAAGGATTCTGAAGAGGAAGCTCTTATGAAGACACCTGAACACTCTTATTCACGTATTTTCCATGTTCTTAGTACAGTCCCTACAATCCTAAAAACAAGCAGTAAAACAAGCAGTGTGAAGCACAGCAAAAAATCTTTAAAAAGCACTGAAAAGCTTTAAGAGTTGGAGTTACAGCTCATTTTAAGGTGGATTTTGGATTTTTCTCTATATCAACTTCAGTTTATTCAGAACTAACTTAGGTCCGTGAAATAACACCACTGCTAAAAGAAATGGCTAGAACCTCAGCTTTGAAACATTTACGGCAATATGCAGTAACTAAAGCCATGCCAAAAGGTGTATCTTTTGCTTAGATAATTCTGTTTACCACCCAGTCATAATAAATTACCATATATTCATCCAGTGTAGAATATTTTCTTCTCCCTTCTTTGCACTGGTACAAATCATAAATTTATTTTGAAAGGGATCCAGATGTAAACCTTCAACATTTCTGTAGGCAAAATAAACTACGACGTATGTTCTTCTTGGCAAATATAACATACAAAAGGTGCCTGGAGATATGCTATACTGATTATGAGATATTATTGTGAGGTTTTATTATCCTTCTAAACAATAAAACAAGAAAAGAAACCAACATAAAAGCAAGCAGTTCTGCACCAGATGTAAGAGTTTAATGCTATCCAACCCTGACTAGCATTTGGAACATGTGCTTCAAATATGAAACTTTTTTTTTAAGTCTCCCCAGGTGAGCAGTTGATTTTATCTTGCATTTTCTGCTTATTTTCAAACAGTGCACAGCACAATCTAGCAGCCGAATGATCTTAAGAACATTAAAATAAATAGCATGGGGGGGAGGAGGAGGGAGGCTTTTTCTTCAACACCACCTTCCTCATGTAAACATTATATTCAGAAGAGGAATTTCATTGCAGTATCAATCAAATTCAATCTTGACATGGGAAAAAAGCATGTGGAAGCATTTGGAGTTTGTCCTCCCCACTCCCTCTTTCATTTTTAAAAGATCTTTCCATGACCTTTCTTGCAGGTAGAAGAAAATCTTCACTCAGTCTTAAAATCGCAGAATTTAAAACTACTTTTTGGTCACACATGACGGAAAAAGCCTTCAACAATGTAGTAAAACAGTTGATCTAAAAGACTGGTGCCAAACTCCCCCTCTTCAACAGGTCTGAATAAATTTCTTGCACACATCTAGTTCTAAAATAGAGGTTCTGGAATCTCTGAAGGAGAAGTTTACAACCATAACTTCCTACTGTATTTTTTTGTAACTAACAATAATGATGTGCCAGTTAATGGAAAAGTGAGTATTTCCAGGAAAATTTGGTAAGATGGACACTGTCTTTGCCTTCTTCCACAAAGTCTACCTTCAAGGAGGAAAAGCATCTGTGAAAAAATGTTATTTCAGAGTCTCAAATTATTGTTTTCTTTGAAGTGGACATAATGGAGAGTTAAATAAAAATAATGCACATGGGAACAAGTAGTGAATCAACTTTCACTTTTCATAAATTACAAAGACGTTTGTTCTCTTCAGCTGACATCTGTAAACGCTTGACTATTAAAAGGAGCATTTAGCTAACTTCAGAGAAATGTGAAGTAAATGTGAAGTATACTGCTACTAAATTCTGCTTTCCAATTGTTTCTTATTTACATTCAAGTTATTAAATATTTATTATAGCAGAAAGCAAGTATTTTAAGTTGTCTTAATTCAGTGTCTTTCAGACTAATGAAAAAATGAAATAATAGGTTGCTTAGATTTTCTTTTATATGAACCTACAACGTCATTGCCAAGAAACAAATGGGCCTCCACCACTTGACAAGGCCTATATACAAAAATATATTTGCCTTATCTTGTGACAAGTTGTTGTTTGACAGCTTGCTAAATAAGGAAGAGCAACACTACAATAATAGTTGACAGATGCTGTTTCCACTAACTCTCAAATTCCTCAAACCTTTCCAAAAACACATGCAGAAACTGATCTGCTTGTCTGTCGACTTTGGATTCCAAGCAGTGATGTTCTAATAATGGCCTATCAATTTACACAGGATATTATGTTATTTAAATGCACAAGAATCACAAATGAGGAAAAAAACATTTAGCAGAACTACTTGTAGTTTTACTTACAAAACACACTACTTACAAGCAACACCTGTGGGAAGTTTCTAGCATATAAATTTAAAATTTGAACACAGTGTTAAGTTACACTTGCCAAATAATCAAGTCTCTTCCATTTTCTGACACCTGGTTATGAGGAAAACCACACCATCCTGTTTATCATTCTGTGCTCACCAGCATCTAATTCACATGTTTTTTTCATTTTATGCAGGCTAGCCATAACAGAGTGAAGGGTAGAAATGCTATTGCTGAAGAACACCTAAACTAGCCAATACATCTGAAACACTAGAGTTGATTTCTTATAAAAACTAAGTTCTACGTCTATTAGTTTTCAAGTTCATAAATTCCATAAAACATATCAAAGTCATGCTCTTCTTAATGATTAATGCCATTTGCACAAGCTTGCTGACAAAATCTAAAACGTTTGCCTTTAGCAGAGTTTTCACCACTCCTATGTGATCTGCTCTTTGAACTGGAGTGCTGGTAGATTTTTTGCTATTTATTGGGAAGCAAAAGCAAGAACAGATCCAAAACTGTATGTACATGTTTGTAAGCTGTCAATGAGATTTTTTTCTAAGTGAGTCATTGGACTTCAGTAGAGAGAGATATGACTCACCTCATCTCAGCTACCTACATTATGGGCATTTAGTAAATAATACCAGTTTGGGGGATCCCAAGGGAAAAAAACAAACAAACAAAAAAACCCTCCTTTTTGTACCACTTTTTTTACCACAACACTGAGATATCTGCTATTTTTGAGAGTCTAAATCTGTAAAGATCTGAATACTCTAATACAAAGATAGAAAAGACTCTGAAAGAAAAGGCAGCAAAGTTGTAATGTCATGGTGAGGTTTGTGCCACTCAATGCAGCCCATTATTGAAAGAGAACACAAGCAGCAGCTGAAGACATGGAGAGGATGATCTTCATGAAAACCTCTCCACTCAAGCAGCAGTGGTGTGAATTAGCACAACATGAAATAGAGGAGGTTTGAAGTTGTACTGGGTCTGGCTGGGATGTTAACTTTCCCTGCAGCAGCCCATACAGTGCTGTGCTCTGCACTTGTAGCTAGAACAGCAGTGGTATCACACCAGTGTTGTGTCTGCTGCTGAGCAGTGCTGGCACAGCATCAGGACTCTCTCTGACCCTCCTAGGGGGTGGGCAAAAAGTGAGAAAGAAACATCAGCAGGGCAGCTGACCTAAACCAACCAAAGGGATATTCCATACCATATGATGTCACACTCAGCAATAAAAGGTGGAAAAAGGAAGAAGAGGGGAGGGGTGGGCTCTTGTTGCGAAAATGTCTGTGCTCCTCCCGAACACCGGCTACGTGCGTTGAGGCCCTGCTTCAAGGACGTGGTCAAGCATCGCTCATTTGTGGGAAGTAGAGAGTAATTTCTTTCCTCTGCACTTCCACATAGCCTTTACTTGTTTTGTTTTGTTATTCCCTTTCCCCCTCCCTCTTCCCCTTTCCCTTTTTTCCCTTTAGTTGAATTGTTTAATTAATAATAATATTTCCTTAATAATATATATATATATATTTCTCTTTAATTAAATTATCCTTATCTCAACCCGTGAGTTGTTCTTTCCTTTACTTCTTCCCCTCCTCATCTGAGGAGGGGGAGTGAGAGAGCGGTTGTGGTGTTCAGCATCCTAGCATGGTAAAACCACCACAGAAGTATAATTGTCTTCTCTTCAAGTCTAGGACATGCACACCTACACTACATGAATGTCTATGAACAAACGATTTTCTCCACCTCACTCACTGATTTGAGTTTTCCTTCTGTGTTACCACCACACATAAAAGCTCAGCAATACCATATATAAAATTCAGTCCCACTTCCAGCCAGGACAGACAACTGTATTCTATGAGACTAAAATAATAATAACAACAACAACAAATAGGAAAAAAATATATTATGGGTGCTCTGACATTCAAAGGAAGCCTGAATTCTACATAGATTTTCCCTGCTGACACATGAACCAGGACATGGGTTAACAAAGTAAAGATATGCTATTCATTTCCTTTCCAGGCTATCAGAAATACTTTCTTCTGGAGGAAACGTTAATCGTAGCCCAAAGGTAAACAAGGTTTATAGGTAACATGGGGCCTTTGGGAAGGCAGGAAGTCATTCTTCATTTGATCTCTGGCATTCAGAGGTGGTGTGCAGACTACAGCAGAAAATATCTCAGCGCTTACTTAAACCACTAGTTCATAAAATAATGTCTGCAAGACTTAATACTCTATAGCTGCTCCACAGAACTCTTTTGAAGAGTAACATTTACCACCTGATCTCCTCCACGTGGCTCTACTGATATTTCATGAGAAAGCCTGAAGGATATAGTGGTCCACCAGTTACTTGAATCATTAATTTCACTGGGCAAGACTTCAATGGTCTGTCTGTCATAGGTAGGCAAATACTATTTTTAAAAAATATTTATATAATCTGTGTATCTGGGGATGGGGGTGTTATGTACCTGTACCTTAAGCAGTTTACTTATTTCAGTCACTGACTTATTTCTGCTCCCATCAGCCAGGGAAGAATGAATAAAATTGTTTCTGGATAAATCTAGAAAATACTGATACAGAGTTCTTGGTGGATTCCTGACCAGCATCACGCAATATAAGATTCTGCAGTCTACAACATGCCATAAAATTCCCACTCCAGTGTCACAAGCACAAGCTTTTCATCTTAAGAATGCCCTGCAAAGCCACGAGTCAGCTGGCTCTTCAGTTTTCTCCAGCAGCATTACGAAACATGATGCTCGACAAAGCAGGTATCAGCCCATGCCTCTCTGCTGAAAAATATTTCCTGGAGTAGCAGTAGTAAAGGAAGGGAAGCTGACAGTGTGTAATTCCCACAACTGAACACAAAAGTTATTTAAAAACTCCTAGTTAACATGGGGATTTTTAAATTCCTGAAGCTTTCACCTTCTCAAAATCTTTTGTGAGGAATACAAGGCAGACCAGATAATGAAGACAACCTAGAAGCAAAAGAGGACAGAAAACAGATTTTCATAGTCACTGCAAGTGACAGCTGGATAAATTACACAAATCATCTGTCTCTCTCTATTTCCTTTTACCCATAATACTGTATTTATCCATCTCTTCTTCTGCCTATCTTCAGCTTTAAAAAAGGCTAACAGTGCAGCTTAAATTATTAATTTTCTGTTCTAACACCAGTTTCAGTTCACTGATCTGTGTAACTCTATGATTTACGTACTGCATTATCTACAACGTTATGTATTATTAATTAAGTTTGGTCTCTCATAACATTTCCATGACAACATATCAAAATAAAACACTCACATTTGTCTGGCATATAAAATAATTCCTTCCTTCCTTCCTTTTTTTCCCCCTCATCCTCAGAAAAAGTGAATTAAATACAGATTGCACTGTTCCTGTAGCAGTAGCCAGATTAGCAACCGATACCCTAATCTTGCTTTCTCAGAATGAGCTGCAAATCTCTCAGAGCCACTATTCCCTCTTTACAGGTATTATTAATCAAAGTTTTCTGCCATGTTGACATATACTAGCTAAAAATGTAAAGTCTCCAACGATATAAAGTGCTCTCAAATTTCACCAATTACAAAAAGAAAAAGAAAAGGTGTTTCATGCAAAGACCAAATAAAAGGCTTTTCTTCTTCTTCTTCCCTTCTTCCTCTTTTTTTTTTTTTTTTTCTTCTTTTCTTCAGAGTCATAACAAATGTAAAAACGCACTGAACCACTGCCAGGAAAAACTGCAAACTGCTTGCCCTCTCTCACCTAACTCAAATGTCTTGTACCTCCAGGGACGGGAATCCCAGCCAACATTATATTTTATGTTTTCTGCAATGTCATCATTGAAAGTAATGTGTAGGACTGCAACAGATTATAAAAGAAAGGAGAGCATCATTAGTAAAACTGTAAAAAGCTTGAGAAATTCTGTGGGGTGATACACTCTGGTATTAACATTAATGCCAAATTTTATAGCTTGAAAAATAGTATATCCATAGCTTCACTGCCTGCTTTTCCTTTCCTTCATTAGCATTTAAAAAATCAGCATTTTTTTCCACCAAAATAATCATTTATTTCAATTATGCACATGTATGAACAACAGGGGTAAGAAGCTGAGGACATTTTGCTACAAGGTGGAAGGAAATGAAGAGCCGTGCCACTGCAGGGCTGACACAGCCCAGTAAAACCTGTTGGCATTTCTCCATTTAAACGCTTTCTTCCTTATCAAACTACTTGCTTTCGTTCATATTTTTTTCTGACCTTTTCAGAGATAATGTCAATAAACACATTTCTTTTTACTTAATATAGAAAAGCAAGCCAGATGTTGGTATTTTAGAAAAGTTGCTCATTAATTTTCTGTTATCTTTCTCCATGCAACAACTCTGGCAATATGAAATGAATACCACTTGCACCATTGAAACAATCATCTCCTGTTGATCTATTTTGGCCTTTCTCTGTGAGAGCAAGAGTGACGGAAAAGAGGAGTGTTTTTTTTCCTTGAAGTTAGGATTTTAAGTCATAATGGAATAATCTCATTCCCTCTGAAAGCACAGATCAGGCCACATGAGCTTTCAAG
The DNA here is from genome assembly GCF_011077185.1 of Oxyura jamaicensis. NCBI lineage: Eukaryota > Metazoa > Chordata > Aves > Anseriformes > Anatidae > Oxyura > Oxyura jamaicensis. The sequence continues at coordinate 4,612,485 of NC_048905.1, forward strand.
TGCTATAAATACAGAGCTAGGAATCCCACAGAAATTGAAAAGGAAACATTTCACCTGATATATTCATTTTAACAATATAGTGAAAGATTGAAATTATTTCCCGTTACTATCTCAAAGCCTTAAAGGAAAGCATGCAGAAAGCATTAATATTACTGAACCTCGATCTCTGGTGAAGATGAATGGGGTAAAGCAATTCTTAAGATGTGGCAAGGCAACCATCAATTCCTCCTCGCTTCCACACAGGTAGCTGTGTCGGTGGGTTATGGTGCCCTCTGCTGCTCACAGAGTATCTCAGCCTGGTAGTATCGCAACGGTGCCCACTCCAGGAATTGTCATTCTGCTTGCTCCAGCCACGAAGGCCATGAGCTGGTGCTCTTCGTAAGCCAAGCTGGGATGCTCCAGAGCCATGCCACCGCACCAGCCGGCAGCTATGGAGCCTTCTGCACACTGCTGCTTTCGTAGCAAGAAAACAAGAACAAATGAGACAGAAGGGATCAACTGTCCAGTGAGCCATCGCCAGTCACCCTGCCTGCACTTCTGCATGCTGCTGAGCAAAAGTTGATCGAAGCAGCCTACGTCCAACCACTGGGTCAGCGCAGCCTAGTCCTGGGGCAGCACCGGCCTCCCGCAGCTACTGACAGACAGACAGGCAGCCCCTCACTTGCTGCTGTGCTGCCACTTCCTTTCTGCCAGCAAAATGGTGGGACTCCTACCCTGCTAATGACATAAAGTCTCGTTAAAGTAGAGCCCTGCAGACTGCTGAAGAAAGCGCAAGTGCAGGTCTCACGGTTTTCATTCACTGCTGAAATCTGGACAGACTCATGACTCACAGCCACCACCGGCAACCACAGTGTGAATTAAAGCTAACACAATCTGAAAGCCATGAAACAACTTATTTTAAGCTCTTATTCTACTCCACAGATAATTCTGCTTCCATAGGTTAAACAACCCAAAGCCACCATAACCACACTAGTTCTTCAGATCTCCCGACTCCTCCAGCCTCACAAATAAAGGTTCCCATGAACACTGATAACATAAATTTTCTGCTATATTTCAATTTCTATGCCCACACTATTGAACAGAAAACAAAAAACAAAAAACAAAAAACAAAAAAAAACAACTGTTTCAACTGTTTCTGTTCCATAAATAATGATTTTGACACTGACATTATTAAATGTTGTAAGTATTTCATCAAGTGATTCAAAAATTTAAAAACTGATCTATATATAGTTCTGCCTGGAGCCTAAGGACAGATAATTGCTCCATGGTATTAAAAAAAATAAATAAAAATAAAAGTGAACACCTCCTTTGAACTTAGGTTCTGAGTATGAATAATCACTTTTATAAATTCTGTAGTATTTGTCTGGGAGCTTTCTCTAATTTGGATTAACAGCTGCTCTTCACACAAATATTCACAGTAAAAAATTTAGTCTAAGGATATTTGCATAAATTGGAGAGTTCTTTTTCTAACTGCTAAATTGATGCTTTTACACCATCTTGGTTATGGTTAAGAGAGGTATTCACAGAATGGCTTGGGTTGAAAGGGACTCTCTTAAGTCCACCCAGTCCCAACCTGCTGCCATAGGCACAACATGTGCCCCGGCCCAGGCTGCCCAAAGCCCCATCCAGTCTGCCCTTGAGCTCTTCCAGGGATGGGGCATCCACAGGTTCTCTGCACAGCCTGGGCCAGGGCCTCACCACCCTCAGAGTGAAGAATTTCCTTCTAACACCTCTAAATCGCGCCCCTTTTAGTTCAAAACCATTCCCCTTTGCACTATTACTATCTGCTGAAGCAAAAGATTGCTATCCGTATTTTTTATAAGTCACCCTGCAGTATTAAAAAGCTGCAATAAGGTCACCGCAGAGCTTTCTCTTCTGGCTGAACAACCCCAACTCCCTCAGTCCATCCTTATAGGAGAGCTGCACCAGCCCCTTGATCGTCCTCATGGACCGCCCTAACAGCCTGTGGTGGTTTTACCGTGCTAGGCAGTTGAACACCACAACCGCTCTCTCACTCCCCCTCCTCAGATGAGGAGGGGAAGAAGTAAAGGAAAGAACAACTCATGGGTTGAGATAAGGATGATTTAATTAAAGAGGGGAAAAATATATATATATATATATATAATTAAGGAAATATTATTATTAATTAAACAATTCAACTAAAGGGAAAAAAGGGAAAGGGGAAGAGGGAAGGGGAAAGGGAATAACTAAACAAAACAAGTAAAGGCTATGTGGAAGTGCAGAGGAAAGAAATTACTCTCTACTTCCCACAAATGAGCGATGCTTGACCACGTCCTTGAAGCAGGGCCTCAACGCACATAGCCGGTGTTCGGGAGGAGGACAGACATTTTCGCAACAAGAGCCCACCCCTCCCCTCTTATTCCTTTGTCCACCTTTTATTGCTGAGTGTGACATCATATGGTATGGAATATCCCTTTGGTTGGTTTAGGTCAGCTGCCCTGCTGATGTTTCTCTCTCACTTTTTGCCCACCCCCTAGGAGGGTCAGAGAGAGTCCTGATGCTGTGCCAGCACTGCTCAGCAGCAGACACAACACTGGTGTGATACCACTGCTGTTCTAGCTACAAGTGCAGAGCGCAGCACTGTATGGGCTGCTGCAGGGAAAGTTAACATCCCAGCCAGACCCAGTACACAGCCCCACGTCCTTCTTGTGCTGGGGCCCTAGCCCTGGATGCAGCACTGCAGGTGGGGCCTTACAAGGACAGATCAGAGGGGAGCAATCCCTTTCCCTCCCCTGCTGACCACAGTATATGCTTTGTCATGTCAACTTCAAAAAAAAAAAAAAAAAAAAAAAAAGTCCAACACTGACAGAGACTCAGCCTCAATGTACCTGTTTGGACATCAACACCAAGAAGACACTACACAGCTCATGCCAAACAACATCTCTACTTACTTTATCAGTCAGTGACCACAAACTTCCATTTTTTATGTCCCACATCTCAGAGAAAGCTGGGTCCAATGTACCTTCATTCAAAGGTAACATGATACTTTCACCACCCGGTTTCTGCAAGAAAGGCTCTTGGATAAATGAAAGGTAAAATCCTTGGAAAAATAAACTCAAGCCTGTAAAATATTACCCAATGTTTTCATAACTTTTTCGGCATCCACGGTTTTTAATAGATCATCTGTGACTTTATAAAGCTACATGGAGAAGTCTGAGTTACAAGGATAGACATGTTGCAACTTTCCCTATGACACACAGATATGACATCCTCCAAACTTGCTGAAAAGTACCACTTTGGTCATAATCTGTATTTTATATAACTGAAGGTGAACTACAACATGAAGCTCTATATCACGTTTTTCAGCTGTGTTATTTCAGGGCAGTTTATCAACTTCACTAACTGTTAAGATATGAAACAAATGCGTATTTTCCCCTCGTTAAAATAACTTAGAACATCTTTTTCATACTAGTAACTCAAATGCACACTAAAATTGAAATATTTTTCAGATAATTCTCACAGAGAACATAGAGTCACTGTTCGATACATGATCACTGTTGAATAACGCAAGATCTACAGCAACTAATTTAAGTTACAGGCTACTTGTGTTTACATCTCTGTTTCTCTTTTTTATTTTATTATTTTTTTGACCAAGACAATGTTTATTCTCTGCCTGCCAGGCACTCTTAGCCATAACTTTTTCACGCATTTTCATTCCCTTACCTAGGTTGTTACTTACAGCCAGCAGTATTTTTCCCACTATCAGTATAAACACGGAATACTGTTTTAACAACAGTAACTTAAATCAATTCCACACAGAAGTCCCATATAGGATTTGAAAGATAAATTCAATGAAGAAAGCTAAGATTGATTAGATAAATAAATAAATAAAAGCTGAGATTGATTAACCAGCTAAGAATACTAGCAAAAAAAAAAAAAAAAAAAGGTTGGTCTCCCTGTACATTAAAAACTTGCAGTTACCTTCTTCCCTCCCAGCTCTCAAGAAGGCTTTTCAGCTTGGGATGAGAAACACAAGAAAGATGGGTAAGAGCATGAGGATTAGAAAGCCTGTTGCAGGCAACAGTTATTTGCTCACAAAACTGATGGTCCCTATTCATCTACTGAACAAAGCCACAACACGTTTATTCTACAATTAAAAAAAAATAAGTTACACACTAAATATTATGCTTTGAATTCAGTCGTGTTTACAGCACTCAAGATGTGACAGGCACTATAAATACCCCATTTTAATAATCTGAATTTTAACTACGTCTGTCACAAACACATGTGAACTGACACAAAGCAAATTAACCAAGCATTTAATGTATTTTCAGATCCTGCACTACACATTGCCCTGAATAAAGATGAAAGACCCTCAAAAGGTGACCAGCTTTTCTCTGAAATGTTATGAACAAATACCTTGACACTTAGAGACCTGTTGAATAAAGGTATTTCTGTAGAAGAGACTATCATCTTCTCTTTTTTTCTTTGATTTCTATAAAGTGAATAATCAGCAGCTGTCTCTTCAAATATGGCAATTTCATATGGTGTTAAATAATAATAATAATAATAATAAAATAACCACTAATTTGGACAACTAATTTAATATTAGTCCACATTGCCAGAGAATAAGAAAAGGGCCTGGTGGGAGAACTCTTCCTTTTAGGTAACCATCAGGTACAAGACAGAAAGGTCATTAGGAGCTTTCGTTTGCAGATACTGTTTTGCATCATGTGGATCTTAAATACTGCAAGAAAAATCCTTTCCAAATGGCACTAGTGAAATGAGTAACAATATTTCCCAGGCTTTTAGATTTATTTAAAACTCTGGATTTAGAGATCAAAATGTTAAAACCTCTTCAGCTGTAACACACCCAAAATACAACAAATATAAACTTTGGAAGGAAAATATTTGTAAATATATTCAAAATAGTTTACCATTCCAGTACTTGCAGTTTAGCCTCTTTTTATTTTGGCCAGGCTTAGAAATGATTTATTTCTATTTAAACAGTTTTGCTAACTTGAAAATTTAGAAAACAATAGCCTAAAAATGTCTTTTGCAGGGGAAACCTTTACAGCAAACTGACTTCTAGCATCAGGAAGACATCAGAATACCCCAGTTCTACTTCCTAGCAAAGGGAAAACCATAAATCATAAGCCACTTTGGTTGGCTCCATAAGCCACTCCTGCTCTAAAATCAGCCAAATAAACCCTCTTAATGCTAAAATTACATCCTAGCTTCTGAAAATACACTACAAACTTCAGCCCTTCATAGTATTTGTAGGATACATCAGGAATGCTGAGTCACTTGCATTTGTTTCTTGAAACAAAATGCGTGCATCAGTGTGGTACCCAAATTATTTACAGAGGGCCAAACAGGAGACTGGAATAAAAACTGCTTGAAACTTTTAAGGTTTTAGGCAATCTAGCTAGACTTTAGACTTTTTTCTTTTAAAGAAGAAAGAAAAAAAAAGGGGGGTGGGGGGAACAACCCCCCCCTGCTTTTCTATCAGAAATAGATTTTGATTGTGTCTGGGTAATAAGTACTTATGGTGGTGGTGAAAGGCACTGCAGGCACTCCTGGTGACTGAAGTCATATATTTACTCATACAACAAGTGTAAGACACCTTGTTCCTGACCAGTAGAGACAAGTCGCAGAGGGTGCCTCATTTTCCATCCCCATTCCACCTTTGAATTTTAATATAAAGTAAAAGAGAGAGAGAGAGAGAGAGAGAGAGAGAGAGAGAGAGAGAGAGAGA